>NC_090649.1:452724163-453040330 GCF_040937935.1 Hyperolius riggenbachi | reverse complement strand
CAAGAAAGGGACTCACAAAGGTAGGTTACCATATAGAGTGTTTGTTCTCACTAGGCTAGTCGCCGCTGCCATATGTATTTCCTTTTAAGCAATACCAGTGGCCTGGCTATCCTGCTGATCCTCTGCCTCTAATACTCCTAGCCATAGACCCTGAACAAGCATGCAGCAGATGAGGCGTTTGACATTATTGTCAGATCTGACAAGATTAGCTGCATGTTTGTTTCTGGTGTGTGTTATGCTGGGAATACATATTACGTTTTCCGCGTTCCATTCTCCGCGCTATCTATAAATTCCGACATGCCTGATTCTCTGCTCGATTCTGTTCCACTCGATTTCTCATAGAAGTGAATGGAAAAAAAGATTAAAAAACAAGCGGAAGATAAGGGAATCGAGCGCTAACAAATGGCTAACAAATCGCGCAGAGTTGAAAGCAGAAAACGCAACGTATATTCCCAGCATTGGATACTACTGCAGCCAAATAGATCAGCAGGGCTGCCAGGCAACTGGCATTATTCAGAAATAAATATAAATGACAGCCTCCATATTCCTCTCAATTCAGTTGTCCTTTAAAAACTGTTTAAAAGGGAGCTAGTGGTGGACTTACCTCCCCAGAAGATTAAACAATCTGTTTTATCAGCAAAATTCAAATTATTCGTAGCTCCAGATTTGCAACGCGTTTCACAGGTCTATGCCCGCTTCATCAGGCCATAAAAGGAGCAGTGAAGTGGGCATAGACCTGTGAAACATGTTGCAAACTTGGAGCTACGAATACATTGAATTTTGCTGATAAAACCGAGTATTTAGTCTTCTGGAGAGGTAAGGCCACCACTAGCTCCTTTTTAAATGTTTTTTAACCTAGTTGTACTCTATACTGGCACCTCTGTTAAAGGGAAACCGAGGTGGGAATAATATGGAGGCTGCCATATTTTCTTTTAACCTCCCTGGCGTTTTGATTCCGTATGGCGCACGGCCGCAGGAGGGGATTTTTTTTACCAAATTTTTTTCTTCATGTAGCTAGCCTATCGCTAGCTACATGATTCCCCCCTCCCTGCTCTCTCCCTCCCACCCTTCCGATCGCCGCTGGCGTGAATACCTATCAGGAAATCCCGCTCTGAACGGGATTTCCTGCAGGGCTTCCCCCGTCGCCATGGCGACAAACGGAATAACATTGACATCACAGGGAGTCCCGGATCCACCCCATAGCGCAGCCTGGCGGTGATTGGCCAGGCTGCGCAAGAGGTCTGCGAGGGGGGCGCCCTCTTTTGCAGCGGATCGGCGGCGATCGGGTAAGACACGCAGCTAGCAAAGTGCTAGCTGCGTGTATAAAAAAAAATTATGCAAATCGGCCAACCAGGGCCTGAGCAATTCACCGCGGCGTTACTGGACGAGCTGAGCTCGTCCGTAATGCCCAGGTGGTTAAGCAATACCAGTTGCCTGGCTGCCCTGCTGGTCCTCTGCCTCTAATACTTTCAAAGAGAGGAGAGAGAGGAGACCGGCACTGCAATTAGCTATTTATTCCATACTGTATAAGGTGCATACAAAAATCACATGTTCAGTGTGAAAATATAGACATACCAGTTGGATGAAGCAATGTGGGTGACGGTGAGTGCTGGGCACTGTGGAGCTGACGGCCGTTTCGCGTAAACGTGCGCTTCAACAGAGCCTCCGTTGAAGCGCACGTTTGCGCGAAACGGCCGTCAGGCCCACAGTGCCCAGCACCCACCGTCACCCACATTGCTTCATCCAACTGGTATGTCTATATTTTCACACTAAACATGTGATTTTTGTATGCACCTTATACAGTATGGAATAAATAGCTGATTGCAGTGCCGGTCTCCTCTCCTCTCTCTCCTCCCTTTGCACAGCAATACTGCTCCATATACCAGAGCACGCAATTGCAACCATACTGTTTGAAGCACAGTGGCCCTGCCAGCTCCCCACTCAAGCTTCCTACACCTGCTGCAGTGCCAACCTGCACACCTCTTCACGCCACAACTCTCTAATACTTTCAACCATAGACCCTGAACAAGCATGCAGCAGGTCAGGGGTTTCTGACAATATTGTCACAACTGACAAGATAAGCTGCATGCTTGTTTCTGGTGCATTTCAGTTCACTACTGCAGCCAGATAGCTCAGCAGGACTGCCAGGAAACTAGTATTGTTTAAAAGGAAATAAATATGGCAGCCTCATATCACTCTCACCTCGGGTTCACTTTAAAGAGACACTGAAGCGAAAAAAAAAATATGATGTAGTGAATTGGTTGTGTACTATGAATAATTACTGGAAGATTAGCAGCAAAGAAAATATTCTCATTTTTATTTTCAGGTGTATAGTGTTTTTTCTAACATTGCATCATTCTATAATATGTGCAGATTACACAACACTCAGCATTCAAAATGATTCTTTCAGAGCAGTCTGTGAACTAATGATCTCTCCTCTGGCACAGAAAAGTAAATCGTTCAGGAACAGTTGAGATAATAAAAGTCAGAAGACAGCCCTCTCCACGACTTTGAAAGTCGTAGAGCTTAATGGCTTTTTTGCATAGAGATAACAACTGGAGTTTCTTACCTCTTCCTGTACTGGAAACAATTAGACTGATGTATCTGATCTTAATGTTTTATTTCTTAGCTGTACTACACATACAAATCATAATATCATAATTTTTTTTCCGCTTCAGTGTCTCTTTAAATAAGTCATTCTGTAACCAATAGAAATGCTCAGTGCCGAGATTCCAAATATTTCAGCTTGTATGTAAAATCTGTTTGGGGCTGTTTAACACGGTGGCAATTTTGCCACAACTGCATTTCCAAGTGCTTCATGCAGCCTTTCAGGAGTGATTAATGTTCCTTGAACTAGAATTTCAAACGCAATTGCTGAAAATTTGCTGCGATTTTCGGTGCGAAGCAGCCCTAAATGCAGATTGGGTTTGGGACAATCAAATTCAGTAGGAAGTGTTTGATCCAATTCCAAACTGTATACAACTTGCATTAAAGGACAACTGAAGTGAGGCTGCCATATGTTTCCTTTTAAACAATACCAGTTGCCTGGCAGCCTGCTGATCCCTTTGGCTGCAGTAGTGTCTGGATCACACCAGAAACAAGCATGCAGCTAATCTAGTCAGATCTGACAATACTGTCAGAAACACCTGATCTGCGGCATGCTTGTTCAGGGGCATGGTTAAAAGTATTATGCCTGGTACACACCATGCAATTTCCAGTCAGATAGATGGGTCGAACTGATTATTTCCAACTGGTCCGATCTGATTGCCGATGATCGTTTTTCTGATCGATTTTGTATAGAAATAAATCGGAAAATCGATCAGAGATCAGATTGGACCTATCGGAAATGATCTATTTGCTCTTTGATGAGAAATTGCATGGTGTATACAAGGCATTAGAGGATCAGCAGGAGGGCCAGGCAACTGGTATTGCTTAAAGGGAAATAAATATGACAGCTTCCATATCCTTCTCACTTTAGTTGTCCTTGCATTTGCATTCAAGCCAAAATATTAGCATCTGGCCATCTCTATTAAAGTGAATTGGAACCGTTTTATTTTTTGTATTTTGCTATAGTGGACAAATTACCTCATTCTCATATTACATTCTGTCCCCATTTTGTTTGTTTTGCTGCAGGCTGGCCCCCAAAATCTCCATTTATATTATTTGACCAGTTCGGTCGAATATTGTAGCTAGAGAGAGGAGGCAGAGCTTCTTTCCCCTGCTCTGTCACTCCTCCGTCTTCTCCGCCCCTTGCTCCGCCCTCTCAGTCGTGCTGCCGCTGATGCGCGGCTCCCCTGCTCTCACTACAAGAGCGCTTTGGTACATATCAGTGGCAGTAGGGGAAATGTTATTTATATAAATTATTTGTGAAGGTACTATCATACCTTCACATGTTTGGTTCATCCGGCAGCTTCTTAAAGGGAACCAGAGACGAAGCACCCTTGTGTATTTTACCATGTATATCAGTAAGAACATTAGAGAAAACACTTACCATGCTCTCTGTTTCCTCCTCACTGCTAAAAGTGTCTGTTAACAGCAGTCACAAGAATCCCAGACTGAGCAATTAAATCTGGCTTTGCTGGGAATGATTATTGCTGAGTCATTATAGCAAAGCCACAAGGGGGCAGGCTTGGGCTTGAAATAACACCACATAATACAGACTTAGCTATAATCTTTCTGTAGCAAAGCTAGACGGAGCAGCCTGACTTCTCAGTCGGGGATTCTTATCAGACGTGATAACAGTCAGATTACACAGAGAACAATGAAACAAAGGGCAGATTAGGTGTTTACTGTCATGTTCCCACTGATTTATAAGGTAAAATACAAGAGGGTGCTTCATCTCTGGTTCTCTTTAAGACTTTGAAGTCACGAGTCAAAGCCAGAATGTACTGCGTGCTTTACGATACACGTGGGCGCGCGCGCACGTGCTCAAGGCCGCACACACAAAAGTCTCATTGTCTTGCGCTATTTTATCGGCGCTTGAGACAATTAGATATTTGGAAGGAAGAGGCTGCCGACTCGGAAGATAAAGCAAAGGTCGGCAGCCATCTTGGATTTATACGGAAAAGATTTCAGGCCGTATTTAACGAACCAGGGGCAGGGAAGCGGCGAAATTAAGGAGGTGTGAAAGTATTTTTAATTTGAAATCTATAAATATCATTAAAAAAAAAATCTGATTACAAATGGCTTTAAACAACCAGTTAAAGTCAACTTGAGATCAGACACTAGGCATATTTATACTTCCCCAGGGCTTCCTCTATTCCCATGAGGTACGATCGCACCTTCACCGCCCTCGCCAACCGCTTCGTAGTCCTAGAACACAGGTGTCGGAACTCCAGGCCTGGAGGGCTAGATCCATGCCAGTGTTTAGGATGGACTGAGAAAGAGAGGAATGTGTTTTACCTGATGGACCACACCTTTCCTGATTTAGACCCATCAATTACTGTAATGTGTGAGGACCTTGGCCCTCGAGGGACTGCTTTGACATGCCTGTCCTAGAATCAGCCAACGGTAATTGGGCTGGTTGCGCTTTTCTGCGCATGAGCGGCTGCGGCCATGTGCCCTGCCGTGCTACCGTGCCAGGGAGCGTCAATGTTCTCCCCAGGTTCTTTTAGCCAGAAGCTCCACCCGGCTAGTTTTGCTGAGCACCCGGCTGTCATCGGCTCACCTCCTCCTATGCAAAGTTGCGCACAGAAGCACCGGCCCTGCATTCTCTCATATTATCAAGCTACTTTTTCATGCCAACCGGCTGGAAAAAAATTCTGGGGAGAACACTGAGCGTTCTGTGCAGTAATACTGGGGAGGGAGCCAGATTACCGGGGCTGATTCCAGGACAACTGAGCGGCCGGTGAAGGAGCAATCGCACCTCATGGGGCTAGAGGAAGCCCCAGGTAAGTATAATTACGCCTAATGTCTGAGCTCAGGTACACTTTAAAGTACATTATGGATTTCCGGAAGATATCGATGCCACATGTCCATCCGATCGATTTCTGGAAAAAAATTGGTCAGTGGATTGGGCATGGTGGAAAATTTCAGGTGCAGGGGCTTCATCGGGTGCGTGGTGGTAACAACGTTCAATTTCATGACTGCCAACGGACCCCCAGACACTTTCCCCATAAGTGTTTGTGTCCCCCTGAAGACCGATGGTGAGTATTGAAGGCTCACCTGTCATGCTGGCACAACTACTTGCCTCCTCCTTGTGGACAGGTGTATGACAACCTTAATACTTTTAGCCATAGACCCTGAACAAGCATGCAGATCAGAGGTTTCTGACAAAAAAACTCACAAGATTAGCTGCATGCTTGTTTCAGGTGTGTTATTCAGACACTACTGAAGCCAGAATGATCAACAGGACTGCCAGGCAACTGGTATTGTTTAAAGAGGAACATCTCAGAAAAACACCACATATATAAGTAGATAAATACTTGCTCTACTTACATATGTATTGCACAGACCACATTTTGATTTTAGTGATCTCTCTCTAGGAGAAAAAAAAAAAAAATAAGAGCAAATCACTCTAAGGCCTCTTGCACACTGCAAGCAATTCAGATTCCGCTTTTTAATCAGTTTTTGGCCTCTTGCACACTGCAAGTGATTCCGATTCAGATTCCGCTGTTTAATCAGTTTTTACATCCGATTCAGATTCTGATTTGCAGTTTTCTCCCTGCATACTGCAAATCGGAATCTGAATCTGATGTAAAAACAGATTAAAAAGCGGAATCTGAATCTGAATTGCTTGCAGTGTGCAAGAGGCCTTAGGATTTTCTATTTTGACCGTCTATCTTGAAGCCAGTGCGGACATAATTTCCTCCCTTACTCTGTGTATCATTGCCCACCCTCCTCCCAGTCTTCAGACACTCCCACCCAGCTCTGCAATAGAAAGTGCATTGTCAGGACTGATTTACACTACAAAAGCTTTTTAAAGACTAGAGATTTTAAAAGCTCTTGCTAATACAATGCTATGGGGGATTTTTACTAATTCAATCACTCCAGTTTGAATACACACATAGGATAACATTAGCAAGAGCTTTTAAAATCACAAAGTGCTTAAAAAAAAAAAAAAGCTCTTGTAGGCCTAGTGCACACTGGAGCGTTTCCGCTGCTGTTTGCGATCTGCTTGCGGGTGCGGATCCGCTAGGGTAATGTATTTCAATGGGCTGGTGCACACCAGAGCGGGAGGCGTTTTGCAGAAACGCATACTCCCGGGCTGCTGCAGATTTTGGATTGCGGATGCGTTTCTGCCTCAATGTTAAGTATAGGAAAACCGCAAACCGCTCTGAAAAACGGCACTTCAGAGCGGTTTGCCAGGCGTTTTTTGTTACAGTAGCTGTTCAGTAACAGCTTAATGTAACAATACATGAAATCTACTACACCAAAACCGCTACACAAAACCGCAAAACGCTAGCTGAAACGCTGCAGAAAAATAAGAAAAAGCGTTTCAAAATCTGCTAGCATTTTGCGGATCTGCTAGCGGGTTTTGGTGTGCACCAGGCCGTAGTGTGAACAAACCCCCATTGTGTGACTGCAGAGCTGGTTTCAGCTTCTCAGCATGAGAAATATTGGCCAGAGAGGAACAGAGGTCTGGGAGGGCAAAAGACTTCAGCCAATCAGGCTGCACTAATTATGTCCGAGAAGAAAGTAAAGAAAAGAAAACCAGCATGCCCTGCAACTTCCTCTGTGCGGCAGATGTACCAAATAAGAGCCAGGGAAACTGGGGAATGGTCTTTTATGGAGTAGGAAAATAAGAGTGATTTTTAACTTTTGGATTGCTGGGTTAGCATCCTTATTACTTGTTTACCAGATAAAAATAAAGGATTTTTTATTTTATTCCTGACAGTTACACTTTAACAGGAAATAAATATGGCAGCCTCCATATACCTCTTGCTTTAGGTTCCCCCCCCCCTTTTTTTTTTAAACAGCCTGTTAGAGCATACCTGAACTGACATGGAACATAAGATAAACATGGGTACAGGTAGTGCTTTAACTGACATACAACTTGGGGCCTGATGCACAAAAGGCCAGTACATTTGCTGTGCACAGGTAGTGTGACCAAAAATAGGATTAAAAAAGTATCTTGTAGTGGCATCTCATATCTGTTTGGTGCAGAAAGGCTCAATTCCTGGAACCTGAAGTGAGAGCATAAAAGCTGAAATTTATTTCCTTTTAGGCTACTTGCACACCAAGACGTTGCGTTAGGTGCTACGTTAAGGTCGCATAACGTGCACCTAACACAACGTATGGTGCTGCAAGAGCCGACGGTAGAGTGAGCCGCGTTAGGCGGCTCGATTCCTATAATGTCTCCCAGAGTGGCGCTGATTGGCCAGCGGGTCCACGTGATGCGGAGCGAGACACTCCGCATCACGTGGTCCCGCCGGCCAATCAGCGCCCGCCAGTGCAGTGAATATTAAGTAGCCATGTGCGCGGCTACTGTAGCTGGCTCTCCCCGCCTCCTCTCCGCCCCCCACTGCGCATGTGCAAACAGTCTAACGCGGCTATAGCCGCTCCAACGCCGTAGCATGCTGCACCCTGCGGAGAACATGCAGCGTTACATGTAACGCAACGTGGGCTGTGTGAACAGCCCACTTGTGTTACATTGCTGTGCGTTGGCGGAGCGTTACAGGCGCACTAACGTGCGCCTGTAACGTCTTGGTGTGTAAGCAGCCTTAAAGTGGACCTGAACACTTGCACGGGACATAGAGAAATGCACCCTGTAAGTATTTAGAAAGTTTAATTCCCCTTTGCCTGTGACTAATCATCATTATTATTATTAATCACCGCTATAATTTAATCTCTCACCTGTGTCAGCTCAGGAACCTCCTCTGCCACCCAGAGCAGCTAATTTTTAAACACAGGATGTTAAAATGTCTTATTCCATAAAAGCAGGAAGTAGACACACTGCAGATTTATATGATTAGCTGTAACAAAAATGTTTTTCTGTAAACATTGTTATGCTGATGTGCATCTTTTAGAACAGAGAGGAAGTTCTGAGTTCAGGTCCACTTTAAACAATAGTAATTGCCTGGCAGTCCTGGTGGCCCTCTTACTCTAATACTTTTAGCCACAGACCCGGAACAAGCATGCAGATCAGATGTATCTGACAAAATTAGCTTCATGCTTGTTTCAGGCAGGTGATTCACACACTATTTAAAAGTAGTAAGATAGGCACGGTAACTGGTATTGTTTAAAAAGAAACAGGAAGTAGCTTCGGAGGGTCGATGCACAGTAAAGGAGGGCGACGGAGGAGAGCGGGCTGAGCAGTGGGCATGAGGAAAGCCCACCACACACACACACCTTCTCCCACCGTTCATAATCAGTGTTATGGGCTAAGGTATCCTTTAAAGAAAACACACAGTGGTGTTACCTGCAGGACAAACAGTCGGGTGCTTCCACCAAACTTCAGAACATGTCCCACTCGGAAGCGGCAGTAAGTCTTGGGTGGAATCCTTTGCTTATTAATAAAGGTACCGTGAGTACTGTCCATGTCAAAGACATAAAAGCCAGGCTCTTGATCGGGCTCTGATCCGGGAATGGCGCGGTACTGTAGAATGGCATGGAACCGGGAGACAGAGGGGTGCTCCAGGGAAATGTGGCACACAGGGAGTCTTCCAAAAACAGTCCAGCTCAAATCATTCAGGGCCTTTGTGGAAACTATAGCGCCTCCCTTCAGCATCTCCAGGCTGTAAAGGGCCTGGGGCCGCCCGGACCAGGAAGGCTCCCGATAGGGAATGGTGAGGCTCTGTCTGTAGGCATCAGAGGGAAGCCTGGAGCTGACATCCGGGGCCGCTTCCCGGGTTGGGCCCCGAGTGCCCCCGGAGGCAGAAGGTTGGGTCTTTTCAAGGACGCTGGGCCGGAGAGGAGTGGTGGGTTTCTTAAAGGAGTCTGAGGTCTCTGAAACCTCGCTGGACCTGCCATGTTTGGGATGGGATTTCTCGGAGCTGTCGCTGGTCGCATGGTCATGGAGTTCCTTGGTGTCATGGAGCCCCCCATCGCCGGATTCCTCTGGGGAACTTCTCCCAGGAGCGATGCTCTTCCCATAGGTCCCGGAAGCATCGGTCCCCTCATTCCCATCGGTCCTGGTGATCCGTTGGTCTGTGGTAATGTCCCTTGGAGCAACTGTCCCCTCATTGACATCGGTGATGCTCTTCCCATGGATCCTGGAAACATCGGCCCCCTCATCCCCATCGGACCGGGTAGCCCGTTTTGTGGTAATGTCCCTTGGAGCATTGGGCCCCTCATTGGCCCCATTCCTGGGAACCTCATGTTCCTCATTGCAGCTGAGCCGGGCATCTGCGTTCCTGGCGTTAGTATTCCCGGGGCTCTCATCATGCCAGCCGTCTGGCCCCTGGGACCCTGCAGTGCTCCTCGGGGAAGCGCTCCTGGTCCCCTTAGAGTCCCTGGTGCTGAGACTCCGGGGCCCCTCATCATCCCCTGTGACTGTGGACCCCTCATTGCTGCTGGCCCCAGGGCGGCTGGTCCCCTCAGAGTCCCTGGTGTTGAGACTCCTCGGCCCCTCATCATCCCCTGTGACTGTGGACCCCTCATCGCTGCTGGTCCCCTCAGAGTCCCTGGTGCTGAGACTCCGGGGCCCCTCATCATCCCCTGTGACTGTGGACCCCTCATTGCTGGTGGCCCCGGGGCGGCTGGTCTCCTCATTGTCCCTGGGAGACTTCCTGGACCCCGTATGAGGGCTGGCCCCGGACCCCTCAGTCCCCCTGGGGGCCTCATGCTGCCCATGCTTCCTGGCCTCGGGATGCCCCTCATCCCCATCATGGGGGGACCCCTCATGGCTCCCGGGATCCGGGGCCCCATCATGGGAGGCATGGCCCCCAATCCCCAGGCTCCCGGGGGGCCGTTCCCCGCCAGGGGAGTCCAGCCGAGCGGCCTCCATGTATCCAGCGCCACTTTCACAGCTCGCCCGGGACACCCACACGAATGCTTAGTGCGATTCCTTTCGCACCGGAAGTACCCGCCTCACTTCCGCTCGCTGGCAGCGGCGCCGGGCGGTGACGTCACATGGCAGGCGCCGGACTCAGGAACGGAGACCGGGTAGGGGGAGGTGAGAGGTGGGATACAGGGGGGTTATCTTGGGGGTCTCATGCTGTCCGTGCTTTCTGGCCTCGGGGTGCTCATCAGCCCCATAAAGTCTACCTGAACTCTGCATGCTCTTAAAGGACATCCGTGGTGAAAATAAACTGATGAGAAAAATAATTGTATCTATCCTCCTTCTCCTAAAAATGACTTTTTAAATACTGTTTCATTGTCTCTGCTCAATGACACCTTCATTGAAGTATGTCATAGCTCAAATCTATGAATTATTGACCCTTTTTATCTCTTCTGCTTTCAGAAGCCATTTACTGACAAGAAAGTGTTTTATGGCTGCAATTACTCATCGCTGAGGGTTACACTATAGTCTGACCCAGACCCAACTTGCAAACCTGATGTTTAACTCTTTCAGGCAGAGAAAGAAAAACAGGAACACAGCCTAGTTATTTGTGTGTTAGGCACTGTACATACACATGTCTATCTAATCATGTCACATGTCACCTCGGATGTCCTATATTCAGCTTTTACTGAAATCTCCTGCTCTGCGGAGACAGTGATCTACTAAGACCAATCTAATCAGGTTACAATTCTCCCAACTGTCCCTCTTTTGGAGGGACAACCCCTCTTTGGGAGCCCCTTCCCTCTTTCCTCCTCATTTTTCCCTCTTTTAGGACTTTGACCCACTTTCTATGTAAATATTTGTATTTCTCTACTGAAAAATGTGTTTGATTGGCTCTCAACTTTATTCCCATTCTTTAAATTGATATATTTCTAATGTTCAAATGTTAATATGAAGGAAAATAAACCAGGATAGAAAGGACCCGTGTAATTCGAGTTGTAATCCAGCAAATTTTTCTCATGAAATCTTTATGGTATTCATGGCTAGGGGTGTATCAGGGATGTGGCTTAAGAGTCCCTCTTTCTCATCTCAAAAAGTTGGGAGGTATGAGGTTATAGAGTTCTGTATACATGCTAGATGGTGGTCATCGAAAAACTAGCGATCCCTGACAGTTAGGCCCCATTTACACTAAGGCTACTTGCACACCAAGACGTTGCGTTAGGTGCTACGTTAAGGTCGCATAACGTGCACCTAACGCAAGGCCTGGTGCTCTTCGATGTGGACGTCAGAGTGAGCCGCGTTGTGCAGCTCACTCTGGCGTCCGTGATGCGTACTCTTAGACGCATGCGGCATCACATGGTCCCGCCGGCCAATCGCCGCACAGAGCGGCCGCACCAGAAAGTAAACACTGCATGTCACAACGTGCAGTGAATATTAATTAGCCATGTGCCGGGCCACTCTCCGCTCCTCCCCAACATGACTGAGCATGTGCAAACAGTCTAATGCGGCTAAAGCCGCTCTAGCGCCGTAGCATGCTGCACTTTCCCTACAACGTGCAGCGTTACATGTAACGCAACGTGGGCAGTGTGAACAGCCCACTTGTGTTACATTGCTGTGCGTTGGGGGAGCGTTACAGGCTGCACTAACGTGCGCCTGTAACGTCCCTGTGTGGAAGCAGCCTTAACCTCCCTGGCGGTATTGACAGATATACATGTCAATACAAAATATGCTGTGAACAGTATTGATGTACATACACATCAATACTCTCCTGCATTGTATATTAGACCCTTGCTAGACACATTTTGGCAAGTTACAGGGAAAAAAAAGTTATGAAAATTAATTAGAGCACTTTTTGCACAGAAATCCTGGGGCAATTGAATGTCAAGGAAGTTAATCAGTTGCTCTCAGTTATAACTTAAAGAACAACTGATTTTCAAAGTAATGCCCATGTTTTCCTATGCCACAGTTCACACTTAACGCATTTCAACTGATCTTTTTCACAATGTACTGCTATGGAGAAGAAAACAAATGCATACCAACTTATTAAAGAGACACTGAAGCGAGACTAAATCTCGCTTCAGCTCTCATATATAGCAGGGGCATGTGTGCCCCTGCTAAAACGCCGCTATCCCGCAGCTAAACGGGGGTCCCTTCACCCCCAAACCCACCCCCACAAGACTTGGTTGCAAAGTTGGTCGTGAAAAATCTCTCCCTGGAGGCAGGGCTAACGGCTGCAGCCCTGCCTCCCAGCGCGTCTATCAGACGCGCATCGTCGCCTCTCCCCCGCCCCTCTCAGTGAAGGAAGACTGAGAGGGGCGGGGGAGAGGCGGAGATACGCGCTGACAGACGCGCGTGGGGCAGGGCTGCGGCGGTTAGCCCTGCCCCAATGCGGAAGCGCTCCCCCGCATTACGGAGGGGATTTGGAGGGACAGGGACCCTCGTTAAGCCACGGGATAGCGGCATTTTAGCAGGGGCACACGTGCCCCTGCTATATATGAGGTCTGAAGCGAGATCTATTCTCGCTTCCGACTCTCTTTAAGTGTAAACGGGGCCATGCGACGAACAAATGACGTTGGCCTGAATTCAGCAACGGCGCAACAATGGTCTTTTGATTGGATCATTACCGGAAGTGCGAGATTTGCAACAGATGAGTATTTTGAATTGATCATTGGCCATCGTCCAGTATACCGGTAAACGATTAATAGCGATTATCATCCAATTCGCCAGGACAGATCAGTCTAAATGCAGGATAATCGCTGTCTTTAACAGTTTTTTGGACAGTTTTGAAGGTTGTCAGCCAACCTATCCATTATCATTTGTTTCCGACAACAGCATTTTAGCGTATGTATAGAGCTTAAAGCTGCCTGCACATGGAAAAAATCATTGGCAACAACTGACAAGTTACCTGTCGTCCAAGTACCGTTTAAAAATCATAAGCACAAATGCTGGCTTAAGGGGATGATAAAGGAACGATCCATGACAGTGCTCGGGCATTTTGAACAACCGACCTGATAGCTTTGGCAGATAATCTTGTTGAGGGGACCCAGTAGGAAACATGCTAAGACTGCACACCAGGACCCTTACCCGTGGCCTTTGGCCATCTTTACTAAACTATTCAGTTGGTGGTCGGGATAGTGTTTTCTGCTGTGTACCCTCTTTCTTACAAATTAGTGGTTTTGACTATACTGCCACGAGCAGGAAGTGTCTGTGGGTCTTCTCAACCAGACTAGCGCTGATAATGTTTAATCACCAGCAGTGTGTACAGAGCTTGTTAGATTTTTAAACAATGTGTCCTCAAAGTCTACTGCACTTCCCCCTGTGGTCCATCACTGCGACAACTCATCCTGCATCGTTTCACGATCATATCGGTTTACAACCATTTGGCATTTCAGTTGCATTCTTCTGCTGTCGTTTTAACATCATATAGCTTGACATCTTTTGCATTTGATGGTGAAACGGTCTTTTATCGACCGTTTCAAACGATGCCTTTCTTCCAGTGTGTACAAGGCTTGACAATTAACCTCCTTGCCGGTCTAATTCCTCCGGCAAGGAGGCAGCGCAGCACATTTTTTTTAGATTTTTTTTTTTTTAAATCATGTAGCGAGCCCAGTATGTCGGCTTGTATGTCGGCTGCCCCGGCAACAGACAGCTTAAAAGCGTGTGTGCACGGATTTTGCTTCAGACACTATTCTCCCTTCTGGCATGTGGGTTCCTCACCATCAGCCAACACAACAGTCCACTGCAACTGAAAGGCTTCTATAGTGTAAAACCTTTTATTAAAAATATATATAAAGCATAGCGCTACTCGCAAAAATCCAAGTTTTCAAGCATAAAATCAAGTTTGCTGAGGACGTCTCCTCCAGGCGCCAAAAGCACTTCCTGTCCAGTTAGGGCGTGGCTAAGGACCTGAACTCAGAATTTCCACTCTGCTCTAAAAGAGAAGCACCAGCATAATAACCTTAAAAGAAAAAACATTTGTTAGAGCTGATACAAATCCTGCAATAAATCTGCAGTGCGTCTACTTCCTGCTTTCGTGGAAGCAGACATATTGTTAACATCTTGCGTTTACAAATTAGCTGCTTTGCCATGGCAGAGGAGATTCCTAAGCTGACACAGCTGAGAGATCAAATTACAGTTGTGATTAGTCACAGATGAGGGCTGATTAGACAGACTAAACTCTTTAAATACGTACAGGGTGCATTTCTTTCTGTTTTCTTTCTGTCCTGTGCAAGAATTCGGGTCCAATTTTAAGTAAAAAAAAAGTGTGGATGTAAATATTCTGTCATATTCCACAATGTTTTTGCTGATGGAGGGAATCTTGCCTGTGTTCTTTATGCTGAACAAAAGGAAAACAAAAGGTTAAATTGTCTATATTGACCTGTTGCACAGGATATTGTGGTACTTTACAATACATATCTGTCATTTACTTTTGGTAGTGCTGACCTATTACGTATTGGTTGCCTATATTCCAGAATGAAGACAGACAGATGATGGTGGACAGTGAGTTGTTCGGTAGCTCTGCCAGGCCTTATCCCCCGGCTACTATGTAGCCCCCCTGGTTCTTCGGCTTGTGGCTGCAGTTCGGTTATCTATATATCGGACGCTACTGGGACTTTGATAGAATGATGCGACATTGGGGCGAGATCCCCGTGGCCTCGGGTCAGGCCAGCAGGAGCTCCTTCGATCTGCTGCAGAGAGAATTCCGTACGGTGGAGATGCAGGAACCGCCTCTGCACCAGCCGTCCGCCAACAGGCCCAGGCCGACCACCATGCTGGACATTCCATCTGAGCCATGCAGCCTCACCATCCACACTATACAACTCATCCAGCACAACCGTAAGCTGCGCAGCTTCATCGCCACTGCTCAGGCGCAGAACCAGCAGCAGGCGGAGGGGATAAAAGCGGAGGAGAGCGAACCTCTGCCACACCGACCACCAACTCCGCCTCTTCCTGATGATTTGTTACCGCAGGACTGCAAACTGCCTAAACTGCCTTTCCAACTGAGACACAGCGACCCAGAGAGCGAGTTCTACCGGTAAGATGATCAGTCAACAGTATTACCTCCCATTCCCCCCCCCCCCCCCAATAAAAGATACAAATATTGAGAAAAAAATACATCAGAGGCGGGCATTCTGTCCATCTGGGGTGGGCATTCTATCCATCACAGACGGACATTATGTCCATCAGAGGTAGGCAATCTGTCCATCAGAGGTAGGCATTCTGTCCATCAGGTGTGGACATTCTGTCCATCAGAGGTAGGTAATCTGTCCATCAGAGGTAGGCAATCTGTCCATCAGAGGTAGGTAATCTGTCCATCAGAGGTAAGCAATCTGTCCATCAGAGGTAGGCAATCTGTCCATCAGAGGTAGGCAATCTGTCCATCAAAGGTAGGCAATCTATCCATCAGAGGTAGCCATTCTGTCCATCAGAGGTAGGCAATCTGTCCATCAGAGGTAGGCAATCTGTCCATCAGGGGTAGGCATTCTGCCCATCAGAGGTAGCCATTCTGCCCATCAGAGGTAGGCATTCTGTCCATCAGAGGTAGGCAATCTGTCCATCAGAGGTAGGCATTCTGTCCATCAGAGGTAGGCAATCTATCCATCAGAGGTAGGCAATCTATCCATCAGAGGTAGGCATTCTGTCCATCAGAGGTAGGCATTCTGTCCATCAGAGGTAGGCATTCTGTCCATCAGAGGTAGGCATTCTGTCCATCAGAGGTAGGCATTCTTTCCATCAGGGATTGACATTCTGTCCATCAGGGGTAGGCATTCTGTCCATCAGAGGTAGGCATTCTGTCCATCAGAGGTAGGCATTCTGTCCATCAGAGGTAGGCAATCTGTCCATCAGAGGTAGGCAATCTGTCCATCAGAGGTAGGCAATCTGTCCATCAGAGGTAGGCAATCTGTCCATCAGAGGTAGGCAATCTATCCATCAGAGGTGGGCATTCTGTCCATCAGAGGTAGGCAATCTATCCATCAGAGGTAGGCATTCTGTCCATCAGAGGTAGGCATTCTGTCCATCAGAGGTAGGCATTCTGTCCATCAGAGGTTGACATTCTGTCCATCAGAGGTAGGCATTCTGTCCATCAGAGGTAGGCATTCTGTCCATCAGAGGTAGGCATTCTGTCCATCAGGGATTGACATTCTGTCCATCAGGGATTGACATTCTGTCCATCAGGGGTAGGCATTCTGTCCATCAGAGGTAGGCAATCTGTCCATCAGAGGTAGGCAATCTGTCCATCAGAGGTAGGCAATCAGAGGTAGGCAATCTGTTCATCAGAGGTAGGCAATCTGTTCATCAGAGGTAGGCAATCTGTCCATCAGAGGTAGGCAATCTATCCATCAGAGGTAGGCAATCTATCCATCAGGGGTAGGCAATCTATCCATCAGGGGTAGGCAATCTGTCCATCAGGGGTAGGCAATCTGTCCATCAGAGGTAGGCAATCTGTCCATCAGAGGTAGGCATTCTGTCCATCAGGGATTGACATTCTGTCTATCAGAGGTAGGCATTCTGTCCATCAGAGGTAGCCATTCTGTCCATCAGAGGTAGGCAATCTATCCATCAGAGGTAGGCATTCTGTCCATCAGGGATTGACATTCTGTCCATCAGGGGTAGGCATTCTGTCCATCAGAGGTAGGCAATCTGTCCATCAGAGGTAGGCAATCTGTCCATCAGAGGTAGGCAATCTGTCCATCAGGGATTGACATTCTGTCCATCAGAGGTAGGCATTCTGTCCATCAGGGATTGACATTCTGTCCATCAGGGGTAGGCATTCTGTCCATCAGAGGTAGGCATTCTGTCCATCAGGGATTGACATTCTGTCCATCAGGGGTAGGCATTCTGTCCATCAGAGGTAGGCATTCTGTCCATCAGGGATTGACATTCTGTCCATCAGGGATTGACATTCTGTCCATCAGGGGTAGGCATTCTGTCCATCAGAGGTAGGCATTCTGTCCATCAGGGATTGACATTCTGCCCATCAGGGGTAGGCATTCTGTCCATCAGAGATCGGCATTCTGTCCATCAGGGGTAGGCAAGACAGGCTGATCACAGATCACAGATCACAGGGATGTGAGTGATCTACAGCTCTGCTGTCCACTCATAGTCCTCCTGGCAGTCAGTCAGTCCGAACCAGGCTTCAGGTGACCGCTAAGCAACTTTTCACCCTGAGCCTGGTATAGTATTACCGCCAGGGAGGTTACTGGACAAGGTGGGACCTGGAAACAGTGAAAGGAGCAGCTGCTGCATTTGATTGTTTTAAAGGTGAATAATTATGAAATTTGCATCAACATGGAATTATTAGCATCTAATTATCCATCCCTAACCTATAACTCTTAACCTAAGAATTTTTTTTTTTTTTTTTTTTACTATGTTTTTATTGAAAGTTTTTGTGATACATACAATCCAATACAGGGAAAAGAGAAAAGAGAAAATTTATGGCGCTAACAGAGTATCACAATTAGAGGATGTACAAACAGAATCCATCAAAACTTGGTATCTGCTGAACGAGGAGTAGTAAAGAGAAACTAGGAACAGTAAGCACTAAAGATGCAGCATGGTATTTTACAGAACTGTGTACAAGTGGAGAGAAAATATGACGGCACATGGTATGTTTCAGGGATACAAAAATGCATTTTAATTCAACTCGGAGGCGTTTGACCCAATGGAAACCTCAACATCCAGGGGTCCCAGATTTTGTCGAAAATGTGCATGGTGGCTTTCAGTGTATGGGTGGTCTGCTCCATTCGATATATCCACCAGATTTTATGGAGTAGCCAGGATGGAGGGGGGATAGGGCCTTTCCAAAATTTAGCAATAAGACATCTATTAGCTACACATATTAGGGACACAAGCTTGTTCTGGTGCGGGTTAAGATTTGGGCAGTCTTTGCTAAATAGTGCAGTGCCGATGTTTTTAGCTACGGGGAAGCCCAATGTCAGAGTGATTTGATGAAAACATTAATCCCAAGTTTTATGAATGGCAGGACAGCTCCACCAACAGTGAATCATATCCGCATTGCTTCCAGTACAGTGAAAGCACTGGGGATCCGGTATCGCTTTAATTTTTGCCAGTTTCTGGGGGGTGTAGTACCAGTGATATAAAATTTTATAAGCTTTTTCTTTTAGCACTATGTTAGCCGACGTTTTGGACATATTGTCAAATATTGAGGCCCAATCTTCTTCATTTTCCAGGGCTAAGGCGTCTTTCCATTTTTCTATAGGGGGGATAGAAGCTGGTAAGGTGTCATACCATAATATCGTGTATAGTTGGGAAATCATATTTGGTCTATCTGCCCCTTGTATAAATTCACGCTCAATTCGTGAAGGTTCAAATGACATTCCCTTTTTTAATAGAGATGTGAGATAGCTTCTAAGCTGAAGGTAGCAAAAGAAATCAGAGTTTGGTAGGTTGAAGTTAGTTTTCAAGTCATCCCAAGATAGCAAGCTGCCCTCCCGGGTGACGGAGTTGATGCTCTTGACGCCTGCCCTCTTCCATCTGTCCCAATTTGGTGCTAGTGTTGTGAAGGTAATATGGGGGTTGTGATATAAGGGTTTCAAGAAGGCGTGTGGGTAGCAAATGTTGGCCTTTTTCCTCCAGGAAAGCCAGGAGCTGACTGCATACTGGATGAAAGGAGAGATGCGTAGTTTGTCTGAAAGGGGGGATCCGCAAGGGAGCCAAAGAATATCAGAGATGTCAAGGGGTTGGATAATCTGGGCTTCAAGGGTGACCCAACGAGGAGGGGAGGACTTAATACCCCAGGCCATATTTTGGGCTAAGCGTGCCGCTTTGTAGTAGGATAAGAAATGTGGTAGGCCCATGCCCCCCTGGAGTTTTGAGCGAGCAAGATAGTTAAATCGAATTCTAGGGCATTTCCCCTTCCAGACAAACTTCCGAACCTGGCTCTGTAGTCTAACCAAGTCCCCAAGAACTATTGGGATTGGGAGAGCTCTAAAAAAATAGAGGATCTTTGGTAGAACGTTCATCTTAACTGCGTTTATGCGCCCGAATAGAGAAATATTGTAGTCCTCCCAATCTGCGAGGAGAGTCCGAAGCTTCTGCAATAAGGGCGTGTAGTTAAGTTTATATAATTCGTTTAGATTGGATGGAAGGGTTATTCCAAGGTATTTTAAGCCTTTTGGCTTCCAAATAAAGCCAAAGGTATGATGTAAGGCTGATTTTTGGGATTCTGTCAGGAGGATAGGGAGTGCTTCTGATTTAGTTGAGTTTACTTTAAAACCAGATACCTGGCTGAATTCGTCCATAAGTTTCACCAGATTAGGTAATGATACCTCGGGGCTTGAGAGGGAGAACATGGTATCATCCGCAAAGAGGGAAATCTTAAATACCTCTCTGCCTACTTTTATGCCATGTATGTCCGGGGAGTCCCTAACTCTCAACGCCAGTGGTTCCATGCACATGGCAAACAGCAGGGGTGAAAGCGGACACCCCTGCTGCGTGCCATTCTTAATGGTAAATTCTTCGGACAGAAAGCCCATGTTGCATATTTTAACTGTGGGTAAAGTATAGAGACTGCGAACAGCGTTTAAGAAGTGGGAGCCAACTCCAAACTTCTGCAGGGTTATACGCAAAAATCTCCAATCTATCCTGTCGAACGCCTTCTCCGCATCCACAGATAGGAGCAGAGAAGGCGTCCGACAGGTATGTGCCCAATGGATCAGATCAATGTTCCTTCTGACGTTGTCAGTGGTTTGTCTGCCCATTATGAAACCCGTTTGATCAGGATGAATCACCCGGCAGAGTACGGGATTCAAACGAGCAGCCAATATTTTTGCAAATATTTTGAGGTCAGTATTAATTAATGAAATTGGGCGGTAATTCTTGCATTGTAGGGTGTCTCTGTTAGGTTTAGGTATCACAACTATATGTGCTCTAAGCATATCGGGGGGCCATTCTATCCCTTTGAACATTATGTCATTAAATACCTTCGTAAGAAGCGGGGTAAGCCTGGCTGAGAGCTTTTTATAGTACGCACCCGTAAAGCCATCGGGTCCGGGGGCTTTGGAGCTTTTTAAGGATTTAACTGCAGCGGCTACTTCTTCCGTCGATATGGGGACATTTAAAAGGGACCTTTCCTGTTGGGATATCTTAGGAAGGTTAGTAGTAGATAGATAGTTGGCCACTTTAGTAGCTGGGACTTTTGTTTTGTCAGTTACCGTCCCGTCATAGAGTTTAGCGTAGTATTGCTTAAATTCTGTGAGAATCTCTAAAGGGTTGTGTATCAGCTTTCCGTGAGAGTTGCGAAGAGGTAGGAGCCTAGTCTGGGCTTGTTTCTGGTTCAATCGTTTTGCTAACAGAGAATCTGGTTTATTGGCTTTATCATAATAAAGCTGACCTAAAAACCTAAGAGCTTTCTCTGATTTTTGCATCAGTAAACTTTTCATCTCTTCTCTGAGTTTATTCAGTTCAGAAAGTACAGATTCTGACCTGTTAATGCTGTGAGAATTTTCTAATGTCTTAATGGAGTTAGAAAGTTCAGCTATTTTCTTCTCCCTTTCTTTTTTAAGGCGAGATGCCTTTTGAATCAATTGTCCCCGAATAACAACTTTGTGGGCGGCCCATACTATAGTCGAGTTCTGGCCCTTTCCAGAGTTAAAATGGTAGTAGGAGGATATAGCTTTATCAAGGTCTGTAACATAGTTGGGGTCCGTTAGTAGGGTCTCATTAAGTTTCCAGAAGCTGGATTTAGGGGTATGCACCCAATCTGAGAAAGTGGCCAGAACCATGGAGTGGTCCGACCAGGATATTTCGGAGGTTTCTGTGTGAGAAAGAGAAGAAATCAGTGAGGAGGCCATAAAGATAAAATCTATTTTAGAGTAGGATTTGTGCGGGTGGGAATAGAAGGTATGAACCCTTTCACCTGGGTGCAGAATTCGCCAGGAGTCCCACAGGTTTAGAGAATTTAAAATATTCACCAGTGCGCGGGGGGGGGGGGGGGGGGTGGTAAGTTGTGTTCTAGTATTAGAGGCAGAGTTTGTTATCAGAAGTGGGTCATCAATTCTTGTATTGAAGTCACCAGCTATAACAATAGTGCCTGAGCATTTACGGAGCATGGTGTCATGAAGTGATTTGAAAAATTGTACCCTTCCGTCCGCTGGCGCATAAACATTAACTAGAGAAAATGAACGTTCACCCATTTTTCCATTAACAATAAGGATATAGCCATCGGTGTCTCTATAGACAGAACTTATTTCAAAATTCAGTTTCTTATGCAAGACAATAGCCAGTCCCGCCTTTTTCTTATCGTTGGAGGAGTAGAAATGTAAGGGATAGTTTTTGTGCCAAAATTTGGGTTCTTTGCCTTTTTTGAAATGCGTCTCTTGAAGCATCCAGATATCTCCCTTCCTCCTGCGATATTCATCTGAGGCTTGCCTACGTTTAATAGGCGCATTGAGGCCTTTTACATTGTGGGAAATCACCACCGTTTGATTTTGTAGGGGAGTTCGCTTTAAGGGGTAGCTAGCCATTGTCTTTCATAGTGAACTGCCTTAAGCTGTGCAAGAATATAATACATTCTTTCAATCGGCCTGTGTGATAAAGATAAGTTAGATAGAACCACATGTAATATGCAGATAACATAAAATATAACCATTCGTACAGTCTGTGCCATGTAAAGAGATACCTGTCTGCAGAAACCAAGATGCATTTT
Organism: Hyperolius riggenbachi; assembly: GCF_040937935.1. NCBI lineage: Eukaryota > Metazoa > Chordata > Amphibia > Anura > Hyperoliidae > Hyperolius > Hyperolius riggenbachi. The sequence goes on along the minus strand of NC_090649.1, from coordinate 453,018,281 downwards.
AAACACGAGCGGGGGAACAAACAGGGAAAAAACGAGGGGAGGGTTGGGGAGGGTAGGGTGGGGAAGGAACAACCGGGAAGGGTTTGAGCCTTCAGAGCTGGTGAGAGAGAAAGGTCCAGTATAGCCAAGAAGGCGCATAGGATGGGAATAACAATCCCATAATAAGAGGGCGAGTATACTGCTGCATTAGCAGTTGGTGGGGGTCGGACCATGTCCAGAAACGACACGAACAGGGTATTCACCCGGTCGATACCGGCCTGCAGTATGTGAGGGAAAGGAACGTGTTCCAAAGAGCCCGGCGGTCATCAGAGTGCGTGCCAGTGGGTCCGTGGGCCATAGGGAGACACACTGTGTATGTAATAATAGGTGAGTAATCAGACTGAGTTTGCAGGCGAAGTTTGACCTTTAAGTGGGCGCAACCTGCTAGAGGAGCGTTGGGGTATAGTTGTCCACTCGTTTGCTGAAGGGGATCTGCGAGGAGTTCCTGGTGTCGGTGCACATTCGTCCTGATCTTCCTGTGGGGCAGCCCGGGGATCTAGGCATTTCAGGAGGCGTGGGATATCGTCAGGGGAGGATGCAGTTATTTGGGACCCATTATGGGTGATGATCAATTTAAAGGGGTATCCCCAGCGATATCTGATCTTTTTGGCCATTAAGACCGAGGTGAGAGGTTTCATTTCACGGCGTCTTGACAAAGTTAGTGGAGAGATGTCTTGGTAGATCTGTATGGTGTACTCCCGAAAGTCAATGGAAGAGAGATTTCTGGTCTTGGCAAGGATCGCCTCTTTAGTAGAGAAATAATGACATCGCAGTATAATGTCGCTGGAGGTGGCTGATTCCTTTGGCTTAGGCTTCAATGCCCTGTGTATTCTGTCAATCCTATATTCCTCTTCAGGAAGGTCTGGGGTTAGAAAGTGGAACAGTGCTGAAGCAAATTCAGGCAGATCTATTACAGTTTCAGGTACAAATCTGATGCGTAGATTGTTTCTACGATTTCTGTTGTCATGATCTTCTTGCCTGTCTTTCATGGAGGAAAGCTCAGTTCTGAGGTCTGCTATGTCAGCTTCAGCCTGGTAGTAGCATGTCTTAAGCTCTTCTAACTCTCCCTCTATTGTGTTTACACGGTCACCCAGTGCAGAAATCTCTGTTTTAATTTCAGCAATAACCTTATTGTTAGCTGCACTTATAAGCTTTTCTATGTTGCCTAAAAGTGCTTTTAAGTCATCTTTAGTCACTTGGTCTACCTGTTTCTGCGAGCTGGGGATCTCCGGGGAGGAGGGGGCTGTGGCATGCTTCACTCCAGCGCCATCTTTGCCAGCTACATTCCTGTTCTTCTTGCTGAAGATCTCCGCGATGTGGGCCTCGGAATCCGCCGGTTTAGCTTTCGGCGGCATGATGTAAGTTAAGGCTGTCTTGTGGGAAGTTTTCGCCGGGATCCGTGCTCTCTAGTAAGTGCTCTGGCCGTTATATCGCCGGGTGATCGGAGGAGCTCTCACTCCATGCGTCTGCTCGCGGCGGCTTCCAGACTCCGCCCCAACCTAAGAATTTTTAATTGAAGTGACAGTGAGCCCATTTTTAACTCCTACCAGACGAATAAACTCCTTGTATCACCTATTCTTGGCCTTAGTACTGTAACTTGAGGGATTTGGAGGCTGCCATATTTATTTCCTTTAATGCTAGGTACACATGATACAATTTTCTGGCAGATTTACCTGCCAGATCGATTTTTTTCCAACATGTCCGATCTGAATTTTGATCGATTTTCTGATATGATTTCCATGTAAGTAAACGGCAATCAATCGGAAAATGTATCGAAATTCAGATTGGACATGTTAGAAAAAAATCGATCTGGCAGGTAAATTATATCATGTGTACCTAGCATTAGGCAGTACCAGTTGCCTGGCTATCCTGCTAATTCTCAGTCTCTAATACTTTTAGCCATATCCCCTGAACAAGCATGCAGCAGATCAGGGGTTTCTGATATTATTGCCAGATCTGACAAGATTAGCTGCATGCTTGTGCTAAATAGACCAGCAGGGCTGCCAGGCAATTTATTACCTATCTATTTTAATTAACATAACTAATATAACTTAATGACAGTATGTTTGTTTAGGCTGAAGTTCCTCTTTAAGGGGTAAAAACCCCAGAACCTGAAGTGGTTAATGATGATAATACATTTTCCTTGAAGTGGACATTGGAAAGGATGCAGAAGATTATTAATAGTTTTGTTCACAGCAGAATTAAATACTTGTTTTCTTTTACGTCTATTATTTGTGTAATTAATTTTCTTTGACATTTTCTTCAGTGGGAAAGGAGAACCTGTCACGGAACTCAACTATCACTCTTGTCGCCAGCTCATGTACCAATCCGTGGCCACCATCTTGGCGCACGCTGGGTTCGACAGCGCCAATGAGAGCGTCCTGGAGACCGTGACTGACATTGCGCAGGAGTACTGCTTGAAGTTCACCAAGATGCTGCGGTACAACGTGGACAGAGAGGCCACGCTGGGCCAGTCCCCCTTCCCCGATGTCATGGAGCAAGTCTTCCACGAGATGGGCATCGGCAGTGTCCTGTCCCTGCAGAAATTCTGGCAGCACCGAATTAAAGATTACCACACATATATGCTACAGGTGAGGGGGGTGTAGTGGAATTTGGGGGTTAGGGCTGGTTTTTATTTGTGCCGAGGCAAAGCGGGCGTGAAAAGAATATCCACTCAGCACATCTGCTCCATCCATTTTGAATCCGCTTGAAGCCATCTGCTCTGTCAACTCCACCCGTCTGCTTCAATCACGATCGCCACTCACGTGTGCTTTTGGTTCCACCGCTAATGACTCCACTTGGTCCCTTGTAGACAGCCTGGAGCCCGGCAGGAGCATGGGGCTCCCCACTGGATTACATTAGACCAATTCTCCCTAGCAACAGGGAGAATTTTCATTGGTCCACTATGAACCAAGGCAATCTTCCTGTTGCCCCATGCTTCTGCCTGGGACTAAGTGGAGGTGTCGGCAGCATCCGAATGGGGCGAAGGGGACGCGGCAACCAGCCTAGTGAGAACAAACACTCTGTTCTCACTGGCTTTCATAGGGTACATTTTCACTACCGTTCCAGAAAAATGCAGCAAGTTCACACTCTACAAACGTTTTTTTTCTTTTGTTTTTTGTTTTTTTTTTATAGCTGGAGGCGGGTCCTATTTTTACTATTAGGATTCCTGCACTGAGTAGAGCTTAGAGAAAGTCCTAAACGGGTACTTTTCTTTTAACAAGTGGGAACCGGCGCTTATAACTTTGTTTTTTTGTTCGGATTGATTATTATAACTTTATTTGAAAAAGTAGAAAAACAAGGAAGAACTCAGTGGCACAGAAACTGTTTGTGGTTCAGCAGAATGTCAAACAGAAGAAAAACGGAATATATGGAAACTTTAGGTCCATTTGGTGAACATCAGAAAAGAGAAACCTAGACTGCTAACACATACATTATTCATATCATTGGCATAACCACATTCATTCAATGTTATGGAAGGTAGGAATTAGTAGTGGCTGCACAGTAAGGTACATGCTGTTGTATCAATAGTCGGGGGTAAATAATCTGGTAATGTTTATGAGAGCTCATCCCATACAGGGTCAGGCTAAAAGCAGGGATACACTTCAGAGCAGTTACGAGTCTTGTAGCTACTCGGATTCAAAATGTTAATTAATATTAAATAAACAGCTGTGACCGCGGGAGATGGGGGGTTAACTTACCCACGCTTCCTCCTTCAAGCCAGGAAGAGGAAGCATGGGAGTGACGTGGAATGCTACCTGTGACGCGAATGGCACGCATAGGACGCATGGGTAAGTTAACCCCCCGTCTCCCGCGGTCGCAGATTTTTAATATTAACATTTCGAATCCGAGTAGCTACCAGTCTCGGAGCTGGTCGGAAGAGCATCCCTGGTTACAAGTTTGAAATGAGACACCATTTTTGGTAACTACTTGCACTAAAGTGGATCCGAGATAAACTTTTACTAGTTGCTCAATTGTGTTCCTTTCATATAGTTTATAGGGCATTCCTCAAGTCAAATACTTTTTTTGTTTTGTTTTAATACTCTAATTCCCTATAAACTAAACTAGCCTCACCCACAGCTTTTCACGCAAGGGCTTATGGGAGCTCAGTCTGGGCACTAGGAGGAGGAGGTTACTAGCCAGAGATTTCAGAGGCAGAGGGGAGGAGGGAGAAGGGACTGAATTTACACACAGGCAAGCTGATAGCATCTGCAGCCCTCAGCCTGTGACAAACAGAACATGGCTGCCCTCATTGTATCATAGTGATAAATAATCATAACATGTTGAAGCTGTTTGCAGCTAGATATGCTGTGTAAACTATCTAACCTTTAGATAAGATATATAGACAAGTTACTTGTTATAGTTAGTCTCGGATCCGCTTTAAGGCATGGTTCACACTTATTGAAAATCATGTGCAAATTGTGAATTAGTGATAACGTGTTCACCGCAAATACCAGGGCTGTGGAGTCGGTACAAAAATCCTCCGGCTCCTCAGGTTAGGATTCCTCCAACTCCTCGACTCCAACTGCTCTAATTTACATATTACAATCTTGTTGATTGAAAGCATGTAACAAAATGCATCTCTTAACTGCCAACGCTTAGGAAATTTAAAAGCCAACTGAACTGAGAGGGATATGGAGGCTGCCATATTTATTCCCTTTTAAACAATACTAGTTACCTGGCTATCCAGCTGATCTTCTGCCTCTAATACTTTTAGTCATAGACTTCGGCCTCGTTCACATCATACACGCTTCCGTGCGCATTTGGAAGCGCGTATGACGTGGTAACATGCAAGAACAGCAGAAGGGTATAGACAGCGCTTCTGCTGTTCACAACAAAAGGTGCTGCGCAGCAGTACGATGTGCTATGATGCGCTTGCATAAGTGCAGAGCTGACCCATTCACTGTCAATGGATGGGATCAGCAGTGCAGTGGGTAGCAGCGCAGATGGCGTGCGATCATACGCGTTGCGTTCTAATCGCACGGCCATCTGCGCTGCATAGATGTGAATGAGGCCTAAAACTAGTCCTTGGTAAGAGTACTTGTAGAAGGTACAGACAGGAACAAAGAACATCTATCAGGCCCTAGGCAATGTAAGTGTGGGTACATGTAAGAGTGATGTGCAGGTACTCTGCAGGGGAATAAGGAGATTTTTCCTCTATTACACATTCTTCATGCACAATCTGAACCAGGTTTATGGGTGATAGACAACACATCTGTGTTCAATGTGCACAGCATTCTCAGTGGATTCCCTGCAGCTCTGTGGGGAGAGCATATGTACAGTATAGTACTACTGTGTAACTTAAAGTAAACCTGAGACAGATGAAAGTTTCATACATATCTGGGGCTTCCTCCAGCCCCCTTCAGGCTAATCAGTCCCTTGCTGTCCTCCTCCGCCACTTGGATCTTCTGCTATGAGTCCAGGTACTTGAGCCAGTCTGGCGTAGTGCGCATGCACACACTCCGCCGCCGGGAGGGTACTACACCTGCGCAGCACTATTGCGCAGGTGCAGAACGCTCCTGGCTGTGGAAGCGGCATGCGGCCGGACACCGCTGACTGGCTGAATTACCAGGACTCATAGCAGAAGATCCAGGTGGTGGAGGTGGACAGCGAGGGACTGATTAGCCTGAAGGAGGCTGGAAGAAGCCCCAGGTATGTATAAAACTTTTCTTTTCATCTGTCTCAGGTACTCTTTAATTCGTAGTCACCAAACCAAATTTTAACAAATCAAATTATTTGATTTCATGAGCAAAGGGAGTGCATACATTTGCATAAACCAGCATCAGCGCAGAATTATTTCCATCTCATTGACCATCTCTATTAGTGACACAGCTACACATCAGGCTTTATTCTTACAGCATAGATGTTATTGACTACATATAAAAGATTCCTGTGTACACATCATATATACAGTCACAATCAGATGTGTATATCCGACTTTAAAAATACGGGGACTGCTTTATTGAAGCAGCACAAGTAACTATTTTTTGATTGGTTTATTTCATTTTTGTGGGCTAAGCACAGCTATTACTGTATATATACATTATGATGACTATTATCTGAGAAGTAGAACATCTTATCATATTTTCTATTTTAATTACAGTTTAAATTCATTAGGAGTCGGTGCATTTTTTCCCGACTCCAAGTACCCAAAAATTGCTACGACTCTGACTCTACAGCCCTGGCAAATACAATGGAAGTCAATGGAGAATCGCACTTCGGTTAAAAAAAAAAATTGTAAAATTGCATTCCCCTTGCTTACATCTTGCAGAATTAATTTGCATACGGCATTGACTTTTGCATTTTGTGCTGACAGGTCAGTAAGCAGCTGTCGGAGGAGTACGAGAAGCTCGTCCACCCTGAACGTGTATCCGAAGACACCAAACCCGTGAAGATCAAAGAAGAGCCCGTCACGGACATCACCTTCCCCATCAACGAGGAGCTGGAAGGAGATCTGGCCCCCGGGGACCAGTCGCTACCTGTCGGGGTCCTGGGGGCCCAGAGTGAGAGGTTCTCCTCCAATATGGAGGTGGATTCATCACCCCAACCATCTGGTAAGAGACTCACTCTCTCTATGATACCACAGGCTCTTGAGGTATCCATTTCACCTAGTTGGTGTTACTACAAGAGGGCTCTCCTCGTCTGAGTTACTGGAAACCTGATCCAAGTATATCTTTCCCCGATTGCTTCTAAAGAGAAGTACCGTAATTCTCGAGTACAAGCCGAGAAAAAAAAAAAGAAAAATGTTTGACCCGAGTGTAAGCCACAACACAACTCACAGCCGTGGCCGGTAATAACCATATATTAGAAAAGCAGCATAAATTCATCAGATTGCAATAATAAGCCAGAACATTTGCCTACAATGGAGATGGGCATGCAAAGAACTCCTGTTGCAAAGTTTAAGCTGGCATAAAGATGAAGCAAGGAATGCAGAGCCACATAGTCATGTATCTAAAACTTGATCTAGGAATGCAAGGATTCTCACCACTCAGTAGACCCTGTCCCTGTATGCCTTCCAAGGCTAAACCTCGAGATGAGATTAGCTGGGAACTCCCATGGAAATGTCAAGTATGTTGTTTCCTTTAGATCAGGGGTGCCCATTAGGTAGATTGCGATCTACCGGTAGATCGCGAAGGACTTCATGGTAGATCACGACCCCACTACATTTTGCATTCTGTATATACAAGTGTGCTCCTAAAATTGTACATAGGTAGATCATTTTGACTTGCTAATCTTTTAAAGTAGCTCACAAGTTGAAAAAGTGTGGGCACCACTGCTTTAGATAATGCACCACTGTGCATATCGTGGGGGCTTTGTGGGGGTTACTCAAAGAGTAGTTTCTCGAGTATAAGCCGAGACCCCCACTTTTGGGCCAAATTTTTTGGCCCAAAAATTAGGCATATACTCAAGTATATACCAGGGCTGTGGAGTCGGTACAAAAATCTTCCGACTCCTTAGTTTATGAAACCTCCAACTCCGGGTACCCAAAATGGCTCCGCCTCCTTAGTCTAATACTTGCCAGGGCTGTGGATTTTGTACAGAATCATCCGACTCCTCAGTTTATGAAATCTCTGACTCCGGGTACCCAAAATTACTCCGACTCCACAGCCCTGGTATATACAGTATGTACAAAAAGTATTGTTGCTCTTTCTCCTTCCTAATCTATCCAGCTGAAAACTGTGTAAGGCTGGGTTTACAGTGCACCGCGATTATATGGAATACAGAAGTGGCGCGGTAAGTGCATCCATGACGTCCTTCACATACCTGTTGTTTTGCATTTGCTGTGTTCGAGTCACCTCTCGTATGCTGCTTGTCTCATACTGATCTGAGTCTGGCAGGACCATGGGGCTCCCTATTGGATTGTAAAAAATTCAACAGGGGTCCTACCTAACAACAGGGAGGATTCTTATTGGTCCACATTGAACCAATAAGAATTTTCTTTGATGAAGCAGGATTCCCATTGTTTTTTTGCAAACCAATGGGGGCGCCCCATGCTCTGCTGGGCTCGGATTTGCTTCAGACTGAATGGCGGCTGCCAGCAGTAGCAGAACCGAATCGACAGGTAAGTTGGCACTTTGCATGCGGCGATCAGCATAGTAGAAACAAACACTGTCCATCTTTGCGGCACCAGCGCGATACGGTTGCGGAAAAATACAGCAGGTCCAAGATTTTGCATTTGCGGTCCAGCCTGTGAACGTTATGTGTGCTTTCTGAATGACAGTGTAAATGTGTCTATAAACATCATAGGATGCATTCACTGATTTTGCGTTCTGGAAAACGAAGCGTTATTTCGAACCAGGCAAAAGGTGCTGGAAATTTGGGCACAGCCAGCACCGCCATAGATGGTAATGTGAATTACAGCTTAAGAGCTCAGTTAGGAATTTGGGCGCCATGAAAAGATTGAGCTCAAATTATGATAAAAACTGCGTAATTTTCCACCAGTAATGGCTGGGAGCTGAATTGCGTGTTACCCCAGAGTCCACTGCAGCCTGGAGGGGAAATGGTCATTAACGCCATTGGGACATTTGCAGGAGCAGGGTGAGCCGTGTTACGGCTTTACGCTGCGCCCAAATTTCCCGGCGCCTTAATTACATGTATGTGCATTTTTTTATTGTAGTGTGAACGAGGCTAAAAATTCTGCAATATCATTGTGAGATCTGCAGTTTCCCCCATCCTCTTCACTCCTCCCTTCTGAAGAGCCATGCTGTCTTCTGTAAATAAATGTGCAGATCCCTTTAAGAAAGTTGCGTTAAAGGGACACTTAAGCCAGAAAAAAAAATGAGTTTTACTTACCTGGGGCTTCTACCAGCCCCCTGCAGCAGTCCTGTGCCCTCGCAGCCACTCACTAATCCTCTGGTCCCCCGCTGCCAGCTAGTTTCATTTTTGCCGACAGGCCCGTCAGGACTGGCCACGTGCAGGAGGCTGGTAGAAGCCCCAGGTGAGTAAAACTCATTTTTTTTCTGACTTAAGGTTCACTTTAAAGCTAACTTGAGACGAGGGGGTAAAAAAAAATCATACTTACCTGGGGCTTCCTCCAGCCCCCATGACCACAGTTGTCTTCCTCACCATCCTACTTGGGGCCTCTGTTCACCTGCAATCAGCCCCGGTAATCCGCCGTCAGTCGGCCTGCCACGTTCACGTCGCTGGGAGCATCTGCACCTGCGCAGGTAGTACTGTGTAGATTCAATATGAACATGTCGGACACACACATTCACAGAAGAGCCCGTCTGACGCAACTGAAGGCAAATTACTGGGGCCGATAGCAGGCGAACAGATGGCAAGGGAGGCAATGGTGGTCATTTGGCTGGAGGAAGCCCCAGGTAAGAATGAATTATTTTACCCCCCTTGTCTCAGTTCCTCTTTAAAGTGTACCAGAGCTGATCAAATCTAAAAGATTTATACATGCCTGGGGCTTCCCCATGCACACGGATCGCTCCCACGCCGCCGTCCTCCGTCTTCTTCCTCTCCAGTCCCTGGTCCCGTAACTTCAGCCAGTCACGGCCAGTCTGCACAAGAGAATAGCGCACTTCACTTGCATCAGACTGGCCGCTACTGGCTGATCAGCTCTTTCAGATTTGATCAGCTCTGGTTTCCTTTAAGCGCTTGTTCACTTCATTTAGAGCAGATGGCCGTGTGATCAGAATGTAACGTGTATGATCGCACGCTGCTATGCGCGTGCGATGGGTTAGCGTTGCGCTTCCCGAAAAATGCATGCAGCAGTGCATTGCACTGCTGCGCAGCACATATGATGGGATCGGCAGAAATCCTTGCGTGTCGCACATCATACGTGCTGTTGAAATGCGCTCGGCAGCTCGTATAATGTGAACGAGGCCTAAGACCCATACATGTGTGGTCAGCTTAGCGTTAGAAATGTTAGAAACAGAGATGTAAATCTGACTCTCACAGTCTCTTCGGCATCCCTAACCATAAAGCATTCTGGCTCCTGTTATCGGCATAGCGGAGTAAATATTTGCATGCCTGGTGATTGATTAGGAAACAGAGGCCCATATTGTCCATCACGGTAGCTTTTCTCCTGGCCTGTGGAACGCAGTCAGCGTTGCTTGCGGTGCACTTTATGACAGACGTGAGACCAGCAGCCGTTCCTGACATGAGTTAGTGTCAGAGGCCTATGTGCATGCAGAGAGAGGATCAATAAAGCTTTTTGCGCTGTAAAACATGGAAGCTATTAAGTCAGCAGTTCGGTAGGACGCAGTCACTTATTTACTGCTGCTGTTAAACGGGGGTCGGATATACAGAGAATGTCCCTTGTAAGACTCCCACGCACAGCAAACTGGATTAAGCTACTTAAAACTAGCGGTGGGGTCCTTTAAACCTTCAATTGGCCCCATCGTTTACCTTAAAATCCATCTGAACCTAAAGTTTAACTAGGCAAATTGTAACTGCAATCAGGATGAAAAATGACTATATGCAATTTATAGAAATGTGTGTAGAAACAAATTGCTGCACAGAATACAGGTTATATGGAACAAATGTTATAGCCAGTGTAGCACAGTTTGTTTTCTATCCTCTCTAGATTCAGCTGGTTGGGAGGTCAATGAACTACTTTAGCCACACAGAGGCTGCAGCCGCATGGTCGCGAGACTCGCGTCTGTGCAGTTTTCGGGGCTGTGCGCGTGATCGTGCGGACGGAAACCCGCAATTGCAATGGTGCCGGCGACAGGGATTGGTGGCAGGGGATAGATGTCCCCTGAGCCAATCCGTACTTGTCCGGTGAGAATGATTGTTTTTCTTTAAAAACTGTGATCATTCTCAAATTGTGCCGCAGCACTCCCTCCCGCTCATTTGTTCCTGCCGCCGATCGTTAGATTAATAAATGGGAACTTTGGGGTGTGCAATGAATGGGAACTTTGGGGTGTGCACTATAGCATTAGTGCAGTAGCGGCGCCCCGTTCAGGCGCTCGGCGCCAAGCAGCGAAAACAAAGTGTCGGAAGGCTTTGTCTGCCAAGCAAGCAATATCTCCCTCTGTGTATAGAACTCTCAGTAATAAACTCTCTGTACAGATCACCTGGCAGAACTAGATGCAACCACCAGTGATACATTTCAGAATGTAAATCAGGGAGAGGAAAGATTTTACAATGGCCAAACTCTGAGTAAATAGTCTAAAAATATTGTAAAGTATAAGCAGTTTTATTCATTATGTTATTTTTACTGCAGTTCCTCTTCAACCATTTCTCTGCTTCTGTGAAAGCAGGAAGCAGACACGCTGCAGATGTATTACAGGAGTTCTGTAAGCTGTAACAAAGAAACGTTTTTCTTCAAAGGTTATTATGCTGTTGCTTATCTTTTACAGCAGAGAGGAAGTTCTGACTTCAGGTCCGCTTTAAAGAGACTCCGTAACAAAAATTGCATCCTGTTTTTTATCATCCTACAAGTTCCAAAAGCTATTCTAATGTGTTCTTGCTTACTGCAGCACGTTCTACTATCACCATCTCTGTAATAAATCAACTTATCTCTCTCTTGTCAGACTTGTCAGCCTGTGTCTGGAAGGCTGCCAAGTTCTTCAGTGTTGTGGTTCTGCTATGAACTCCCCCTTCCAGGCCCCTCTATGCACACTGCCTGTGTGATATTTAGATTAGAGCAGCTTCTCTCTTCTCTCTTATCTTTTACAAGCTGGATAAATCGTCCTCTCAGCTGGCTGGGCTTTCACATACTGAGGAATTACAAACAAGGGCAAAGCTGTTTGCAGGAAAAAAAGAGCAGCCTGAAACTTCAGTGCATGAGAGATGCAGGGGGAAAGAAACACACAAATGATCTCTTGAGATTAAAAAAGGAAGGGTGTATACAGCCTGCTTGTGTATGGATGTATTTTGTATGTGTGGACATACTGTACATCAACCTACTTCCTGTTTTGGTGGCCATTTTGTTTGTTTACAAACAAACTTTTTAAAACTGTTTTTAACCACTTTTAATGCGGCGAGGAGCGGCGAAATTGTGACAGAGGGTAATAGGAGATGTCCCCTAACGCACTGGTATGTTTACCTTTGAGCGATTTTAACAATACAGATTCTCTTTAAGGACTTTGCCTCTGGCCCAGGAGACCGGGGTTCAAACCTCAGCTCTTCCATGTTCAGTAAGGAGTCCTTGGGCGAGACTCCCTGAATCTGCTACTGCTTACTAAGCGCCCCAGTGGCTGCAGCTCTGGCGCTTTTGGTCCTCCAAGAGAAAGCTGCAATATAAATGCTACAGTATTTGTCTTGTCTAATAATCTCCAGTTTTTCCCTAGAAGTGTATCTTTTTTTTTTTTCCGCTGTGCAATTTTTGCTGCTCTGTCCCTTTAATAACATTGCAGCCGTCTGTTACCCCCCCCCCCCCCCCCCCCCCAGGCATTAGTGTTATTAAGCGTGAAGTGCCGGCGCTGTGGAGCCCCATCAGCACAAAGCGTGCTATTAAACCCAAATGAGGCTTGTGGCAAATTACTATGCACAGCCACTTATTTCCCCGCTAAAGTGGATCCTAGTTGAAATCAATTTGCTTTTCAATCAGCTTTTGAATTAATTTTTTCTTTATTCTCCCAGTTTTCAGCCTATTTCCCGTCTGAATTCCAATAGGCTAATGAGCGGGCTGAGGAAACACGGGCGCGGCCTCTCCAGCTGATCGCTGATTGCATGAAACGCTTTCTTCTCTCCCACCCCCAACAGATGGACTTCATACGTCTGATAATCCCGCCGGTCTCACATCCTAGCTGGCAAATCACGCCAAATAATCTAATGGACCGCATGTCCTCACACTGGGGCTCATTCACAAAACTTACTAAGTGCTCAGACCCGCTATAAGCACTTTTCTGAGCGCTTTTTAGCCTCTAGAGCTTTCTGAGAGTTTTTTTTTAAAAAACGCTCCCATTGACTTGCATTAAAATCGCGGTAAAATTGTGCGATTTTTATCACGATCGCAATTTTACCGTTATTTTAATGTAAGTCCATGGGAGCGTTTTTTTTTTTAAAAAAAGCTCTCAGCAAGCTCTGGAGGCCAAAAAGCACTTAAAATGTGTCTGAGCCCTAAAGGTCGCCATATATCTAGCGATGATGGGCAGATTCAACCAAGAGACAAATTTCCCTCTGATTGAATTTGATTGGAAAGAGATCTGTCGGCTTCCCATACACCGGCACCGCAGGCCGATTCCCAATCAATTTCATGCTGAATTCGATCAGGAATCGGCCTTGTGATGCCACATCTGGCCGCCTCGCTGATCCGGCTATGTCCCCCTAATGCATACATGTCAAACTCCTGCCGCAGGCCAGATCTGGCTCTCAGAGCCATTCAATTTGGCCCCCAAGTGGTTTCCCCACTTTGCATTATGTTTTGCCCGCTCTAGACTGCCAGGGAAGCTATATTGGAGGTGAAGCCCTAGATCATCAGGAAAGCCATATGGGGAGTTAGGGGGAAAGCACTAGACACCAGGGAACTGTAAAGGGGAGAGTGGGGGCCACTAGACACCAGGGAACTGTAGGGGGGTTGCAGGGAAGCCATTAGAGACCAAGGAACTTAATGTGCCCCCAGTGTCCTGTGCCCTCTATACATTAACTGTCCACGTTGTCGATATCTTTGTCTTGTGTCTGAGATAATTCCTTCTCTAGATAACTGAGATTTTCCTATTGTCTAATTCAAACTTTTGGAGGGAAAGGTTTTAAACTGCAGTTGGGATAGGCTATTGTTACGATGAAAGGACACTTGGCATAACAGGAAGTTGCCACGTGTGAAATCTTCTATCCCCGGGTTTTCAGAGAGGGGTAGGAAAAGTAAAAAAAAAAGAACCGTCTAAGTATATTTAAAAGTGAAACTGACAGTAGCTCTGCTGGACCATATAAAAATCGGTGGCGATTGCACATGACTTGTCGTATGGTTCATCACAGCGGCCCCATATCGTAAACATTCCGCAGCTGTGGTTAACAAGGAGAGAGATGACTTTGTGTAGTGATAAAATGATGTTATTTAGATGTATGGAAGAAATGGTTTTGAGTGGAGGAAACTTTTTTTCTTTAAAGCGGGATTGTCACCATAAAAATCAAATTTCAACAGCAACTGGTCTGAGTGTATTAAGTGATAAAGATGCTAATCCTGCATTCAAAACTTTCAAAACTTTTTCTGCTGTTATGGTTTGGAGTTATCACATACTTTAGGAGCACTGGCCCTTTAAAGAGGAACTGTAACATCAGATCCCCTGGGGGGTACTCACCTCAGGTGGGGGAAGCCTCCGGATCCTAATGAGGCTTCCCATGCCGTCCTCCGTCCCTCAGGGGTCTCGCTGCAGCCCTCCGTACAAGATGACATCATTATTTACCTTCCCGGCTCCTGCGCAGGCGCTCTGACGGCTGTCGGCTCCGAACTACGCGGAAATACCCGATCGCCGTCGGGTCTGCTCTACTGCGCAGGCGCAAGTTTCCGGCGCCTGCGCAGTAGAGCGGACCCGACTGAGATCGGTTATTTCCGTGTAGTTCGGAGCGGAAAGCAGCCACAGCGCCCCTGCTGGAGCCAGCAAAGGTAAATATTGATTTTACAGTCGGGTCTGTCGCCGGTTGTTCGGAGGGCTGCAGCGAGACCCCCGTGGGACAGAGGAGGATGGGGAAGCCTCATTAGGATCCGGAGGCTTCCCCCACCCGAGGTGAGTACCCCCCAGGGGATGTTTTTGACGTTACAGAGTCTCTTTAATAGTCAGTGCCAAACAGTTGCATGCTGAGGTTTCTTTTTATCTATAATATATTCATCCTCTTCCATTTATTTCCCTGCCTAGCTGCCTAACTGAAACACGATCCTCTGCTCACTTGTGTTTACAAGCGAGGCTGAGGAGAAAAGAAAAAAAAAAGGGCAGAAATGACATCAAGATTTAGCCTAAACTGGGCAAAAGACATGGTTCCCGCCAGGAACAGAATTCTCTTCATTTACTATATAAAATTCACTGAAATCAAAAAGTGGACAGTACAATACATGTGTTATGTAAGTAGATCAAGTATTTATCTACTTATATATGTGTTTTTTTCCCTGCCATAGTATTTTCAATAAAAATGTCATGTTGTAGATTATACAGTGTTTGATTTTGCAACCCAGCTGATTCTTTTGATGCGCTGCTGTTCTGCAGGGTCGGACGTGAACACTTCGCCGCTCTGGAGCCTGGCTCAGGTGAAGATGGAGCCTCAGGACAATGAGGAGGGGCCGGTACACGGGCACAGTGTGCTGGGCAATGACGTCTTCGAGGAGCCAATGTCTGGCATCAGCAATTCAGACATTCCAGGCAGTCCGAATGGATCTGAAGGCAGCTATGGATCCCCCTCCCCAGAGAGCCTGATGGGCTCTTCCCCCGTCTTCAACCAGCGGCCCAAGAAGAAGATGAAGAAAATGTAACCATTGCGGAAAGAGACTCTTATCCATTGGCCAATCAGGGCGTTTGGATGTCATATGATATGATCATGTGTTCACCATCTGCTAAATAAGCTATGGAGAATAAATAAATGTTTTGTTGTTTTTTTACTTGGTACTGGTAACCGCAAACAGCTTCCTGGTCAGCACACTGTTAAACTAATATCGCCCACTTGAGCCATAGGGTAACATGAACATTACCTTGCACATTCAGTTGTAACTGACAGCTGCTGATATATAAGTGACAGCAACTGGTATATATCAGTTCTGACAAAATATTGTCAGAACTGGAAGGGATCACTGTAAGAAGAAAATGGTGAGCTTCTGAGAGGAACTGATGGTAAAGTTAGTATGTAATATTCATTTGCAGCTACGCCATGTATTTATTTTAAATAATTTTACTCCCTTCAGGTTCCCTTTAAAGTAGAGCTACAGTATGTGAATTTCCTTGCATTGGGGAGCAGGCAGAATAGATATAAATGTGAAGTGAGATCTGACTTATCAGTTTTTTGCTTTGTAAAAACTAAAAATATTGAGGTTGGGGGTGTGCTGAACTTTGCAAAGGGCTAATGATATTCAGAAGACTTAAAGAGACACTGAAGTGTCAAAAAAGCAACTTTTTATTTAATAAAAGTGTTTAACATAATAGCTCTAACTAAACCACCGCATTCCCGACGCTGTAAACTATCTAAATCCCCCCTACTTATCCCCTGCAAAATCCACTACTTTCTTGGCCGTGGATTTTGCTGCCCTTAGCGCTTCCGTGTGAGTCAGAGCTATGAGCTGAAGCCCTGCCTCACACGCGTCTATCAGCGGCGGATCTCCGCCTCTCCCCTGCCCCTCTCAGTGAAGGAAGACAGAGGGGCGGGGGAGAAGCGGCGATCAGGGCTGACAGACGCGTGTGAGGCAGAGCTGCAGTTTATAGCTCTGCCTCTTACGGAAGCGCTGCCCGGATTGCCCCCCGGGGAGTTTGGAGGGATTTAGTTAGATTAGATCGACGGGGATGCAGCGGTTTAGGTAGGGCTTTTATGTTGAACACTTTTATTAAATAAAAAGATGCTTTTTTTGAGACTTCAGAGTCTCTTTAAAACCCAGTTTGTAATTTTAACAAGCTTTAAAATTATCCCGAGCCAAAGCTCCGGATCAAAATCAGATACTTACCCTTAAGAGGGGGAAACCACAGGATCCTATTGAGGCTTCCCTCGCTACTCTGAGATCCCCCGTTGCTGAGCGTGGCCTCCCTTCACATCGGGGCCACGCAGCTTTTCTTCTTATAGCGTGGCTGCGCAGTGCAGTAGCACGTAGCCCGCTACTCCGGCTTACTGCGCATGCACAGGCGGGCTAAGTCGGCTACTGCGCGGACACGCTATAGGAAGAGGAGCTGTGCAGCCCGATGTGATTTGCAACATTGCTTTGTCACTAAACTTTCGGGGGCCGCGTTAGGCAATGGGGAACAATGTAGTAGTGAGGACAGCCTCAATAGGATCCTGAGGCTTCCCTCTCTTTAGGTAAGTGTCTAATTTTGTACCCGCACTTCCAGCTTCGGCTCGGGTATTCTTTAAAGGGGGTTTGTACATCCAAAATTGCAACGTTGCCAAAAATCTGTGCCTCCAAAATATATGAAAACTTTCTTCTTTTCTAAAATAAGTCCTTATATGTCTCTCATTTTTTTTTTCATTATACCTGGTCTTGGGTGCCTTTGCCAAACTGTATTGACTGTGCAGTGCCAGTGGGATTGTTTTTTTGCTACAGTAGCAAGCTTGTCTTACCATGCAAATAACAGAAATCTTCCTGTTTCAGATAAGATAAAGACACTATGACCACATGGTAATTGAATTCCTACCTTCCTTTGAACAGTTGTGTAAGCTTGTTTTCTAGGTGATGTTTGCTGTGGGAGGGCCAGTAAGCTGTGGCAGGAGGGAGGGGGAATTAACACTCAGCTAGGTTGATAAGGAAAAGGGTAGAAGTGATGTCACTTTTGGCATCACAGAGAAATAGTAAAGATGGAAACCGGCAGAAATATTATTTTTTTATTTTCATATCACATTTCTCCACTAATAATAAAAGGATACGTTAGCCAAATAAGTGATTTCTTATTGGATGATTTTTTTTTTCAGTTAATATGGCGTTTCATCCTACGTTAATATTAAGCTCTGTGCCAGAGCTGCAAGGTTCGGCATGTGTCAGCGGCAATAACTCACCCGCATGCCCATAAATCAGAACACTATCGATTACAACAACTTTTTTGAATTTAAACTCTAGCCGACAGCGTCTTGCCGATGGGCGTGGCCATGGTGGCAGCCTCAGGACTGTCTAACGCCGATAGGTGTAAGGTCCTGTGGGCCTGTTTTGCAGGAGATCGCGCGTGCTGATGCGTGCACATACCTGCTTGAATGGCGGAGCTCCGCTCCGCCTTCAGCCTCCCAGTGGCGATTGCCGCCAGGAGACTGTTAGATGGCGAAAGCCATCTAGTCTGTACAGCGCTGCGATTCACAGCAGAGCTGTACTGGGGACAGCTGTCTGACACGGCTGTCCCCCTGGGGGAGACAGAAGCGATCCGCTGTCATAGGCTGAAGCCTTTGACAGTCGATTGCAGTGATTGGCTGGCTGTGGGATGGAGGGAACATATAAATAATAAAAAGAAAAACATGTTTTTATTAAAAAAAACAAATATTTGGCAAAAAATAAACATCTGGGAGGGTCGATCAGACCCCCACCAACAGAAAGCTCTGTTAGTGGGTAGAAAAAAAGGGGGGGGGGAATCACTTGTGTGCTGAGTTGTGCGACCCTGCAGCAAGGCCTTAAAGCTGCAGTGGCCCATTTAGTGAAAAATGGCCTTGTCTTTAGGGGGGTTTAACACTGCGGTCTTCAAGTGGATAATGCTGTATGTTAGGGCACACATTGCCACAAGTACTAGGAGCAGTTTCTTTCCTCACACAGCTCTGCCTCTCTGCTGTTAAATCATCCCATCAGTTCCAGATACAGAAAGTGTGGGCTCTGCAGGACTGGACCATGTTCCCGCACAGGGGAATTGCTCTCTATGCCTCAGTGTATTTTTTTTAAAACCACAAAAAATCTTTATTAATCATGAAGGATCACAAGTTACAGCGAAATGCAACATATGGTTACATACAGCATTGTCATTCACAGAAAGTCTTGTATCATTACAAGTGCCTAAACTCCTCAGTGTATAGTTTATTAATCACCTTGCTGAAAGAATCTTATTCAGGTGTTTATGCTGGGAATATGATGATGAGTTTTTTCGGCAGATAGATCATTTCCGACAGGTCCGATCTTATTCCAATTATTTTTCTGATCGATTTTCTGATCACTTCTATAGAAAATCAGAATGGACCTGTCGGAAGTTATCTATTGAGCCATCTCTCTGCCGAAAAAAACTCATCATTTATTCCCAGCATTAAAGCAGATCCGAGATGAAAAACTAACTATAACAAGTAACTTGTCTATAAATCTTATCCAAAGTTTAGATAGTTTACACAGCAAATGTAGCTGCAAACAGCTTCAACAGTTTATAATAATGTATTCCTGTGATGCAATGAGAGCGGCCATGTTCTGTTTGTCACAATTCACACAGTCAAGCTGCTCTGTATCTCCAGCCCTCAGCCTGTGAAAACTTCACTCCCCTCTCCTCCTCTCTCCTCCCCTCTGCATCTGAAATCTCTAGCTAGTAACACCTCATCCTGCCCAGACTGAGCTCCCATAAGACCTTGCTACTAAGGCTGAGAGTACCAAGGCTCTCTGGAGAAGCTGTGGTCGAGGCTTGTTTAGTTTATAAGGAATTAGAGTATTAAAACAAAACAAAAAAAGTATTTGGCTTGAGGAATGCCCTATAAACTATATGAAAGGAACACAATTATGCAATGAGTAAAAGTTTATCTCGGATTCACTTGAAGTTTCCAGCAATGTGTGTTTATTGTCTTCACTTCTCTGACTATTTACAAAGGCATTATCAGGATCTTTATCAGTGTCTCTCCCTCCCAGCAGCAGCCTAGGAGGGTAGATGCAGCCAGGAGTGTAACATCACAAGCAGCCATACAGTCGGGAGTAGTGTATACACATCTCCCCGACTGCTAGTTATATTACAGCAACAGGCTACCTTGTTACCTCTTCAGATCAACCTCAGACTCTCCTGCATGTTGTGACACAGTGAAGTATATTTGTGAGATGTGTGAGGTATGAAAGAGAACTGTGAACAAATAAAGTGCCCTTAGCACTAGTGGTAATGTGTACTGTAATATAGAGCATTAGAAAAAAAAAGTTGTTTTAAACTGTAACTGTTGGGCATAAAATCAAAAGTCAATTTTTTATTTTTATCTGGTAAACAAGTAATAAGGATGCTAACCAGGCAATCCAAAAGTTAAAATCACCATTACTTTTCTTGTTGATAAATGATATTTCCCCAGTTTACCTGACTCCTATTTGGTACATTGTCGCACAAAGGAAGTTGCAGGGCATGCTGGGTTGTCCTTTTTTACTTCTCTACTTTCCCCTCAGACTTAACTAATGCAGCATGATTGGCTGAAATCTCTTTGCCTCCTGTTTTCCCCTCCCACACCTCTGTTCCTCTCTGTTTGGCCAATATTTCTCATGCTGAGACAATGCACGTTCTACAGTGGAGGGCGGGCAATGCATACACAACCAGGCAGAGGAGAGTAAGGGAGGAAATGACATCAGGATTGGCTTCAAAATAGCCACAGTTAAAATGGGAAATGCTAAGATGGATTTTCTCTTTATTTACTGTATGAAAAATCACTAAAATCAAAATGTACAATACATGTGTTATGTAAGTAGTACAAGTATTTATCTACTTATATACAGTATGTTTTTTTTTTGTCTGAGATAGTATGGCTGACAGCTCCCCTTTAGATGATAGTGTTCTTTTAACTTCACAACACATAACAAAACGGCTGAGTTTCTCAGGTGAGGCATCTGCGGGCAGCTTAACCACTTGATGACCCAGCCTTTACCCTCCCTTAAGGACCAGCGCTGTATTTGCTGATCTGTGCTGGGTGGGCTCTACAGCCCCCAGCACAGATCAAACACCAGGCAGAGCGACCAGATCGCCCCCCTTTTTTCCCCACTAGGGGGATGATGTGCTGGGGGGGTCTGATCGCTCCTGCCTGTGTGTGGCTGGCGGGGGGGGGGGGGCACCTCAAAGCCCCTTCCACCGCAGGATTCCCCCTCTCCTCCCTCCCTTCCCCAGAGATCGGAGGCTGCACAGGAACGGATCTGTCCTGTGCAGCCTCTAACAGGCTCCTGCCTATCATGTGACAGCGATCCCCGGCCGCTGATTGGCCGGGGATCGCTGATCTGGTACAACGCTGCTACTGTTAGCCGCGTTGTACAAATGTAAACAAAGCGGATTATTTCCGCTTGTGTTTACATTTAGCCAGCGAGCCGCGATCGGCGGCTCGCAGGCTATTCACGCCCCCCGCCGTGAATTGACAGGAAGCAGCTGCTCGCGCGAGCGGCTGTTCCCTGATTAATTAGCCTGCAGCCGGCGACGCAGATCTGCGTCGCTGGTCCTGCAGCTGCCACTTTGCCGACGCGCGTTATGAGTGCGAGGTCGGCAAGTGGTTAAAGGCCGTTTCTAGGCAAACTTATAACGTCTTCTGGTGAGCTGAGCGCAGGGTGATCCGAATGACGGTTCACTCTTCTGCCGCTGAAATCCTTGGCGGCTATTCCCCCTCAGAGTTGTAGCAAGTCATAGGGAGGTGTAATTGAGGGTCTGGCGATCGCCAGATCTCCGAATTACTCTTGTGTGGGTCGCGCAGCTTAGCACTAGTGCTATGGTGGTGCCGAGCTTCAGCGCCAGGCGCCCAAAATAACCTGCTCTGGTTTCTAGAGGAAGGCATTCTGAAAAGGGAGAGCTGGCAGTGCAGTGTGAGACTTCTTTGTGTGCTGATGAATGGCCTGTATACAATGCAAGGGCCTCTCTACCATATACCGGCATCTCTGCTAACGAAGATTGGCTAATTAGCATTCAGCACCCGACTGTTCCCAATTAATCATTTCCTTCACACC
The DNA here is from genome assembly GCF_040937935.1 of Hyperolius riggenbachi. Taxonomy (NCBI): domain Eukaryota; kingdom Metazoa; phylum Chordata; class Amphibia; order Anura; family Hyperoliidae; genus Hyperolius; species Hyperolius riggenbachi. The sequence continues at coordinate 452,996,824 of NC_090649.1, read as the reverse complement.
TTGTCGATGGCCGTCGCTGTCTGTGTTACCTGCTGGTGGCACTACAGAAACTCACTTGGGCCTAATGAGGGTTATGCTGGGAATACACGGTTCGTTTTTGCCTTCGTTTAAACCTTCGATTCGTTCGGTAAACGAATCGAGTGTTGAAAACGTATGTGAAAATAGTCATAATCTCATTATAGTTTCGATTAATAGACCCCAAAAACGAACGACTAGTGATCGAACATGTTTGATATTATCTCTCTTTATCCATCTAATCGAGCCATTGGTAGGCTTGATGGCTGTTCAGATCGATTATATATTCGTTTATGCTAGTCCGTCCCTGTAAAAAGGGATTTTCGTTTCGTTTCTTTGCAGCCTTCGATCATTGGGAAAACGAAACCATCAGAATCGAAAAAAAAAACGAAACCGTGGCTGGTGATATTAACCGTATGATCGATTATTTCGGGATCGAAAAGGACAAAAGGCACAATCGAAACGAAGGTTTAAACGAAGGCAAAAACGAACCGTGTATTCCCAGCATTACGTGTTCCTGGGATTGTGGCGATGGCGAGATAAAGAGGGCTGCATTGTTCAAAGGTACTCAAGGAGAATGTACCGTATTGTACAAGGCAATAACAGCTGCTTTCAGTCCTTTCTTAAAGAGTAACCGAGACAAACCTCAGGTCAAAAGTTAACCTTGCGTTCTCTTTAAAGCCCATCTAATAGCTCAGTCATTTGAATGCTCATATGTCACCTTTTCCATCTTTACATTTGGCACCAGTGCTGTAGCTCCGCCCCCTTGCACCCGTGCCAGCGTAATCCATTACTACATGACACTGTGGTATGTGATATTGGAGGGGATCTTAGTTTGACACTTTAAAGGACAACTATAATGAGAGGGATATGGAGGCTGCCATATTTATTTCCTTTTAAACAATACCAGTTGCCTGGCTATCCTGCTGATCCTCTGCCTCTAATGCTTTCAGCCAGAGACCCTGAAAAAGCATGCAGCAGATCAGGTGTTTCTGACAATGTTGTCAGATTAGCTTATGGGTTTAGGCTTCACCCCCTGAACCCGATAGGACAGTCCACTTGATAGATTAAAAAAATCCACCCCTCAAGCAATTCTTTTTTTTGTGCGAAAACTGTGAAGTAATTAAATTGTTTGCATTTCCCTCCCTCTAGTATGATTTTTTTATATCCCATAAGTATGCTGCCATTTTTGTCCAGGAAGCCAGAAAATTCTATTCATACCTTCTGTAATTTTCTTTTCCTGGAACATACACTGTCCTTTCCTCTTGTCCATTTGAGGCCTGATTTACTACCAGAATGGCTTGAGGGGCGAATTATTTTTATTTATTAACCTCCCTGGCGTTATGATTCTTTCTGGATTTTAGGGTCTGAAAGTGGTGCAATTTTTTCCAGAACTATTTGCTGTTTTCTTTTGCCCTGTAATTCTTAGGAATAGCTTACTAATAACAGTGAAAAGAATTTTGGAAATAAATACACACCTGCAGCTACTTTTTTCAGCGCAATGAAATAACAAAAACTCACTTACATTTTATTACTGTAAATTATATTCAATTTAATCAAGAAAATGTTTGCAGTCCTGCTGCATAACTCAAACTTATACCATATGGTACATTTTTTTTTTGCATGAAAAAATAATGCAACTACCAACAACACAAAAAATGCATATTTTCTGCATAAATAATAATGCAAATGACAAAAGATGAAAAAGTAACTATATTACAATACAGCAATTTGATTTGCATGAAAAAATAATGCAACTAACAACAACAAAAAAATGCATAGTTTCTGCATAAATAATAATGCAAATGACAAAAGATGAAGAAGTAACTATATTACAGTACAGTAATTTGATTTGCATGAAAAAATAATGCAACTAACAACAACAACAACACAAAAATGCATAGTTTCTGCATAAATAATAATGCAAATGACGAAAGATGAAGAAGTAACTATATTACAGTACAGTAATTTGATTTGCATGAAAAAATAATGCAACTAACAACAACAAAAAAATGCATAGTTTCTGCATAAATAATAATGCAAATGACAAAAGATGAAGAAGTAACTATATTACAGTACAGTAATTTGATTTGCATGAAAAAATAATGCAACTAACAACAACAACAACACAAAAATGCATAGTTTCTGCATAAATAATAATGCAAATGACGAAAGATGAAAAAGTAACTATATTACAGTACAGTAATTTGATTTGCATGAAAAAATAATGCAACTAACAACAACAAAAAAATGCATAGTTTCTGCATAAATAATAATGCAAATGACAAAAGATGAAGAAGTAACTATATTACAGTACAGTAATTTGATTTGCATGAAAAAATAATGCAACTAACAACAACAACAACACAAAAATGCATAGTTTCTGCATAAATAATAATGCAAATGACGAAAGATGAAGAAGTAACTATATTACAGTACAGTAATTTGATTTGCATGAAAAAATAATGCAACTAACAACAACAAAAAAATGCATAGTTTCTGCATAAATAATAATGCAAATGACAAAAGATGAAGAAGTAACTATATTACAGTACAGTAATTTGATTTGCATGAAAAAATAATGCAACTAACAACAACACAAAAATGCATAGTTTCTGCATAAATAACAATGCAAATGACGAAAGATGAAGAAGTAACTATATTACAGTACAGTAAATTTGATTTGCATGAAAAAATAAAGCAAATAAATGTATGTAGCAAAAAAGAACTTTAGTACACATCTCTGGTGTGGTAAATTTTGAAACAGGGGACTGCACACAGTCCGACATCGCAGTCAGGACAGTGGTATCTTGTTTCCCTGCGGATTTTTTTGCCACTGTCGTCTCGCTTTGAGCAACACACCACACACATCCTCGTGGGTGTTGCCTTTTTCTCAGTTGGTGGGACGTACTCAACAAAGTGGCGGCCGGTGAGGCGTTCTGGATTGACCACCCCAACAGCACGGCGTCCAGGTCTCCTCACATCCAGTGGTGGTCTTTGGTGCTTCAACATGATAGCTTCCACAATTCTCCACACAAAGTCTGCATGGAGCCCAGGCTGCTCGCTATACCTTTGGAAAAGAACATAAGCATTCCAAAGGCATTGCTCAAGAAGATGACGGAAGATTTTCTTATAGTATTTTTTTTGTTGTTTTCTCATCGCCGGATAAAATGTTGTCTCCTGGTCGGCTTTGTCAACTCCTCCCATGGTGTGGTTATAGTCCATGACCACCTGCGGTTTGAGGATATCTTTGCCACCCCTCGTGTGTACCATAGTAGTGGCAGTGTTATGAACGGTGCTCAGCAGGCACACATCTTTTTTGTCCCGCCAACGTAGGGCCATAATTTTTCCCTTTTGCCAGGCCACAATTTCTCCCAGTTTCAATTTCTTACAGGCAAAAGATGATGGCATGTTGCGGCGGTTCGGCCTAACAGTCCCATAGCAATCTGTCTTGTTTTGCACAAGAACCTCATATAACTCTGGCGACGTGTAAAAATTGTCTGTTGTTACACAGTAACCTTGATTCAGCAAGGGCTCGGTGAGTGTCAGAACGGAGGACGTTGCTATTCCATACTGGCTGTATGTGTCGCTGAATCGTGTTCCCTTGCCTGTGTACATCACTGAATTCCATATGTACCCAGATGATGACTCGCACAGTCTGTATGACTTTAGGCCAAATCGTGCTCTTTTTGAAGCAATATATTGGATCCAGCTTAGCCTTCCTTTGTATGCCATCAGACTTTCGTCTACGCTGACATCTCTCTCGGGCACGTAGCTATCTCTGAAGCTCCTCTGGATCAATTGGTACACGTCCCAAATTTTTCTCAGTTTGGGGGCAGGGTGGGTATGCTCATCATATTCATCGTTATTAGCAAAATGCAAAAATTTCATAATAAGTGAAAAACGATATTCAGGCATGATTGTGCCAAAGAATGGAGTGGCAAGCAGGCGGTTGGTGGTCCAATACCATTTTTGAACAGGTTTTCCCACCAATCCCTGAAGTATGATCAAGCCCAGAAATAGCCACATTTCGTCAGGGGTTACTGGTTCCCACCTTCTGTTTCGTGACTGCCTCATTTGCGTAGTCGCTAATTGTTGCTCCGCAAATCTGTTTGTCTCGCCAACAATTTTTTCAATGACCTCACTTGTCAAAAACAAAGCCAAATACGCGAGAGGGTCGTCACGGTCCACATCCACTTTCAAGCCTGGATCACCAGTGAACGGAAATCTGGGGGGTGCTGGATGAGGTGCACTGCAATCAAGGGGGCACCAAGTGCGCACATCACTTACTTCAAGTAATGAAGTGTCACTGTCAGCGTCGCTTTCACTGTCAGATGATGAGCTGTCAAAGCTCACGCTGTCGCTCAAATCAGGTGACTCAAAATCGCTGTCGCTGGTTTCCAGCTGCTCAAGCTGCTCTAAAACAGCTTTTTCGCTAGTAAGACGTTTGGACGCCATAGATGCTGGGAAGTTTACAAGCAGAGGGAAAACTGCACTTGCTCAAGTTCCACAGATTACTCTGAGGTAACTTTGTATCTAATTATGCATTCTAATATATTCACAACTTTATTGATAATCTACAAAGGCTACAACGTATTACTGAATGTAGTGTGTGTTGTTTTTTTTCACATGCTGTGCAAAACTTTATGTTTACATTGATTGATTGATTGATTATTGACTTTACATTTCTTTTTCATTACTTTTTTTTTATTACTTTCACTTTTTTTTTTCTTTCACTTTTTTTTTTTTTCCTTCTTCAATGATACGACTCTTAGGTCGCATCATTGATCGCTCCACCCCCGCCGCACAGAGAAGGGAACTGCAGGCAGGCAGAACTACAGGCAGGGGGACATGTTGCGGGCGGCACAGACATGGACACATCCTGCCGTCCGCACAAGGGAGACACAGATCCTGCTGCCATGCCTGCACTCTGGGGACACAGATTCCGGGAGATCTGCCGCACAGATCAAAGACCCCCGCCGCCCAGTTCACAGACCCCCGCCGCACAGATCAAAGGGGCCCACCGCTGCCCGCCGCACAGTTCAAAGACCCCCGCCGCACAGATCAAAGGGGCCGCCCGCCGTACAGATCAAAGACCCCCGCCGCACAGATCAAAGGGGCCGCCCGCCGCACAGTTCAAAGACCCCCGCCGCCCGTCGCAAAGATCAAAGGGGCCCACCGCTGCCCGCCGCACAGTTCAAAGACCCCCGCCGCCCGCCGCACAGATCAAAGGGGCCGCCCGCCGCACAGATCAAAGACCCCCGCCGCCCGCCGCACAGATCAAAGGGGCCCACCGCCGCCCGCCGCACAGATCAAAGACCACTGCCGCCCGCCGCACAGATCAAAGGGGAACGCCGCTGGGGGACACAGATCAAAGGATACTGCCGCTGGGGGACACAGAACAGCCGCGGAGGGGACAGAGCAGCCTCCAGCAGCACACAGTAAGTTACCACGACCCAGGCTCGGGATTACCGATAGCAGCATGTTAATTCCACCCCGAGCCTGGGTCGGGATTACCGGCAGGGGGGTTAAGGGGACTGTCCTTCCTGGTTGAGAGGTGGAGCCTAAACCCATAAGTATGTTGCCATTGTTTGTTCCAGGAAAGGAAATTTACTGAAGATAAGTATACAATTTTCAGGTTTCTGGTGTTATTCAAACACTACTGCAGGCAAATTGATCAGCAGGACAGCCAGGCAACTGGTATTGTTTAAAAGGAAATGAATACAGGAGCCTCCATATTCTACTCTTCAATCTTTTACTGGGTTTTATCCGGCAACAGCGCCACCTAACAGCAGCCAATTTTCCTGAATCGGACTATGACTATGTCCAACATTGGGCCTATGCTGGAAAAGGCCAATGTCAGACATATTCTGACATAGGATGAAAAGGGTTAATGTATGTTAGGCTTTCAATTTCTCTGTATTCTTCCACTCTGTAACTAATAGGCGCTTGTATTTACATTTACTGGTGGAGCTGAGGGAGGGGTGTAGGACGCATGCACTGTAGGGATTGTGGAATTGATACGTTCTGTATGTTCTGCAAGGGAGGGATAACTACGCCTGTGTGTCATGCACTGAATGCACTTTCGGTTGTCATCTTTATTCACAGGAGATGGGGAATGTTGTTTTTTAAAGCGGACCTGTGGTGTATAAGTAATACCAACAGTATCAGCACATAACAGAGCACCAGGACATGTCTAAAAACTAACAACTTGTGCCATAAAATCCAGGTTTTGTTGGTTAGCCACTCCCTTTTTCTGAAAAACTGCCATGGCAGATTCCTGCAAAAACTGCTAACAGATTGTGTCATCTATTAGTGGGAGGAGTCTCATAATGTGGCTTGAGAGGTCCTCTGCATCTACCTGTGTCACTGAGCCAGCCTATCACAGGGTGGTACTCTGCTTCTGCCTGTGCTACTGAGCCAGCCTATCTTAGGGAGGTACTGTGCTTCTACCTGTGCCACTGAGCCAGCCTATCACAGGGTGGTACTCTACTTCTGCCTGTGCCAATGAGCCAGCCTATCACAGGGAGGTACTGTGCTTCTACCTGTGCCACTAAACCAGCCAGGGCCGGGCCGAGGCATAGGCTGGAGAGGCTCCAGCCTCAGGCAGCAGTGTAGGAGGGGGCGCACAATTCATTCAGCTGTCATTCCTAATTGTGTATGAAGCAGAAAGAAATAAGAAAAGGGGATACATAGCAGTGACTGCAAGCCAGTTAACTAGAGATTAAGGTGTTGAGGAGGTTGTGGGCCCTGTGGCCCTCTTAGTCTAATAGCAATCAGTGTGTGACAGCTGGGGTGGGAGGGGTGGAGGGGCGCACTTTGGTGTCTCAGCCTTGGGTGCTGGAGGACCTTGTCCCTGCTCTAGAGCCAGCCTATCACAGGGAGGTACTCTGCTTCTACCTGTGCCACTGAGCCAGCCTATCACATAGAGGTACTCTGCTTCTACCTGTGCCACTGAGCCAGCCTTTCACAGAGAGGTACTCTGCTTCTACCTGTGCCACTGAGCAGCCTATCACAGGGAGGTACTGTGCTTCTACTTGTGCTACTGAGCAGCCTATCACAGGGAGATACTGTGCTTCTACCTGTGCCAATGAGCCAGCCTATCACATGGAGGTACTCTGCTTCTACCTGTGCCACTGAGCCAGCCTATCACATGGAGGTACTCTGCTTCTACCTGTGCCACTGAGCCAGCCTTTCACAGAGAGGTACTCTGCTTCTACCTGTGCCACTGAGCCAGCCTATCTTAGGGAGGTACTCTGCTTCTACCTGTGCCACTGAGCCAGCCTATCTTAGGGAGGTACACTGCTTCTACCTGTGCCACTGAGCCAGACTATCTTAGGGAGGTACTCTGCTTCTACCTGTGCCACTGAGCCAGCCTATCTTAGGGGGTACTGTGCTTCCACCTGTGCCACTGAGCCAGCCTATCTTAGGGAGGTACTCTGCTTCTACCTGTGCCACTGAGCCAGCCTATCTTAGGGGGATACTGTGCTTCTACCTGTGCCACTGAGCAGCCTATCACAGAGAGTTGCTCTGCTTCTACCTGTGCCACTGAGCCAGCCTATCACAGAGAGGTACTCTGCTTCCTCCTGTGCCACTGAGCCAGCCTATCATAGAGAGGTACTCTGCTTCTACCTGTGCCACTGAGCCAGCCTATCACAGAGAGGAACTCTGCTTCTACCTGTGCCACTGAGCCAGCCTATCACAGAGAGGTACTCTGCTTCAGCCTGTGCCACTGAGCCAGCCTATCACATGGAGGTACTCTGCTTCTACCTGTGCCACTGAGCCAGCCTATCACATGGAGGTACTCTGCTTCTACCTGTGCCACTGAGCCAGCCTTTCACAGAGAGGAGAGGTGAAGAGAGAAGTAGTGCAGTGCCAGACACAGTATGAGGCCAATCAGAGCTACCACTGAGAGCTGCTTCTCTGCAGCTTCATGTTGTCAGCAGTTGCTGCAGTGGGTAAAAAAAAGAGGGGGAACAGTCATAGCAAGTGTCATTCTGGCTCTTTTTCACTTTAGAATCTACAGCGGGGTTAAGCTCCACTTTAAAGGATACCAGAGCCCAAAAACAGATGAGAAACGGGGAGCAGGCATGTATGGGGAGCTATCCTGATGCTCACCACTCCCCCCGTTCTCTTTTCTCCCCCCTCTTGTTGCTGTAATTGCTCCGTGGCACCTTCTTCTGGACAGCCGTGACGGTAAGCATTGCAGCTTTCTGGCTGGGTTGCATGCGTGCTATAGCACGCAACCGCTGCCGGCACGCCTACCGAGAGCGCTATGTGCATGCGTGTGACGTCACTGTGGTACGTGTATTGTGGTACGCGTGCCAGCAGCGGTTGCGTGCTGTAGCACGCGTGCAACCCAGCCAGAAAGCTGCAATGCTTACAGACACGGCTGTCCAGAAGAAGGTGCCATGGAGCAATTACAGCAACAGGAGAGAGCAGAAAGGAGAACGTTTCTCATCTGTTTTTGGGCTCTGGTATCCTCTAAGTTTGCCTTGGCACCCCTTCAAAACCTTGTTATGCTGTCCATTACTTCTAGTTCTATAACTTGTATTCGGGTTCAGGGGGTCTGGAGTTAGGTGAATGGGGGGATTGTTAGTACATGGATGGGAAAAGATGTTCAACATTTGGGGGTGTTTATTTTGGGAAAGAGGCAGTGGCGTATCTAGAGGGGTACAGGCATGGCTCATGCCATGGGTGCCACAGCCTGCCCGTGCTGTGTCGCCATGCCTACGCCGTGCCTCTCTGTCACTCAAACCTCAGATCAGATTGATTCTCTTATCTGGGGAACATGGCTAATTAATTTATGTATATAGGGCGCACTTGGCTATTTATTTTTGTATCATTACACACCTTGCTATTTAATTTGTTTATCCTGAGGCACCTCGCTATTTGCTTATTTTATCTGGGGGTGTGTGTCTACTTAATTATTTGATCTGGATGCTTGTGACTAATAAATATTTTACTGAGGGCCATGTGACTACTTGATGAATTGTTATTGAATCGGATGAAAATCGGTGCCGCCAAGTGCTTGCCCGATCGATGATGCGTCAGCCGAGCATGTCGATTAGACATGCTGCAAGATGTCTGGCTTGTCGTGATCGATCAGGTGCACGGCGGTAATGACAAGAGATAATGGAACGAGTGAGGAAACCCCGGCGCTGTCTCCCCTAATGTCCAATGTGCCCCTGGTGCACATGTGACATCACCCCTCCCCTTCCTGGTGTGTGACGTCACACATGCGATCATGTGTACGGTGGCAACCATGTATGACGTGTGTATAGAAGGAGGATGGGGCCCAGAGCCAGCAGCAGCGGTGCACCGGGCACCGTGGGGGGCACATTGGACATTAGCGGGGACAGCTTTTGGGCTGGTGAGGCGGCAGATGCGGCGTCACAAGGACAATTACGGTTTGATTTCAGCATGAAATTGATTGGTAATCGGCCTGTGGTTTATGGGCAGCCAACAGATCTCAGCGACTTGTCTGTAGGTTGAATCTGCCCATCATCGCTAGAAGTATGGCTACCATTAGGAGTGAAGGGGGGAGGGGTTAGTGTTAGGAGTCAAGAGGGGAAGGTTAGGACTGGAGTGGGAGGTTAGTGCTTAGTGTTAAAAAGGAGCTGTCAGCCATATTATCTTAGAAAAAACGCCACATATTATAAGTAGATAAATACTTGCTCTACTTACATAACATGTATTCCACTGTCCACGTTTTTTCTACAGTAAAACAAGAGAAAAGCCTTCTTAGCATTTCCAATATTAACTGTGGCTATTTTGAAGCCAATCCTGATGTCATTTCCTCCCTTAATCTCCCCTGCCTGATTTGCCTGCCCTTCACTCTAGAAAGTGCATTGTCTCAGCATCGGGCATGAGAAATATTGACCAATCAGAGAGGAACAGAGGTGTGGGAGGGGAAAACAGGAGGGAAAGAGGCTTCAGCCAATCAGGCTGCATTAGTTAAGTCTGAGGCGAAGAAGAGAAGCAAAAAAAGGACAACCCAGCATGCCCTGCAACCTCCTTTTCGTGTTTACCAAATAAGAGTCAGGTAAACTGGGGAATGATCATTCATCATCAACAAGAAAAGTAATAGTGATTTTAACTTTTGGATTGCCTGGTTAGCGTCTTTAATACTTGTTAACCAGATAAAAGTAAAGAATCGATTTTTGATTTTATGCCTGAAAGTTACACTTTAAAAGAGGCAAAGGTCAGTGTTAGAATAGAATACAGAGAGGGAATAAGAAGAGATAAAAAAAAGTGACTTCAGGAAGAGCCCGAGCCAAAAAAACACAAGCAACCATAACACATGTACACAAGAAAGCATACCCTCCCTGTACCTACCCCTAACCCATAGACCCCCCTGTTGATGCCTAAACCTAAGACCCCCCCTGTTGGTGCCTAAGTAACCCTCCCTGTACCTACCCCTAACCCCTAGACCCCCCTGTTAGTGCCTAAACCTAAGACCCCCCTGTTGGTGCCTAAACCTAAGACCCCCCTGTTAGTGCCTAAACCTAAGACCCCCCCTGTTGGTGCCTAAACCTAAGACCCCCCTGTTGGTGCCTAAACCTAAGACCCCCTGTTGGTGCCTAAACCTAAGACCCCCCTGTTGGTGCCTAAACCTAAGACCCCCCTGTTTTTTTCGTTTAAAAATAATGTAAAAAAAAAAAAAAAAAAGTACTGTTTTTCGTTTAAAAGTAATGTTTGGGGAAAAATATTGTACTGTTTTTCGTTTAAAAATAATATTTAAAAATGTATAAATCATTAAATAATGTGTAATCATGAGAAACAGTAATAAAACATTAAGTCTCCGGGCGCCGCTTTTAAAACGTTAGTTTTCTCCGGCGCCCTTTTTTCCTATCGGGCGCCCATTAAACGATATTTATTATAGGAGTGAATGGCGGCGCCCGATTTGTCCACTAGCCTCAGGCGCCCGAATTTACTGTTCCCGCTATTTTAGAGGGGAAGGGGGCTCTTACCAGGGGAGGGGGGACAATATTACACAGACATGCCCCTGGAAAGAGGTGGGGAGACTGGAGAGCACTCGGTGTTGACGTTTGTTGGCACCTCGGTACGCTCCACTGTGTGGTAATGGCAATAAAACGGACATCGGCAAGCTGAGAGAACGTCACGTATCGCCTCCTAAGTGCAGCTTTATGTCCTTGGGTAGCGGCTGATATTTATCATCGGACACGTCGCAGTGCGTTCTACTCGGCAGCGTTCATATGGTCTGTGTGCTGGTAATAAGCCTCACCATATGAGATCTATTATAGCGATGATTCTAATATCTTCCTGTCCTGCCCCTGACTGAGAGCAGCAATATATAATAGGATTATTTCCTCTGTTCTCTCCACTCACAATGAGGAGCACTACTGACATGCAATCATAAGGACATTCGTTTGTTGATGTGGGCAGCGCGGCCGCAATCTAGCCTGAGAGCCGACCGCAAGCCAGATCTGTTGTTGGTTAAATATCCATACCAGGGAAAGACTTAAAGAGAACCTGAACTGAAAATAAAAAGTCAAAATAACCATACACAGGTCATACTTACCTCCTGTGTAGTCAACTCCTCAATCTCTTTCTCCTCTCCTGCGTCCCGTTTGTCCACTGTGATCAATGGAATCCTCTGTCCTCCATTTTGAAAATGGCCATTACCTCATAACAGCTTGCTGGTTAGTGCACTGTTAAAATGTAATATCACCTACTTGAGCCATAGGGAAACATGGACAGTTGGACATTACCTTGCACATTCAGTTGTAACCGACAGCTGCTGATATATAACTGACAGCAACTGGTATATTTCAGTTCTGACAAAATATTGTCAGAACTGGAAGGGATCACTGTAAGAAGAAAATGGTGAACTTCTGAGAGGAACTGATGGTGAGGTTAGTATGTAATATTCATTTGCAACTACGTCATGTATTTATTTTTTAAATAATTTTACTCGCTTCAGGTTCCCTTTAAAGAGGAACTCCAGTAAAAATAATGTAAAAAAAAAAAAGTGCTTCATTTTTACAATAATTATGTATAAATGATTTAGTCAGTGTTTTCCCATTGTAAAATCTTTCCTCTCCCTGATTTACATTCTGACATTTATCACATGGTGACATTTTTACTGCTGGCAGGTGATGCCAGTGGAAGGAGATGCTGCTTGCTTTTTTGGCACTTGGAAACAGCTGTAAACAGCTATTTCCCACAATGCAATGAGGTTCACAGACAGGAAACTGTCAGGACCATGGTCCTGACATCACACTGTGGGAGGGGTTTCACCACAATATCAGCCATACAGAGCCCCCAAAGATCCGTTTGTGAAAAGGAAAAGATTTCTCACGGGAAAGGGGGTATCAGCTACTGATTGGGATGAAGTTCAATTCTTGGTTACAATTTCTCTTTTAAGTGAACCAAAGCTGAAGAAAAAAAAATACTTTAACTTACCTGGGACATCTACTAGCCCCATGCATTCGGCATGTGCCCGCGCCTTCACAAAGCGATCCTCTGGTCCCCTGCAGCGACCCTTTGTCATTTCGATGTGCGGCCCGGACCGTGTGCCCCCTGATCGCGCTCTTGTGGACAGGAGCGCTCTGTGCATGCACAGTATGAAAAAAATCTACTGTGCATGCAGAAAACTGCGGAATCGCATATGCCTCCGGAAAATGCACCAGCACCATAGACTACCCTTATATGAGATGCTGCATGCATTTTTTTTTTATCTGCGACAAAATTCTCCAGATTTGCTCAAGTATGACCTCTGCAGATCTGCTCGTCTTTGGAAGTACGCGGAGTCCTAAAGACGTATTCAACAAGCTGGTTAGATAACTTCACCGGGGGGAAGCGCTGGAATGATGACAAGGAGAGAGGGCGGGGAAGGCGCTATGGGGTCAGGAGCCTTCCCTCTACATAGGTATCTAACATTTCTTGCTTCGGGGTTTCTTTAAAGGAACACAATCAAACCAAGTGTTCTAAAATGACAATGTACAAAAAATATAAGTAGCTGTGTAAACGTTTTCCTACTTTTCATGTTAAATATCAGAGGCAAAAGCATAAATCAATTGTGTGTAGGATTAAGCTCTGCTTCAATGCACAGCCAGTGTTGTTTTTTTGCATATCAGACCTCAAGAGACTTCAAGAATTTTTCTCAGAAAGCAAAAAAAAAAGTATGAAAAGCTGTGGTGTCACAGACAGTTATAAATGCTTATAACAAGTTACATTTGCTCTCTGCAGACACTTCAGTCAGAGACACAGGACTTTCTCACACACAGGGTTAATAGATGCACTGCGAGGGAATTCCCCCTCCCCTCATGGCTTACTCTGCTGTCAGATTAGAGTCAGTTCAGAGTGAAAGGAATTTGGTACAGAAAACAAAAAGAGATAAGCAAATTAAATGTACCGGTATACATCATTATTTACCAGCACTTCAGGAACTCTCTCAATCCCAGGTTAAAAAGACATGTTAATCGATAGTGTTCCTCTAACCACTACCCGCTCACCCACTGTTTTAAAACGTCCTGTTGGTCCCTGTTAATGGACATTTTAAAACTTCCCCCTCGCTGTCACTACTGTTCGTGATTGTGGCTCCCCCACTACACTTACCGTCGGGACCCGCAGGGCCGTGATTGGGGAAAGGGAAGAAGCATTCCCTGAACCAATCAGAGTGCCCGTAAGCAAAGATCGTGGCTTCAACGAGAAGCCAATGAGATTTGCTCTTATAAAACCCTCTCTGTCTCACAGAGACAGAGAGGACATCTAGTTGTAAAAAAAATACATCTCACACTACATTTTACATTTATTACATTAAATAAAAATAAATTAATACCTCCTTCCCCCCATAGTTACCAAAATACAAATATAATATAAAAGTCAGCATATAAAAAAAATACATCAAATTTTTATGTTAGGGACTCTGCTTTTCTACTGTGTATGGCATAATAGGGTATATAACCGTTATATTTGCATATATGGGGTTGCTGAAAAAATGCACCTTTATTTCCAAATAAAATATTGTTGCCATACATTGTACTCGGGACATAATTTAAACGTTGTAATAACTGGGACAAATGGGAAAATAAAATATGTGGGTTTTATTCACAGTAGCATGTTTTATTTTAAAACAATAATGGCCGAAAACTGAAAAATAATTATTTTTTTTCAATTTTTTTCCTTAATTTTTTTCTTATTATTCCAGATTGAAAGCATTTTAAATAAAATAATTCTTAGCATAATTTACCACCCAAAGAAAGCCTAATTGGTGGCGAAAAAAATAAGATAGAGATTGTTTTGTTGTGACAAGTAGCTCTAAAGTTATTGAGGAATGAAAGGGGGGAGTGCTGGCAGGTGAAAATTGCTCTTGTCTATTAGGGTTTCTGGGCTGAGCAACACCGCTGAATGCTTTTCGATCCATTTTCATTATTAAAGAGAATCTGAGGTGAGAGGGAATTGGACATGGAGGCTGCCATATATATTTCCTTGAAAACAATGCCGGTTGCCTGGCAGCCCTGTTGATCTTCTGGCAGTAGTGTCTGAGTCAAAACCCTGGAAGCCTGGGTCAGAGTACCTGATTTGCTGCATGCTTGTTCAGGGTCTCTGGCTAATAGTATTAGAGGCAGAGGATCAGGAGGACTGCCAGGTAACTGGTATTGTTTAAAAGGAAATAAATATGGCATCATCCACATACCTATCACCTCGTGTTCCCTTTAAAAACCTGTTGCCACTAACTTGCATTATAATCCCAGGTAAAACCGTGGCAATGTTGCCACAATTGTAATGCAAGTCAGTGAGAGCAAAATTGTCTCGATTTCTCGAAAAGTCACTGGGAGCGATTTTAATGCAAGTCAATGGGAGCGTGTTTTGAAAACAAAAACGGATCGAAAAGCGCTCTGCTAAGGGCTCAGCCCTTAATTTTGTAGAAATTCATTGTTTATTTGAGACTAAACACAAGGATTTCAATGTTTGCTCTGTAAAGCATACAAGCCCCTAGGAGTTTTGTTTTATGTTCCAGGGATCCACTAATTTTTTATACAGGGTGGGGGAAGGGAAGCAGGTGTAGACAGTAGAAACTGAGCCAAACTACATACATTTAAAAAACCTAAAATAATTGCGTTTGCAGATAAATCCACCAGGTGGCAGCATTTGGCCGTCTCTTGGTTGCTGTTGTGGCAAACAGAAGATGAAGAGTAATTTTGTGTAAGTACAATGTCATTTTCAGTTGGTATTTTCAATTGAAGATTAGAATCACCTCCATTTGTTTCTATGGAAACGCCAGGGAGTAACAAAGAAAAGTCTATTATTTTATTATTATTATTCACCCTGGAAAAATGCAAACTCTCTTGCTCTCCTCCGACTTGTTTGTCAGTTTTGAAGGAATTCCTCAATGGTCAAGACCTTGAAAGACAGATCTTCATAATCTTGTGGGAATATCTGTGACAACTGAAGAGACACGGCGGAGAGAGATTCAATCATGCATCAATCGCATTCTACTCCATGGAAAGAACTTGAAAGATAGTGTATATTGATGAGAATTTGAGTAACACATTTAAGCTTACAATCTTAATGGACATAAAATGTAAAATAAGATTATGTATCATTTTCTAAATAGGTGAGGGGCAAGCACGAGTGGACCACTACCTGTATAAGAAGGCCTTGGTAAGATTGTTATTATTAAACTTTATTTATAAAGCGTTAACATATTTCGTAGTGCTGTTGTACAATAGATAGAGACATTACAACATTGAAAGATGTTACACAGAGACATTATAGCATTCAACTATACAAAACAGTGATCTAACAGTGAAGGGATTAGCATAGCAGGTGAGTCACACTGAGTCCATATGGCGGCAGTGAAGAGCACATGGGAAGGAGGGCCCCGCCAAATAGGATTACAATCTAAGGCGTGAAGGACAAATAAGGAGGGGGGGATGATCCAAGGAGGAGCTATGAAGATGTATGCCAGTGGTTCTTAAAGGAGTCATCAGGGAAAAATGAATAAAATAAGTGCTACTTACCAGGGGCTTCCTCCAGCCCCAGCTCCCAGCATGTCCCTCACCGCAGCTCCGTCCCGGTCCCCGGCGATGACGTCAGGGCGACCTCCAGGCACAGAACGTCTGCGGTGGACCTTTAGAAGCTCCAGGTCAATTCAACTCTTTTCCCCCCTATCCCCCTACAGCAGGGGCGTACCTGGAAAGCCCCGGGCCCCCCTGCAAAAAAAATTCCTCCCCCCCCCCTCCCGGGCCTGCTTAGGGACTTGTTGGGGGCAGGAGGGGTCGCAGCATAAGAGGAGAGCTGTGACCGCAGACCGGTGGGGAGGGGGGAAATCCCTCCCCCTCCCTCACCTCGGGCTCTCCTCTCAGCGCTCCCCTCCTGCAAGCAATTATTGGTGGTGCTCGTGGCAGCCGCGGCGGCGGCAGGCAAGCTGAGCACATACCTCCTTCTGGCCGGTCTGTTCTATGAAGCACTTAGTGATCGGAGACCTCCGGCTAGAAGGAGGTATGTGCTCAGCTTGCCACGAGCACCACCAATGATTGCTTGCAGGAGGGGAGCGCTGAGAAGAGAGCCCGAGGTGAGGGAGGGGGGGGGGATTTCCCCCCTCCCCACCGATCTGCGGCCACAGCTCTCCTCTTATGCTGCAACCCCTCCTGCCCCCAAAAAGTCCCGAGCGGGCCCTAGGGGGGCTGAGCCTCTCAGAAACTGCAAACGCACCTTGAACCCAAACAGAAGCTCTGCATATACACCAAAAGCAAGACTGTTAACCTCCCTGGCGTTCTATTAAGATCGCCAGGGCGGCTGCGGGAGGGTTTTTTTTAAATTAAAAAAAAACTGTTTCATGCAGCCAACTGAAAGTTGGCTGCATGAAAGCCCACTAGAGGGCGCTCCGGAAGCGTCATTCTGATCGCCTCCGGCGACCAGAATAAACAAGGAAGGCCGCAATGAGCAGCCTTCCTTGTTTTGCTTACATCGTCGTTATAGCGACGAGCGGAGTGACGTCATGGACGTCCTGACGTCAGCCGCCTCCGATCCAGCCCTTAGCGCTGGCCGGAACTTTTGTTCCGGCTGCGCAGGGCTCGGGCGGCTGGGGGGACCCTCTTTCGCCGCTGCTCGCGGCGGATCGCCGCAGAGCGGCGGCGATCAGGCAGCACACGCGGCTGGCAAAGTGCCGGCTGCGTGTGCTGCTTTTTATTTTACAAAAATCGGCCCAGCAGGGCCTGAGCGGCGACCTCGGGCGGTGATGGACGTATATATTCGTCCATACCGCTAAGGAGGTTAAGTGGGAGCAGCTGACCAAAAATTAATTAAATTAGTACATGGCAAGGAAATGAGCAGCGCTACTTAAAAACTGATAAGTGGCTACCTGCAAGAGAGTGCAAGCCCCACTTGTGGGGTAAAGTGGGAGGGACGAGTACTTAACAAGTTGCATGCAAGCTGTTACAGGAAACCAACATCCGCCAGTGGTAGACAGGTCATGTGTATGCTAGGTGTGTATTTTACCCAACAAGTGGGGCTTGCACTCTCTTGCAGGTAGGCACTTATCCAGAGGCGGGACAAGGTCCTCCAGCACCCAAGGCTGAGACACCAAAGTGCGCCCCTCCATCCCTCCCCCCCAGCCGTCACACACTGATTGCTATTAGACTAAGAGGTGCCACAGGGCCCACAACCTCCCCAACACCTTAATCTCTAGTTATCTGGCTTGCAGTCACTGCTATCTATCCCCTTTTCTTATTTCTTTCTGCTTCAAACACAATTAGGAATGACAGCTGAATGAATTGTGTGCCCCCTCCTACACTGCGCCCTGAGGCTGGAGCCTCTCCAGCCTATGCCTCGGCCCGGCCCTGCACTTATCTGTTTTTATGTAGCGCTGCTCATTTCCTTGCCAAGTTCCCATGACTTGCTGTGTACAGTACACGGTTGGTAGCACATACAATATGTCACATGCAAGACTTTATATTTACCAGGACATCTAATTGCAAGGCGAAGAGATGAATACGGTCTTGTGCTACCAGTCCATAGGTAGCTAAATATTGGTTGGATAGATAGTCAAATAAAGGTGAAAAATACTAGGGTGGGACATTAGTCTATGAATATGGTAGTGTGATGATCCGCTCAGCTGGCTGCACAGGCAGACAGCTGTTTGTCCATTCCTCTAGTCTGTGGGCTGCAGGTCTCGAACAGAGACCTGTCTTTCCATTGCAAGTTTCTGTTCTGTTCTCTTGCTGGGGAATTTGCATACATTCGTTATGCAAATCCCCTACCTGCCTTCTTTGATGACTGGCACTATAAGAGCTTTATGTTTCCCAGAATGCTTTGCTGGTCATTTCCCTTCCATGCTCAGTTCCTGATGGACACTGCTGGAGTGTCAGCCATTGCTATCTAGTATAGTTAATTCCTGGGGGTTGCTTTAGGCTCCCCTGCTAGGTCAGTCAGGTTGTATTATCTGTATTGCCTGTTCTGTCTTGTCTTGCCTGTTTGCCATTGTCCTGTCCCTATGGTGGTCGACAGGAAATGGTTCTGATCTCTGTTCTTGGAGTATAGCTGGTGCAGCGGTTGCTACCAGCTATCTCTTCTGTTCTGTCTTCTGGGATCGCGCTAGCTACTTTTTGCTAGCGCTGGGGATCCTTCTGTTCTGTCTCCTGGGATCGCGCTAGCTACTTTGTGCGAGCGCTGGGGATCCTTCTGTTCTGTCTTGTCTGTCGCGATTGCGCTGTCACCAGCGGCGGTTGATAGCGAATCGCTCTGTCTTGTTTAGATCGCACTAGCCGCTAGCGTTAGCGGCTGTGGATCTTTCTGATCTGTGTTCCTGCTTGGATCACACTTGCTCTGGCGGAAGAGCGGTGGATCCTTTCTGCCTAGTTCCTGTTTTTCGTGTGTCTGTCTTGTCCGCTACGCTTGCTGCAGGGTCGGTGAGGTAACCGTTAAGCAAGCGCTCGCGTCCCCTGTTTCATGTTTGTCTGTTTATGGTTAGTTAGGCGTGCTTGTCTCTATTGTGCTTATCACGTGGAGATCGCACATAACCGCGTGCACTGTTGCGAATGAGTGCGGTGTTCGCGGTTAGCTAGCGGTTGTTATTTTCCGTATCTCCTTATTGTATTTGCTGTGCCTTTGCTACCCTCGTATTCTATTCTGTTCTGCCTTGTGTCACGTCTCGCGATCGCACCTCTCGCGATCGCGTTCCTATTTCGTATCTGCTGTTGTGTGTGCGCGGTCGCGGGGTGGCGACTGGATTGGCGCACACACATACAACCTATCCCTTTTGCTCAATCTCATTCGCAATCGCCTCTCTTGCGATTGCGTTCTGCGCTTCGTACAATTCCTGTCTGGCACTTGTGGAGGTACAGAGGATTGGTTCCTCTGCACTCCTCAGCGCCATCTGCCGACAGGAATTTCCTTCTACAGGTGCGTAGCACCTTTTGCTGGGTTCCTGCAAATTATACGCTTGTGGAGGATCTCCGCCGTGTCAGCGCACGCGTTGTGCGCTGATCACAGGGAAAGTTCCACAATCGTTACAGGTAGTAAGTAGATTGTGAGCCCCTCCGAGGACAGTCAATGACATGGCTATGTACTATGTGAAGTGCCTAAGAAGATGTCAGTGCTCTATAAATAGATAATAACAATATGGTAGGACAATCGACTATGGTAGGGATGAGATTGTTAGCTCCTTTGAGGACAGTCAGCGACATGATTATGTACTCTGTAAAGTGCTGCAGAGGATGTCAGTGCTATATAAATACAAAATAATAATATGGTAGTACATTAGACTATGACTATGGTAGTGAGCCCCTCCGAGGACAGTCAATGACATGGCTATGTACTTTGTGAAGTGCTTCAGAAGATGTCAGTGCTCAATAAATACATAATAATAATAATAATAATAATAATATGGTAGTATATTAGACTATGACTATGGTAGGATTCTATTGGGAGCTCCTCTGAGGACAGTCAGTGACATGACTATGTCATCTGTAAAGTTCTGCAGAAGTGATCAATGTAATATAAATACACAATAATAATATGGTAGGATATTAGACTATGACTATGGTAGGGATTAGATTGTGAGCATCTCTGAGGACAGTCAGTGACATGACTATGTGCTCTGTAAAGTGCTGCAGAAGATGTCAGTGCTATATAAATACATAATAATACAAATAGGCTCCTCTGTGTCATCTGCAGGTGATTATGAAGGAAATGGTAATGGTCCAGCCAGCGGAGGAGCGAATCAGTAACAGTTTAACGGTTAAGCGTTGGGAGCGGCGTGCCGAGCCAGAGGAACATGTATTATGCATTGTGAGTGCTACCAGCACTCTAATGTATTCCATACTGCTCATAGATTTTAATTACAATGTTTTTTCTGTCTTAATTGTGCTCCTCACAGCGGTTCTCCACCATCATTCAGCCACTGCTGCTGCAGCCCAGAATTATCCCCCTCCATCGGCTGTATAATGGCTTTACATTAGCAGGAAGACAAAAGAGGGATCGGCCCGGTGCGGCGGGGCAGCTGAGTGATGGGCAATGCCTTACCAGGCCTGCTCACCCTGATGGGAACTAAATTACCGCTCTGGGCCGTGGAACGGGGGGCGGACGTGTCAGGGTGGGGCAGATGCCAGCCGGAACAGCCAAGCACAGAATTTAGCCTGCAGTTTAGAGACCAACTCCGGGTCTCAATATAGCATCTGACAGCTCATTAAAGGACAAGTGACCTGAGAAGGATATGGAGGCTGACTTATTTATTTCCTTTTAAACAATACACATTGCCTGGCTGTCCTGCTGAGCCTCTGTCACTAATATTTTTAGCTATAGACCCTGTGCAAGCATGTAGATCAAATGTTTGACTTAAAGAGAACCTTCTTTTCTCTAGTTTGGCAAAGTGTGACATTAAAGAGAACCTGTAAGAAAAAAATGGGCCTGGGGGTACTTACCTTGGGAGGGGGAAGCCTTTGGATCCTAATGAGGCTTCCCCCATCCTCCTGTGCAGCACGGATCCAGCGCTGGAACCCCCAGGAAGCGGCAGACAGCAATAGTTACCTTTGGGATCCAGAGCAGACGCAGTACCATCTTTCCCCGTTTGGCTCTGGCGGAAATAACCGAGCCTGTTCAGGTCTCCTCTACTGTGCAGGTGTCTCGCATTATTATCGCCTGTGTACACCAGCTGACATTTTGGGGAGAGCCAGAGCTGGATCGGGGCTACACAGGTGGATGGGGTAATCCTCATTACGATCCGAGGTAAGTTGGGGGGTGGCGCCCCCCCCACCCCACAATTTGGAATGATCGCACAGCGCCCAACAATTTATTCTGCTTCATTTAAAGGGGCACTATGGCGAAAAATTGTAAAATGTAAAATATGTGCACTTACAGTAGGTAGTAGAAATCTGACAGAAGTGACAGGTTTTGGGCTAGTCCATCTCTTCATAGGGGATTCTGAGCAAGGCTCTTAGTCTTTATAAATCCTTTTGAGAGAATCCTAAAAAGGATTTAAACAATGATGCTGGCCAGCTTCCCTGCTCGCTACACAGTGTTTTGGCAGTTGCACAGAGCATCAGCCATTCACTAAGTGATTTTAAAAATAAAGAAAACCCTAAGATTCCCCCATGAAGAGATAGACTAGTCCAAAACCTGTCGCTTCTACTACTTACTGTAAGTGACAGCAACATAGGAGAAAAGTATGCTTTGCTGTCGTACAAAGTCTGAGTTATCTGCTGCTTGGCACCTTGAACGTTTAACACCTAAGTTGTTGGCTGAACTGCTGGACTGCTTCTGCAATTCTGTCTTTGCTATACCCATCTAGGGGATCAACCCCTTGGCTACATGATATATTGCATTTCTTTTTAAGCCAATGTGCACGCACTGTTCAACAATCTCTGGACAATTTTCGGTAACATCAGGTTGTTAGTTAGATGCCGGCGTGCGAGTGTTTGGTGTGAATTGTGCTCTGGGCGGCTGTAGTGTGACGGGCCATCCCATGTATTTTTAACCTTTTATGATTAAATATAATTTTTGGTATAATAAATTTTGATACGTGTTTTGGAAAACAATAAATGCTTTTCTTGTTTATTTGGGAGTGTATGCTCTGCCTGTGTTGTTTGCCACTGCCACAATTTTTGATTAGTATAGGAGAAAAGTAATTTATGGCTCATTTTAATCTGTAAAAAACTTACTTCTTGTTTGTATATGTTTGGACATATTTTGAATTTTCAATTTTTTGCCATAGTGCCCCTTTAATGTTCTCACATGACATGTCGCAGCTCAACACAATAGCACACTGGCTGGCTGTGAGTCTGTGGCAAACAAACTGCTCACCCTCAGCCACTCCATTCCTCCTCAGTCAGGAAAGCAGTGCTTCCTCCTCCCTTCTGCTATGCAAGTAAAAAAAAACACTGCTGCTCTCCTGCCTCCCCCCGCAACTCACTGTCAGACTCCTCACACAACACAACAAGTTGCTTTTCTCCAATGATGACCTCTTCACCTCGCTCTCCTACTCTGACTGCATGCTGTTAGTGTAAACACAGAACAAACATGCCGCTCCTGTAATCTCTACTGCCTGATGCAAATGTTTCACCTTGCTTCATGAGAGAACCTGCCCTGGGTGTCAGTGATTGGAGGATTGCCTGGTGACAGTGAACGAGGGGTTGTTATAAAACATCCTTGAGGCAGTGAAAACTCCAGGACCATACCCGATTCCCACCAGTTTCAAGAGTTTCTGCTCCTGAACTGTGTGAGGAAAGAATAAGTTAATTCACCTCCATCCCTAACATCTAAGACTGAAACTATCAGCTGGGACTGCACCTAATTGGCGAGGAGCAGCCTCTCTGCTTGTCTCTTCCTCAGCCAAATACTGATGTGTCAGTAATAACTGTGTTAGTGCTTTACTCCTGTGTCCTGTGCACCCCCACGTACACCCTCACCGGGGAGCATACAGATACAAGCATTTGTGTCAATGATTTCACACAGCCTGGCACCTCACAACCAGCAGGATCTTTGGCGCTGAAGAGATAGGGAATCTTGAACTTAAAACCTTTGCTGTCAAAAGCTTTGACTCTCATCTCGTCTCCAGTTCGAACCTCTTCCATAACGGTTGCCTCGTCAAGACTTGGCTCATAGCAGCTTCTTCATCTCTTGCCCAGATGCTCTCTGTGTGCCTCTCCGTTCGTTCGCATTGGCTGGTCCCTTTGTAGTGGTGCCAAGGCTGATGGGTAATCTGCATATCTCAATCACTTCCTTCTCCATCGTCTTCTTCTCAGCATGGCTCTAACGGTATTGGAGGCCTTCTAAGACTCTCCAACGTGGCATGGTGAAGAAATGCATTGCGTGGTTCTCTCGGAAAAATATTCAAATAATACGGGAAAAAAGGACACAAACATGGACTAATGAGGCTACTCGGACCATCTGCTCGGCACGGTTCTGTTTCTTCCCGCCATGTCTTCTTGTGATCCGGAATATTCTTCCCCTGTGAGATGGTGGCAGGTGAATTGCAGGTCTACAAAACAGATTTGCTGCCAAAAAAAAGTGTTTCTTTTTTCTTTTTTACACACACTGAGTCTTGAAAATAAAATTCATAAAGTGAATTTGAGATGAGCCCGACGGAGGAGGGAGAGCGACGGATTGAGATTCCCGCGGATTTTCCGTATAATGAGATGATTACTGCCGCAGGTTGAAGCCTAAATTCTGAGCCAGGAGTGAGAAGTTTGGGGAGGTAAATTTTGAGGCCTTCTTATTTGTGTATCGTCATTAGGATTGTATGAATGTCAATCAGATACCTTGCCTGGGATATTTTCGCATCTGTTTATCGAGGCTGAAACTGAGCAAGACAAGACACGAAACATTTATATTGCGCTTTTTCCCTGGCGGACTCAAAGCGCCAGAGCTGCAGCCACTAGGGGGTGCTCTATGTGTTTACTGAAAAAAAGGCGCATGGAAATTTGAGTGCCCAGTAATCCCGATATTTTACTATGACTAAACCTAAGCCTACTTTCACACAGAAACCCTCCCCCAACGCCAGGGCCGGCCCTAGACTTTTTTCCCGCCTGAGGCAAAATTTTCAAAAATCGCGCCCCCCCGCGGGTGGGGAGGAGGGTCGGACCTTCCCTCCCTCGCCTGGGTCACCCGATCTGCGCTCCTCTCCAGCTGTAAATGGTTAAGTACCAGCGGCAGTGTATAGATTAAGAGGCAACGGACGGGGATCACTCACCTTTTCTGCGTTCCAGCGAGCGCTCCACTGACGTCACTTCCTGCAACGCCGCCCAGTAAGTGGGCGGCGTTGCAGGAAGTGACGTCAGTGGAGCGCTCGCTGGAACGCGGAAAAGGTGAGTGATCCCCGCCCATTGCCTCTTAATCTATACGCTGCCGCTGGTACTTAACTATTTACAGCTGGAGGGGAGCGCAGATCGGGGGACCCAGGCGAGGGAGGGGGGATCCGACCCCCCTCCCCACCGCTAGGCCCAATACCCCCTTTCTGCCCGCTACTCCTCCTGCTCGGTGGGCGGCCCCCCACCCACGGACAGGCGGGTGCCGCTCCACCAGATGTGCCGCCTGAGGCAAATGTTTCACCCCGCCTCATGAGCGGGCCGGCCCTGCCCAACGCCCAACTCTAACCCCCCACCCCCCACACAAAATTAGTTCCTACCTGACGCCTAACCCTAAACCCACCCCCACACAAACAACCTACCTGATGCCTAGACCTAACCCCCCTATGCCTAACCTTAATCCTCTTCCCCACCGCCAACTCTGCTGCAAGAAATTTCTCAGGCGCCGCCAAATTACCCATCAATGCAGATATTTGTAAAAGCGACCAGGGGGCACCCAAACTGCCTGCTTCGTGCTCTATAGGCAGTAGAAGTATTAGGGAGTCTTGCCCAAGGACTCCTTACTGAATAGATTTTGGCTTACTGAACAGTGAGAGCCAAGATTGTAACTCAGGTCTCCAGTGTCAGAGGCAGAGCCCTTAACCAGTACATCCAGCATACATTTTGTTCACTTTTTATTTTTATTTTTACTGGAGTGAGCAAGAGATCTGTGCTAAGGGCTGATTGACCTTCCATTTTGATAATTTTATCGAATCAGAAGAGAATCTGTGCTGAAACATGGCGCCTGATCTTTTGATCAATTTCCCTCTGTA
The DNA here is from genome assembly GCF_040937935.1 of Hyperolius riggenbachi. Taxonomy (NCBI): domain Eukaryota; kingdom Metazoa; phylum Chordata; class Amphibia; order Anura; family Hyperoliidae; genus Hyperolius; species Hyperolius riggenbachi. The sequence goes on along the minus strand of NC_090649.1, from coordinate 452,971,722 downwards.
ATCGGTTGAATTGATGGATCGGGAATTAGGAAAAATCTCATTGTAAGAGCTCGATCGGGTGCACAATGGTAACGGAGATATGATAACGTGACAACCAGTGAGCCTGATGGACTCCTGGCCAGTTCCCCTGCAAGTGTATAAGTGTCTCCCCCGTGAGCCCATGTTAATTGTCACCAGCCCATTGTTGTCATCAAGATAGGAGCTGCTGAAGTCTAATTAAACGAGTATTCGCATCCAGTGTTGCCACAGCAGGTGCACACACATGCGCACGCCTGCCGCTCGTTCCCGACAGCATTTATGTGGCGGCGTTTGGTGAAGGGGAACGAATGTCACCATACATTTTCAGTAAAGAATTAATTATGTAACAAGTTAACAATCAAACACTTGTAAAAAAAGAAAAGAAAAAAATAAAACTTTTTTTTTTTAAATACATAAATTGTTGCCTTAGGCGCTCAGTTTTTTACTGTACAGTATGTCATGAGGATATATTACTGTTATTTTAGTAAATAAAGGCTTGTTACTTATTGACAGGAGAAAAAAAAAACCCAAAATACTTAAGATTTTTAAAAAAAAATTATTATCGGCAGAATCTTTATTACGAGAAAGAAATTTTTTTTTTTGTAACAATCATAAGACATACAAAAGCAAGTAAACGTAACATTGCATATATACTAATTGTCGAACTCGGAATAACAATCTATTACATTAGATCAGATGAAACACTTAACATTAGCCTAATTAAAACGCAATAGTCCTGTTTTAAAGGTCAGGGCTTCATCTTAAAGTTGAGATTGCACAATGCGTTGTAGGCATATGCAGAACAGAAATTAACTTTAACAGGCTCAGTGCAAAGAACCAGAGAAAATGAGAAACAGCGTAAAATATATATCATATCCTGTAGTAAAGAGGAACAGTCAGCACCTAAAATGCATATAAAAGAAGTATACATATAAAAGAAAGGAATTAATATTGGTATCCAGAGTGGGGGAAAAGCTTATCACATTTCTTCTAAATAATAAAACCAGACCAATTTTAGGACATGAGTCTTGTATGCTAATTAGGCTGGGTTTACACTAAAGGCGCGTACACACGCCTGATTTATTCAAACGACGGGTCGTCAGACCTGCCCGTGGGGCGGCCGTTCTAGTGACAGTTTCCGTGTGTGTACAGTCTGTCAGCAGGCTTTGTCGGATTTGCTTGGCGTTTGAATAAATCAGGCGTGTGTACGCGCCTTAAAGAGAACCAGAGATGAAGCACCCTCTTGTATTTTACCTTATAAATCAGTGGGAACATGACAGTAAACACCTAATCTGCTCTTTGTTTCATGGTTCTCTGTTTAATCTGACTGTTATCACCTCTGATAAGAAACCCCGACTGAGCACTCAGTCTAGCTTTGCTACGGAATGATTATAGCTGAGTCTGTCTTCTCAGGTGTCTTTTCAAGCCCAAGCCCTGCCCCCTTGTGGCTTTGCTATAATGACTTAGCTATAATTATTCCCGGCAAAGCCAGAGTGAATGCTCAGTCCGGGATTCTTATCACAGCTGATAACAGACACTTTTAGCAGTGAGGATGAAACAGAGAGCATGGTAAGTGTTTTCTCTAATGTTCTTACTGATATATATGGTAAAATACACAAGGGTGCTTCGTCTCTGGTTCACTTTAAATCAGTTGCTATCAGCTATAATGCAATAGGCAACTGGTGAATGATAGGGAAAATTGGAAAATTCCTTCTTATCAGTTGTCCATTGTGTTATAGCCGACAGCAACTGATTCAGTGTAAACCCAGCCTAGGTCCTCCTGTAGATTAAAAGTTCAAAAAAAGTTGATGAAAGTGACAGTGTAGTGAAGCATTAACCCAGGCATGGGCAAACTTGGCCCTCCAGCTGTTAAGGAACTACAAGTCCCACAATGCATTTGCCTTTATGAGTCATGACTGTGGCTGTCAGACTCCTGCAATGCATTGTGGGACTTGTAGTTCCTTAACAGCTGGAGGGCCAAGTTTGCCCATGCCTGCATTAACCCCACCTAATTAACCACTTGTGTCACCTATACTTGGCCTTAAAGTGCACCCAAGGAGATATGTGACATGATGAGATAAACGCTGTTTTACTTGTTTTATTTTGCTGCCTGAAAGAGTTAATTTCTAGGCATGGAAGTGACAGCTTCTGTCTTACCTAGTCGGGAATATAGTAAGCATCACTGATAAGCTAATTACAGTTATAAAAGTTTTCCTGGCAGAATACAACGTCTGAGGGCAGGGAGAGATAAACTACATGAACTATTTACCTTTTTCAAACTCTGGGACACTTAATAGGCTGCCACTGATTAGAGACTGTAAAACATTCAACCTGCTTTGTGAATGTTTAAATATAACAGAAAACCCTGGGATACTTTAAAAAGTCATTTTTAGGAGTAGGAAGATAAATATAATTGTTTATCTCTTCAGTTTATTTTCACCTCGGTTTCACTTTAACGAGTTAAGCCTAACTGGACAAGTATACACGTCCAGTGTAGTTGTGGAGGGTGCACCACTAGTTTGTTACTAAATGAGGCACATGGGGTATCATCTTAACCGAGACGAGTTTTAGAATACATTTTGATGTTTTTTATAGCTTGGACCCACGTCACATAAGAAATAGATAGGGACAAAAATCTATCCAACATAAAAATTAATTTTCAAAATTATGATAAAACTTGGGAAAGTATTAGTAAAACTACACAAGACATATGTGGTAACATTTTAACCGTGAAAAGTAGTAGAATAGATTTTAGGGTGTTTTAAGGTTAAGGACTACGATTTGTGTATTCTTTTTAGTAACAGAATCAGAATCAGAATCTGTATTATCGCCAAGCACGACTGGGTCGTGCCCGGAATTGGTCTTGGCACGTACAGGGTACTGATACAGGATATAGGTACAGATACAGGACAAGTCAAACAGTCAGAAAGGAACAGAACATTATACCAGATGCAGAGAAAGACAATGTAGCATAAGTTATAATACAAAGAAACACCCAAAAAAACACCCAAAAGAGTCATCTTGAGCTAGGGCATCGTCTATCCACGTGCAGAGTGCCTCAGTGCAGACATGGTGTTGTGGTGTTGGGGTGGGCAGTTACGTGGGGAGAGTTCAGAAGGTTGACAGCCGAGGGAAAGAAACTGTTTTATGCCTTGAGGTCTTGGTGAAGATCAGGGCTGCCCAATAGGTCGATCGCGATCTACCGGTAGATCGCGACCGCCTCCTTGGTAGATCGCGGCCTCTTGGCCGCGTCTCGTTAATGTTTGTTGCAGCCAGCAGCTCGTGTTTAGCTGCTGGCCGCTGGCCAATAAGGATGCATGCAGGCGAGGAGAGAGGGAGGAGAGAGGCGGCGCGTCCGCTGCGTCATGGCTGGGGGAGGCGGCGGGCAGCCTGTGTAATGTGCGTGTGTAACGTGCCCGGCGCCGCCCCCAGCCATGACGTAGCGGCCGCGCCGCCTCTCTCTTCGCCGCCGCTTCTCTCCTACATCCCATTGGCCTGCCAGAGTCTCTCCTCGCCGCCTCTTCTCCTCTGCCTGCAGGTACATATACCTGGCTAACCTACACTGGGGGGCCCTATACCTGGCTAACCTACACTGGGGGGCCTTATACCTGGCTAACCTACACTGGGGGGCCCTATACCTGGCTAACCTACACTGGGGGGCCCTATACCTGGCTAACCTACACTGGGGGGACCTATACCTGGCTAACCTACACTGGGGGGCCCTATACCTGGCTAACCTACACTGGGGGGCCCTATACCTGGCTAACCTACACTGGGGGGCCCTATACCTGGCTAACCTACACTGGGGGGCCCTATACCTGGCTAACCTACACTGGGGGGCCCTATACCTGGCTAACCTACACTGGGGGGCCCTATACCTGGCTAACCTACACTGGGGGCCCCTATACCTGGCTAACCTACACTGGGGGCCCCTATACCTGGCTAACCTACACTGAGGGCCCCTATACCTGGCAAACCTACACTGAGGGCCCATATACCTGGCAAACCTACACTGAGGGCCCATATACCTGGCTAATCTACACTGAGGGCCCATATACCTGGCAAACCTACACTGAGGGCCCATATACCTGGCAAACCTACACTGAGGGCCCATATACCTGGCAAACCTACACTGAGGGCCCATATACCTGGCTAACCTACACTGAGGGCCCATATACCTGGCTAACCTACACTGAGGGCACGCAACCTATGCTGCAGGCACATATACCTGGCTAACCTACGCGGGGGGGGGGGGGGGGGGCGTGCTTAGCATTTGAGACGTTGGTAGATCTCCTGGCCTCGGCAAATTTAAAAGTAGCTCGCGAGCCGAAAAAGTGTGGGCACCCCTGGTGAAGATGGACCGGAACCGGAGCCTCCGGCTCGAGGGGAGCTGACTAAAGAAGCGGTGGCCTGGGTGTGAGAGATCGTTGGTGATCTTTAAAGCTCTGGAGTGCAGCCTGAAGTGGTAAAGGAGGTCCAGTGAAGGAAGGGATCTCCTGATGATCCTCTCCGCTGATCTGATTACCCTCTGCAGTTTGAGTCTGTCGCTGGCAGAGGAGCTGGCATACCAAACCAGGATGGAAGAGCATTGGACAGATTCGATTGTAGCGGAGTAGAAGTTTGTCAGAAGTTTTTGGGCCACAAACTGAATAAAAAGCAATACAGCAAAAAGCAATACAACAAAAAGCAATACAGTTTTCATATATTCTATACCAAAGCCAACACTTGTAAAATGAAAACAAAGTGACAGAATATAAAAGAAAATAACTATATTGTTACATTAGGAACTTTGCTTTTTAAATATGTATGCCATGAGGGTATATTACTGTTATTTTTGCAAATAAGGTCTTGTAATCATCAATAGTGTGCAATGAGAAAGCAAAAAAGACACCTTTATATCTAAATACAATATTGTCACCATACATTGTGCTAGCCAAACATTGTAATAACCAGGATGGTTAAGCAAATAAAATTTGAAGCTTTAACTTATAGTTAGCACTGTTTATTGCAAAGCTATAATGGATGTAAATGGATAAATAGTGTTTTTTTTCTATTTTTTCCCCTTATTTTCCCTTTAAAATGCATAGAAAATAAGGTAATTACTAAACAAAAATATCACTCACTAAAAGCCTAAAACTATACATAGTTCTTCATTTAGTATACTATACATAGTTCTTCATAAGTAGTAATAAAGTTATTGGCGAATGAATGGGAGCAGTGCTGATATGTGAAAATTGCTCTCGTCCTGAAGTGGTTAAAGTAAACCTGAAAGTTTGAAACAAAAGGATTTTGAGATGAACTACGTCTCAGATTTTATACTTACCTGGTTCTTCCTTCAGCCCCTTTGAGGCCAATCGGCCCATTGTCGTCTCAATGAGCCACTACTGTCCCTCACTGGACAGCCCAGTATTCAGTCTGAGTTGTGCTTTGTCGCACATGCCTGGCCCGGTCGCATGTGCTTCCCTGCGTTCAGCTGCAGTAGTGCGAAGGGGGAGCGCGCATAGCCAGGCCGTGCATGTTCGATGAAGCACAACTCAGACTGAATACCGGGCCGTCCAGAGGGGGAGAGGAGCGGCCTGGGAAGACGGCGAGGGACAGAGCAGCCTCAAGGAGGCTGGAGAAAGCCCCAGGTAAGTATAAAACCTGAGAAGTAGTTCTTCTCAGGTTTCCTTTAAGCACAGAAGTCTGGGTCATGTGACTGACTTTTTCCAAAGGAATAGCTCTGAAACAGGTGCATCAGATATGACAATTAAGTGAGTAATGACATAATCCCTTAGGCCAAGGACCCACTACAAAGCACTGTCGCAATTGCTAACGATTTGAGATGCATTTTCTGGCGATTTACGTATTGAGCCCAAACGCTCACAAAATTCTGCATGCCCTGGAATTGAGATTAACCCTAATCACAATCTCTCCAGTGGGCTCAGCACCATAGACTTACATTAGCAAAGTGTTTTTTAAAAGAGCCAGCAATTGTCGGAGCGCCAAAAATGCTCAAAAGGCACTCTAGTGAGTCCCAGGCCTAATTCACCACTACCGACAAAGAAAAATCTGTGAGGGTGAACTGAGGCTTCAAAAACTAATTTGCTTGTGTAGTGCTAATCAACAAAACTGTATCTTTTTATAAGAGTAAGCACACTTTAAAGGGAAGATATATGGCGAGCCCTGTGTGTGAATGATCCCCTCTCGCTGCCATTTCTGGGGCTGGAAGAGAATCTCTGTGTCCCGGCTGTGCTCTGCGCTGATTCTCGGGGGACGGTGGCTGAGCAGGTTTTGGACAGCTGCTGTGTCAGCTCAGAGCGGTCCGGAGTGGCACCATATGGCCACAACAGACACCGCTGATTGATTTGGCGGATGCAGTTTGGTCCTCAGCCATTTTGATTTTTGCCTTGATCAGGGACTTGACTATTTGCAATCTGTCATTTTCTTACTATTTCCCAGCAGCCTCCGCAGGCAGACACTGAATATGGCTCATCTCCTATTCCTGGAGAGGCAAGGCCGGATTTATACTTTTACAGCCCCTAGGGCAAGTATGTTGTGGCTCATCTTCCATATGCAGCAGCCCCCTCCCATTCCATGTGCAGCCCCCTCTTCCATCTGTATCATCCATGCACTGCAGCCCCCATTCCATTCCATGTGCATCCCCTCTACTATCTGCATCATCCATGTACTGTAGCCCCTCCCATTCCATGTGCAGCCCCCTCTTCCATGTGTATCATCCATGTACAGCAGCCCCCATCCCATTCCATGTGCAGCCCGCTCTTCCATGTGTATCATCCATGTACAGCAGCTTCTCCCATTCCATGTGTAGCCCCCTCTTCCATGTGTATCATCCATGTACTACAGCCTCCTCCTATTCCATGTGCAGCCCCCTCTTCCATGTGTATCATTCATGTGCTGCAGCCCCCATCCTATTCCATGTGCATCCCCCTCTTCCATGTGTATCTTCCATGTACTGCAGCCCCCTCTTCCATGTGTATCTTTCATGTACTGTAGCCCCCCTCCCATTCCATGTGCAGCCCCCTCTTCCATGTGTATCTTCCATGTACTGTAGGCCCCCTCCCATTCCATGTGCAGCCCCCTCTTCCATGTGTATCATCCATGTACAGTAGCCCCCTCCCATTCCATGTGCAGCCCCCTCTTCCATGTGTATCATCCATGTACAGCAGCCCCCTCCCATTCCATGTGCAGCCCCCACTTCCATGTGTATCTTCCATGTACTGTAGCCCCCCTCCCATTCCATGTGCAGCCCCCTCTTCCATGTGTATCTTCCATGTACTGTAGCCCCTCCCATTCCATGTGCAGCCCCCTCTTCCATGTGTATCTTCCATGTACTATAACCCCTCTCTTTCATGAACAGCTCTCTTGAGCATCAGCTTCACCTTTTCATGTGCTGCTCCCCATTTGCAGCCTTCTCTTTCATACTTAGCAGCTCCGAAATGTACAGGTGCCCCCTTGGGCTGCAGCCGCCCATGGCCCGGGCCTTTGTGGCCTTTCCAGAAATCCAGCCCTGCAGACAGGAACTAAAATCTGCCCTGGGGCGGACCTTTACTTTATACTCCACCCCTGGGGAGAGTTGGAAACTTTGAGCAAGCAAGTAAAGGAGTAGTGACAGCTGAAATAGGTACCCCCTAGGGGCACTTTCTCACTTCAGGATTACTTTAGCACCACCTGCCCTGGTGAGGAGCACAAATTTTGCATAATTGTAATTTCGTATCGTAATTCGCAATTACGATGCAAAATCGTAATGCAAAATGTCAGGAAAAAAATCGTACTTCATTTCCTTTGTGAACGTAATCGGGAACCGTAATTTTGTGTAATGTTTGCGCCATTTTGTGCCTATTTTTAGGTTAGGTTAATAGAAAAGCTCTCATACCTGCAATTGTCATCAAAATTGCTACGTGTGTTAAGGAGGATAATGGGAACAAGGCAAAAAAGTTTTCAATAACATTTTGAGAAAATTGATTTTAAAAAATGCAAAGGAAAAATAGTTTTTAAATTACAGTTTAAAAGCCATTTTTCCTTTGCATTTTCAAAATTGATTTTCTCCCCCTAAATTTTGACTTATTCCCACAATTCTCCTTAACATCTGTAGCAATTTTGGTGACAATAGCTTGTATGGGGGCTTTGCTATCAACTGTTATCGGCACAAAATTACACTAAGTTACAAATGGATTACACAACATCATTTGAATGTCCAAATCGTAATTTTGCGTGGCAGTAATCAATGCAAAATGTTGCGTTATCGTACTTAGCAGATTATTATCATCACTACCTGGTGCCCGACTCATGCGGCAGCTTCGCAATACGTACTCTTTAGCCCTTCAGAGAGCCATCCAAGACAGCTGCAATAACATAATGAATTTATCAGTACTACCAAATGATATAACGTCTGCACAGTTTTGTTCCTATGAGTTAATTTATGTGCATAATTAGGTGCTAAAGTAACTCAAAACTTTTCTCATGAGCATTTCACGCTAAAGAAGCTCGGTGAGACAAGTCCCCGGTGAGCCGATCCGACAGAATCTTGGACGCACGCCACCGCTTATCTTAATAAGATGTACAAGCACCTAGCTAGATCTCTCCTTTCTTTTATTTTTCCTGGCTTCCGCCTTTAAAGTTGACATTTCGTGGCGTTTGGAGGATCCGGAGCTCTCGGTTATCAAAGAAAGAGAGAACGATGTACTATCTTCTGATGCCGGTCCGGGAATTCTCTTCCCCCCGGGGAATAACCTTCTCCCGTACTCCCGCTATTGTGTTATTCAATTACTGACGTACGTTGGGCAGAGCGTGCCAGATGCTTCCAGGTGGAGAGAAAATAAATAACCTCAGTTTTTTTATGCTGCGGAAAATGGAAATCGGGAACACCGAAGACAAGGAGAGCTGTTTTGCTCAGCCAAAGTTATTAGACCGCGTGTTGTCGGCCTGCGCGAATCCTCGGGCTTATTGATTAGATTCTTATGAAATTTGGAGAAGTTCCTGCGGAAAGGGCGAGATCGCTGCGGCAGCCCCACCTTGTATTGGGATTTAATTAATGTCAGGCTCGGCGAAGGTAAATGAAATTTAAAAATAGACGGTAGCGGCGCTGTGCCATTCTGTGCACGGTACAAAGACTGCTGAGACAGAACTATGGCGATCTTGGCAAGGGGAAGGATGCGGAAAACTTGAATTCAACTTTTTGCTACTCGAGCCCACTGCTGCTCTTATAATACATGCAAATGAGGCGCTATCTCCTGAAACAGTAAAAAAGGGCGCAAGCGGCTAGTGATTAATTGGGCGCAGCCATTGGCGCCAATACAAAATATCCGGAAATTGGGCGCCTGAGCGGAAATTTGGATGCCCAGTAAATAGCAGGTGTTGGTACAGTGCCCGCTATATACATCGGACCCGTTACTGTCATGTTCCCACTGATTTATTAGGTATAATACAAGAGGGTGCTTCATCTCTGGTTCTCTTTAACGTTAAAGTCAAATCCGTGATCACGGTTTCTACATATAATCACGGCTAAAATCCAAGTCGAATTCGGAGCTCCGATTGAAATCCGGATCACGATCACGGCGTATCCGGATTTCGATTCTGCCATGGGCAGATGTAACCGAATTCGTGATTGGGGGGTACCCGAGCATCACTTGTTACCCAAGTTGGGAGGAAGAGCTCAGAGAAACTCTTTTGCATAGATCACAACTGACATTTCTTAACTCTTCCTATAAACAATATGAGACTTTGCTACTATATACTGTATTTTCTTTGCTACTAATGTTCTATTTCTTTGCTGTGCTACGCATACAATTCATTATATCAAAAGGTTTTTTGTTTTGTTTTTTTACTTCAGTGTCACTTTAATGAGGAACTGCAATGAAAATAACATAATGAATAAATCTGATTATTTTATACAATATTAATTTATAGATTATTTAGTCAGTGTTTGTCCTTTGTAAATAGAGATGTTGTGATCATAGAATTTTCTGTTCGCGAATCACGCACTTTTGCAAATGTTTGCGAACTTGCGAACCCGGTGAACCGCCATAGACACCAAAGGGCGGGTGAATTTTAAAACCTACAAAGACTGTTTCTGGCCACAAAAGTGATGGAAAAGTTGTTTCTTCAAGGGGTCTAACACCTGGACTGTGGCATGCCAGAGGGGGATCCATGGCAAAACTCCCACCAAAAATTACGGAGTTGACGCAGAGTCGGGTTTTTATCCCTAAAGGACAGAAATGAAATTACATTCCTGCAAATAATGCACTGGAGTGGTATTTTGCATGCAACTTAATGTAGCAACAATAGCAGTAGTGTGCACAGCACTGGGTGTCAGTGAGCTGTGGAGTGTCACACACAAAGAAATGCAATAGTACTCTCACAATACACTGAAATAATAATGCACGGGAGTGGTCCTGTGCCTGCAACTTAATGAGGCAACAACAATAGCAGTGTTGTGCACATAGCTCTGGAGCTCTGGGTGTCAGTGGACTCTGGAGTGTCACACACTTAGAAATGGAATAGTACTATCAGAATACACTGAAACAATAATAATGCACTGGAGTGGTACTGTGCCTGCAACTTAATGTAGCAACAGCAGTAGTGTGCACACAGCTCTGGGTGTCAGTGGGCTGTGGAGTGTCACAAACACACAAAAAAAAAACACAGGAGACTGATGTACTAGCCATCAAAAGGGCTGTTTGGGGTGCTTTCACAGCAAGTGAGGAACAAGAACACAGGCCTAGCTAATGCTTTTCCTACCTTTCTGCAGCAAGTCTGTCCCTGCTCTCACTAACAGCCAGCAGAGAATGAATCCAATATGGCCACCGCAACTGCTTTTTAATTGAGGGATGGGGGGTCCAGGAGGGGGTGCTAGCTGATTGGCTGCCATGTGTCTGCTGATTGAGGTAAGGGGTCAAAGTTTGGCTCCATGATGATGTATAGGGGGCGGGTCGAACATGCCATATGTTCGCAGTCGCCGAGAATGCGAACAGCGGAAATTCAGCAGGAACTGTCTGCCGGCAAACTGTTCGGGCCATCTCTACTTGTAAAACCATTTTTCCCTTGGCACTGCAGCTGGAAAAGGCCATTATTTCCCACAATGCAACTAGGTTCACATACAGCAAACTGCCAGGACCATGGTCATGACATCACACTGTGGGAGGGGTTCCACTGCAATATCAGCCACACAGAACCCCCCCCCCAATGATTCATTTGAGAAAAGGTAAAGATTTCACATGGGCAAGGGGGCACTGGCTACGGATTGGGATGAATTTCAATCCTGGGTTAAAGTTCCTCTTTAAAGTGCGCCTGCATTATATCGGATGTGCCGGTCTTCAATAATTTGCCGATGTTATGTTTTTTTTTAGATCGTCAGAGCCTGAGGAGAGTGGCCTTGTTGGTGCTGTGATAAGGATTCTTGTTCTATCCTTTTCAGCACTTATTTTCTGGCTCCTCTTGTTTTTTAGAGATTACATATTAGATGGGCCAGACTTGGCACCATTGTGAAATCTGGTTCATCGGGAAATTCCAGAGGCCTTGCCAAAAAGATGATTGCTACAGCTGACCGTCCGAGAGGCTGCAGGATTTGTACGGCTCAGGTTGTCCCAGGCTGGAAACTGCCGAGAAACATAAAGATCTGATTTAGGAAACATAGTCTGCTAATATGTACAGTATGACCCACAGCAAGGAAGGCTGAACGATTAGGAAATTATAGCCAAATGAATTACAAAACTACACAGCAGAAAAAGGCAGCGCTTCTTAGGACAAGCTACATCCGAATGAATAGCTGCATAAGTGTGTAGAGCCTACTTATAGGGAACGAGCACACTTTGCTTTTCAAACCAGATGCACCAAATTACCATTATTGGAGGATGTTAGTTTCCATAACTGTTTGCATGCAAATTACTAAGTACTTGACCCTCCCACCCCGATGAGGTCATTCTCCGTGGAAGAGACCCTAACTGCTAATTAAATTTTAAAAAAACATGCATATGCATAACCTGGGTGCGACTAGACTTTAAACATTCAAAAAGGGTAAATCAGCGCATCACCAGTCAGCCTCTGAAAGGGTACCTAAATAGTAGCAAAATTAAACAAGGTAAATAATTAAAGCAATCACGTTGATAAATTATAAGGTGGCGTGTAACAATATCCCCTATGATCCCCCAGTCACAAAGGGGCCCAGCGGGGGAGAAGGGAGCCCACTCCTGCACCAACGTGCAGAGTAGCGGCTGTAAGCGTGAAACTGTACAAGACTGGCATATATATAGGATTTCTGGATTCTCATATTTATTATTTTCAGAATAAGTGGTTAAAGTTATACTCCCAAAACTAAAATTTCAGTAAGTACGCTTAGTTATATGAAAGAACATTTGAAAGCATTCCCACACATTCCTTGGACTTGATTCAGTAAACGGTGCTAACCCAGTTAGCACTCCTAAAGACTTTGGGAGTGATAACTAGGGTGCTAACTGGGTTAGCACCGTTTACTAAATTCACATAGCACGCAAAGTCCCGTGCGCAAAACGCGCGTTTCGTTGCAATGTCGCATCACGTTGCAAGAAAACGGCGCACCCGACATGCCTATAAGTTTGTATTGGGTGCGACTTTAACGTTTTTAACTTTACGCGCGTGACTTTGAGCGGGATGTGAATTTATCACGCCTAAACTAACTTTAGGCGTGATATAGGGCTTTTCACAGGCATGCTAACACTTAGCACGGTTTACTGAATCGAGCCCCTTGTGTGTTAAAACCATTATTTTCACTGCAGAGAACAAATAAACTGTGCTTATCTCTTGTCATCTGAAAAAGTACCGTAACCATTGCTGTCTGAAGCTGTGTGAGGCATGTGTCCTCACTCTGCCCTCCTCCTTTTCTGCTGAAGTGACTCAGCTGTTGCCAGGGCAATGTGTCTATTCAGCAGAGGGGTGGGGGCAGAGTGAAGACACATTCCTCATGATTACATTCGCCTTTACGGGTGACTAGAGATTAGCAAGCTTCTCCTGTTCTCTGCAGTAAAAATAAAGGTTTTAACACACGGGGAATGCATGAGAATGCTTACAAATGTTCTTTTTATGTAACGAAGAGTAGTTACTGAAATTTGAGTTCTAGGAGTATTATCCCACTTTTAAAATTAACCCTGAAGTGTGCACATCGGCCATGTCAGTGTGACACAAAATCTAGTTAATTTGGCTTCCAAGTATATAGCAAAGTAAATAGCTTTACAATTTTTCAACTCTCTCTTGTTCTCAGGATTCTTTGCTCAGAAAGATAAGAGTGTTTTGACTTCTATTCACTTTTCAGGAGAGCTGTGGCTGCATTACACTGCAGTACGGCTTCCTCATTTACATAGTGTACTTAACATCCCTGGCGGTAAGATTCTTTCTAAATTTTAGTGTCTGTTGCCAGGTAGAGATATCGTCAAATTTGGTGCAAACGCGAACCACCATAGACTTCAATGGGTAGGCGAATTCTAAAATCTAAAGGGACTATTTCTGGCCACAAAAGTGATGGAAAAGTTGTTTAAAGGGGCCGCCTAATACCTGGACAGGGGCATGCCGGAGGGGGATCCATGTCAAAAGTCCCACCAAAAATAACGTAGTTGACCCAGGGTCGTGTTTTAATCTCTAAAGGGCAGAAATCACAGTACATTCCTAAATTTGTGGAATAAAGTGCTTTTTAATGTCCGGTGAGTGTACACGTCCATCAGGTAGAGTAAGGGTTAGGCCGGGTTCACACTGGTAGATGAAATGCCTCATTAACCGCACCGCAAACACGAATCAGGAAAAGTGCGGTTCATCAAGTAGAGCACATTGCTCCCTTTTTTAGCCCATTCTAAACACTGGCATGGATATGGCTGTCAAGGACTGAAGTTCAACACCTGTGCATTAAGGTAGGCAATCGGGTTAGAGGTCAATGTTAGGGATCATTAGAGGAGGGTTAGTGTTTGTGGATAAGGTAGGGAGAGAAAAAAATGTGACGATAGGAAAACCCGCACAGAAATAACTGACACTAAGAATATCCTAATTTATATTCAAATAGCGGCAATCCTGGCGATCAAATCTACACTAACCTCTTTTCCATGTACACAATGGCATGATCAGCATTGCTCCTTCCACTCTCCCGAAGCAATGCATCATGGGTGTAGCACTTCAGTCAAAGTAAAATGACCTCATGCAGTTACCGTCTGTGTGAGGTTAGCAGGTCTGTGTTTTTCGTAACGATTTGCAAATTGGTCAAAGTTTGAATTCTCAGATTGATTGAAAACTCAACTTCGTATTCGACCAATGGGAGTAAAACGCAGAGAAGAGAATAGAGAAGTGATAGTTTTATAGAGAATTCTTCCACTGATCGGGCTCAAGTACCTCTGATTCTCCGAACACTTCAGCAAATAACTTTGACCTTTCCCCACAGTAAGACATAACATTTCCATACATTACATGACACAAGCAGAAAGAATACATTACAGATTTCAAAGGGTGATGTTAGTACTTCATTCTTGTTTTTTTTTTTTGAGTCCTCACAATGATAATTATTCTGATTCATCTCCTTTTATTGTAAAAATGCACTGAAAAGAATTAAAGGGGCACTGTAGCGAAATAGCTCGTTTTTATTTAACATAAACAATGAAACAGTTGTGCGGTAAAAAAGTAATACAATTAAAATAAGAAAAAGCAATCACAATAAACACACGTTCAGTGGTCATCTCGTCGCTTGTGATAGTTTGTGACGGAGATGCCAATCAGCTCATCCACTTTTCGGACAGCTCGCTGAATTGTCTTTCTTTCTAATTGCTACACTTTCACCATACATACCTGTTACATTGTTTCTATAAAAAATGAGCTAATTTGCTATAGTGTCCCTTTAAAGGGATACTTAAGCGACCTAAAAAAAAGAGTTTCACTTACCTGGGGCCCCCTGCAGCCGTCCTGTGCCCGCGCTGGTCCTTAACGACCCTCCGTTCCCCCGCCACAGCTTAGTTTCGTTTTCGCCGACTGGGAGTCAGAACGGGAGTGGCACGCCGACTCCCAGTCAACGATAATGAAACTAAGCCACAGTGGAGGAACAGAGGATGGTTGATGACCGGTGCAGGCACAGGTCAGGGGCTGGTAGAAGCCCCAGATAAGTGAAACTTTTTTTTTAGGTCGCTTAAAGGACTACTGTAAGGGGGTAGGGGAAAAAAGAGTTGAACTTACCTGGGGCTTCTAATGGTCCCCCGCAGACGTCCTGTGCCCTCGTAGTCACTCACCGATGCTCCGGCCCCGCCTCCGGTTCACTTCTGGAATTTTCGACTTTAAAGTCAGAAAAGTACTTTGCCTGCACGGCCAAGCCCTCGCTCCTGCTGATGTCACCAGGAGTGTATTGCGCAGGCCCACTACGGCCTGCGCCTGCGCAGTACGCTCCTGGTGACGTCAGTGTGAGCGAGGACACAGCTGGTACACTTTTAAAGAGTAATTTAACTCAGAATTGAACTTTATTCCAATCGGTAGCTGATACCCCCTTTCCCATGAGAAAGCTTTACCTTTTCTCGAATAGACCATCAAGGGAGTCTGTATGGCTTACATAGTGATGAAACCCCTCCCACAGTTTGATGTCATGACCATGGCAAACCCCTCCAGACAGTTTGCTGTCTGTGAACCCCACTGCATTGTGGGAAATAACAGCTTTTTCCAACTGCCAAGCAAGCACTATCTCCATCCGTGCACAGAACTCTCAGTAACGAACATTCCCTACTGATCACCTGGCAGGACTAAAGATGTCATCACCAGTGATACATTTCAGAATGTAAATCAGGGAAAGGAAAGATTTTACATTGTGAAAACACTGACTAATTAATCTATGCATGAATATTGTGAAAAAAATAAGCAATTGTATTCATTGTGTTATTTTCACTGCAGTTCCTCTTTAAGTAACAGGAAGGCACATTTGGGACACCAGCTCCCTAGGCTTGCATCACAAATATGTGAAATGTATATCTGGATGACAGTGGATCCAGCCTTCCGGATACTCGGTGCCCCGACGTGCGCAGAAGCCTCTGAAGACGCTCAAGGAGCGAAACGTTCGTTAGGCAGCACCGCTGCCCCCCACCTCACCTCACCCCACAGCCATCAGAGCCAGTGTAGGCAAGAAAATTTTAATGTTATTGATCTATGCAGCCTTTTTATGGAACTAGCCGGATGAAATAAAGCTATTTTATATGACTAGAATATGCATGTGCCAGCTTACTCTCTTCTACTCTTGGATCCAGCCTTCCACCTGATTCTTGTATTGTCTGCTCTGATCTGTGCTGGGATGGTTGTATCCGGTATTCACGCTGTGCCGTCATATAACTCACATTTTTAATCAAACTCTTGGTCCTTGCTGCCCTGGTAAGCTACACATGAAATATAAAGCACTTATCTTTTCTTTATGAAAATCAATACTCTGTATGTGAGATGCTATCTGCCAGGGGGCGAGTGGGATTAGAAAATGGAGATAAGACTATTTAAAGGGAAAATTCTGCTATCCGCATGTGCATGAAGGTCCTCCGTCTTTTTTCATGTTTTCTGTAAATCAAAAGGAGGAGTCAGCTGACCAGTTCTTCCTGCGCGGTTTATTCCAGAATTTAAAGGGACCCTGGTCTCTGAATAAAAATGAAATTTGGACTTACCTGGGGCTTCCGCAATCCCCCTGTAGCCCATGAGGTCTTCCGGCATCCCCCTGGTCCCTTCCGTAGTCCTGGTCCCGACTCCCGGCTACAGTAATGTGGCCCCCGCGACACATCATCACGCCAGCCAGCGTATTAATGTGCATGCCCGGTTCAGTCTTAGAGAGGCCGGTGTGAGGACATGCAGCGTGCGTGGCGGGGGCGAGCACAGGCGACTTTAGCCAAAGTCGCCGGATTACCGGAGCCAGGACCACGGATGGGACCAGGTGGATGTAGTGGGACCTTGCAGGTTTATGGGGGGCTGGAGGAAGCTCCAGGTAAGTCCAAAGTTCATTTTTATTCAGAGCTCAGGTTCCCTTTAAAGGAACAGAACTGCCATTTAAAAAAAATGAGAGCCATATGGAGGCTGCCATATTTATTTCCTTTTAATCAATACCAGTTGCCTGGCTGTCCTGTTGATATATTTGGCTACAGTAGTGACTGAATCACACACCCAGGCCGGTATTTACATCACAGGAGCCTACAGATGTCCTGGCACCCTAGACTTTGCCCTCCATGAACCTACAAACTCCTGCCGTACCACTGGCTGGCCTAGCTGTCACTTCTCCCTTACTTCCCTTGCCCATCATGGGGTCATAGGTAGCTACAGGGGCCCCTTACTATTAGGTAGCCAGTGGTGCCCTCTGTATTAAATTTCCCCTGACTGAAGGGAGATCTTGTCAGTGGAATGCCGAGAGCGGGGTAAGTAACCTCTAATTTACACTCTGCTCAGGACTCTGCATAGGGCAGGAGGGAGGGGGGCACTTGAGGAGCAGAGTGAGCCGCCTTTCTATTGTCAGGCGCCTGTAGACACGTGCCTACAGTGCCTTATGACAAATATGGCCCTGCACACACCTGAAACAAGCATGTGTCTAATCTAGACAGACTTCAGTCAGAAACACCCAATCATCTGCATACTTGTTCAGGCTCTATAGCTAAAAGTATTAGGCCTTATTTCCAAATAGTGCCAAATTCAGCACTAATCTGTAGCATTTCCCCGCATACAAGAAACGCTGCCTATCTAACAAGCAGCTTGCCATACAGATCACACTGCGGAGCGCATCTGGATGGCATGCTGCAGATGATTGCAACCCACAGCTTAATCCCTAAAAACGCGCATGGGACAGATTAGCGATTGGTGCTACAGCAGAACAGGAGCCGCGGCCGAGGTTCAGCAGGACAGCCAGGCAATGTGCATTGTTTAAAAGGAAATAAATAGGTCAGCCTCCATATCCCCCTCATTTCAGGTGTGCTTTATGCCAAAAGTTAGATAAATGAGACCACATTGGCTGGAGACTCCCTCAATCACATTAATCATCAGCCTGTCTCAACCTACATAAGTGATACAGCCGACGCGCCTATCCATGTTTTAGAGACTGCAGCCCCGCCCCTCCCACAGCTCATATCTCTTTCATTCACGCTTCTGACCAGAACACTGACTGTACACTAATATCATTGGTCTCTGGTATCGGCGTGGAGCACAGCCTGCTTCGGGACATGAGAAATGAACACAAGCGTGTTTGAGTAGCGACGTGACACGCCTTGTAGAAGCTGGAGAAAATGTCTCAGTGACAGAGCTATGAAAGAGACATGACGACGGGGAAGGATTGGGGATTCGGTGGCTGGCAGCGGTGAGCAAAGAGAGATAACACGTCTGGAGTGGGAGCGTTACCAGCGGAACGTCATATTTCCTGGCAAACTTCCACTTTCCTGTCCTTTGAAGCGATGCTTGGTAATTAGGCCTCCCATTAACACGCAAACATTAGCTTCACCTGACATTATCCTTTCTGTTTCCTAACAAGAAGCGAGGAGACGGGATATAGGCCGGAACAAAACAAATCCGTTCTTCCATATCGGCGCTGAACAGGGAGGAGTGACTCTGAGATTTAAGTTTCAGGACAGTAGAGGAAAGACCAGCAGTAGATACTAGCTGCCCACGTGGCCCCACGCCACTGGTGCTTATGAAGGGTACACACTGGAGAGAACATCCACATACAGTGTGAAACAGAACAGATACACTGGCACTGGATCAAACAAACAAACCTTCATTGTGGTCCTATGGGGACAGACAAAGTGGTATGCAGTGGGGGTGGGAGGTGCCTGACAGCCGTTTCACAGTTACCAGCTTCTTCAGAGGCTAAAGCATACAAGTTGCTCCCTGCTAGAAGCCTTCCTTAAAAAGTCTCAAAGTTACCGGTAAATTGCCCAAGCTGAACTTCCACCGTTTTGTCCAAAGACATGCCCCCAGGCGCCGAACAGGTTAGTAGAGGAAAGACCGGCCCATGCCACTGGTACTTATGAAGGCTGCTCACTGGAGAGAACATCTATATACAGTATGAAACAGATACACTGGCACTGGATCAGACAAACGGTACCTTTATTGTGGTCCCATGGGTACAGACAAAGTGGTATGCAGTGGGAAAGGGAGCAGCCTGACAGCTGTTTCGCAGTTACCGGCTTCTTCAGAGGCTAAAGCATACAAGTTGCTCTCTGCTAGAAGCCTTGCTTAAAGGGACACTATGGCGAAAATCGTAACATTTAAAATATGTGCAAACATAAACAAATAAGTACTTTTTTTTCCAGAGTAAAATCAGCCATAAATTACTTTTCTCCTATGTTGCTGTCACTTCCAGTAGGTAGTAGAAATCTGACAGGTTTTGGACTAGTCCATCCCTCCATGGGGGGATTCTCAGGGATTTATTTTCAAAAGCACTTAGTGAATGGCGGTTGCTCTGTCCAACTGCCAAAAAACTGTGTAGCGAGCAAGGAAGCTGGCCAGCATCATTGTTTAAATCATTTTTAGGGAATATCTTTATAAAGAATAAAAGCCTTGCTGAGAATCCCCCATGAAGAGATTGACTAGTCCAAAACCTGTCTCTTCTGTAAGATTTATACTACCTACTGTAAATGACAGCAACATAGGAGAAAAGTAATTCATGGCTCATTTTACTCTGGAAAAAAAGTACCGTACTTCTTATTTATCTATGTTTGCACATATTTGAAAATTTTTCGCCATAGTCTCACACTTACCGGTAAACTGTCCAAGCTGAACTTCGGCCTTTGTACGCTAGGGCATTCTCGCCATAGACATGCCCCCAGGAAGTCATGAAAGCAAGGCTCCAACCTATTGGTAAGCCGCGGGTCCCCCCGCCACCACTTTGTCTGTACCCATAGGACCACAATAAAGGTACCGTTTGTCTGATCCAGTGCCACTGTATCTGTTTCACACTTTAAAATAAACGTGCAACTTCCTTCTCCAGAATAAAGAAAGTTCCTGGCCATACAGGAAGAGGCGATCTAAAGTTCCAGAGCCTCCCACTAAAAGAGAAGACTTATCTTGATTAGTGATGAGTCAATGGTGTGCTAATAATTCCAAACTGATGCAAAAGTTATGCAGCTTGGAAATTGACCAATACAATGAAGTAGCATTCACAGACTATCCTAAAAGAGAACCCGAGGCGGGGTTCTCACAATGCAATCCCCATACAGAGGCTGGGTCTGCCTATAGAGCCCAGCCTCTGTTGCTATTTTAATCCCCCCTGCGCTCTGTAATCCCCCCCTAAAACACAGCCGCGCTGTGCGGGCTGTGTTTATCTGTTTATTGTCACTCTCGCCACTCCCCCCGCCTCCTTCAGAGCTCCGGTCCCCGCCTGCGTTCCTTCCCTCCAATCAGCGGCGAGGGAAGGGACGCGGGTGGGGACCGGAGCTCTGCAGGAGGCGGGGGAAGCGGCGAGAGTGACAGTAAAGAGATAAACACAGCCCGCTCTGACAAGCTGCGTGTCAGCAGCGCGGCTGTGTTTTAGGGGGGATTACAGAGCGCAGGGGGGATTTAGGGGGATTAAAATAGCAACAGAGGCTGGGCTCTATAGGCAGACCCAGCCTCTGTATGCAGCTAGCATTGTGAGAACCCCGCCTCGGGTTCTCTTTAAAGCAAATAGCATATCTAGAGGGGTGCAAGGCTCCTGCCATGGGCACCACAGCACCATGCCTGCCCCTGTGCTGCAATCATGGCCAGATTTCCACAAAGGCCACATAGGCCGGTGCATAGGGCGCTTGGTGAGCGGCAAGAGATCTGGGGCGGCTGATCCATCCTGGCAGCAGATCAGCTTTTTTTTGGCAATCAGCGGTCTACGGCCGCGCTGTCCTCCAGTCTCTTCTGCGTGCACGGCACCAGGCTGAGGAGAAGGAGATTCAAGCCAAGCCAAAGAGGAAGAAGAGATGGGTAGGTATAATGTTGGTGTAAGAGGTACTGTGTAGAGACACTTGTTTTCTCCCCAGTGCCTGTGAGGATCGAGGGGGTAGAAAACAAATACATAATAATAATATGGTAGGACATAAGAATTAAACTATGACTATGGCAGAATTAGATTGTGAACTCCTTTGAGCACAGTCAGTGACATGACTATATACTCTGTAAAGTGCCGCAGAAGATGTCAGTGCTATAGAAATACATAATAACAATATGGTAGAACATTAGACTATGACTTTGGTAGGATTAGAGTGTGAGCTCCTCTGAGGACAGTCAGTGACATGACTATGTACTCTGTAAAGTGCTGCAGAAGATGTCAGTGCTATATAAATATATAATAATAATAATAATAAAGGGAGCAGAGAGCTGATTTAACTGCAGAAGCATAGACAGAGGAGAAAATGTGGCATATCTCTTTGGTGTTTGCAATATATTTTTTTTGTTTTATTTATAGTTATTTATTTTAATGTGGTCTCGGCCGTTATTTCACAGCTGCTGTCATTCGCCAGACGTTTCATGTAAGGAGCGGAGTATCTGGAGAATGTAGTGTTTTATATCGAGATCCGAAACAATCTCAGAACCAGACATAACTGTGATTTCTCAAGAAACAATTCCCTCCCAGAGACGCGCGGGATAACAATGTGCCAGGAGCTTCCAGGAATAATGACTCAAATTCTTCTGACACCTTTCTCACTGTCACCTGGCAGCGTGGCATGCTTTACGGGCTGCAATGACGGATCGCAGCTGTGGGAGGGCTGGCGAGAGTTGCCTCCAGTCACATTTTTAAAAGAGTGTTAAGAGCGTCCCCATAGGGTGCCGGCACTCGTGAGAGAGGTTTATTCCTTTTTGAGATGAACTGTCCCGTGTTTGGCACCAATCTTGATTAACCTCTCTTTTTTTTGCTATAAAATTGTGTCATTGGAGGAAAATAAAATGGGAGCATACTTATTGACTAGAGTGGCTCTTGATGCTTGGGATGCTTAAAAAAAATCTTAAGGCAAATCAAGAAAAATTAGTTTAACTTGCCTGGGGCTTCATGCAGCCCCCTGGAGTCGTCCTGTGCCCACAACATTGGTCTGAGTCCCTCTGGCAAGCAGAGACGACCCTCCTAAAGCTGGCCGGCCATGCACCTCCTCTCTGTGCTCCTGTAGGCGGGAACGTTCTGACCATGCGCAGTACGTGAAAATCGCTACTACGCATGCACAGCGTTCAGGGTGCGCGCACTTAAAGGGAACCAGAGACGAAGCCCCCTCATGTATTTTACCATATATATCAGTAAGAACATTAGAGAAAACACTTACCATGCTGTCTGTTTCGTCCTCACTGCTAAAAGTGTCTGTTATTAGCAGTCACAAGAATCCCAGACTGAGCAATTAAATCTGGCTTTGCTGGGAATGATTATTGCTGAGTCATTATAGCAAAGCCACAAGGGGGCAGGCTTGGGCTTGAAATAACACCACAGAAGACAGACTCAGCTATAATCTTTCTGTAGCAAAGCTAGACGGAGCAGCCTGACTTCTCAGTCGGGGGTTCTTATCAGAGGTGATAAGAGTCAGATTACACAGAGAACAATGAAACAAAGGGCAGATTAGGTGTTTACTGTCATGTTCCCACTGATTTATAAGGTAAAATACAAGAGGGTGCTTCATCTCTGGTTCTCTTTAAGGGCCACGCATGCACAGTAGCTGCCAACTGGCGGCGACTGGCCAGCTTTGTGGGGGTCACCTTGTAACCTGTTTTGACTTTTGTTCCCTACCCGACTGAGAGGAATCCACCAGACACTGACTTATATGAGAATATCAAGACTTTATTTGTGACCGGAACAAATGGTCAGAGTGGTAAGTATCCAACCCAAGAAATTAATTCACAACATATCCATTTCTTTTACACTACATATATCAACTTTATCTTCTTTTCTTTACAGCCGGTGCACCGGTAAAGCTGGAGAAGAAAGTTTGAGTTAAATGTCTCCTACAAGTAAATGCTATACATTTGTTGTGTCCTATTTTACATTCATTAACTATCATTCACTTCATATAATCCCATGGTATTATAACTTTTTCAGCTGAAGACTTGGAAAGGGATAGTTCTACTGAGCAATTTCAGTTCTAAACAGTCGCTGTCCCTTGCTACCAAGTCCAAGCTATATTACTCAGCAAAGCCCTTTTTATCTCTTGTTTATGGTATCCAAGCAACTTTCTCCCTTTGTAGCTATGAAATATCTCAGATTCCTTCTTTTACAGCTGCATTCCTATTTTGGAGACTCTATAGGAATTATTGGCATGAAAATAAGAACAAACAAAAATAAACAAAAAATAAATAAATCAATCAAGAATAAAATAAATAAAATAATGAAATAAATAAATAAATTAGAGATCAATTATTTCAATGCTCAGGTGACTATGGACTCCTCCTTTCTTTACTTAGATTCCACCTAAGATGGATTTCCAAAGAAGTGAGTATGTTTACTGGGTTTTACACGAATAGTTGACTTCTTCTCTTTCTTAGCTGCTGTTCTCCATTCACTGTACTTCCTTCTCTTCAACAGGGTTCAAGGCGACTCAGCTATGCAATCTCTCTCCTTCTCTTACAGGAATTGCATTCTAACAGAGCAACTATACCAGTATATCAACTTTACTGCCTGGCTTAAACTAGTATGCGATCAAGGGTATGGCACTGCAAAACAGGAAAAGTGTCCCAGAAACAAAATAGTTGACGGCTGAGCTACACATCAAATGGGGGTGGCAAGACAGGCAATACATCTTCTGGCAACATAGTTCAAGATTTACTGGGATATACAGTGGTTTGCAAAAGTATTCGGCCCCCTTGAAGTTTTCCACATTTTGTTATATTACTGCCACAAACATGCATCAATTTTATTGGAATTCCATGTGAAAGACCAATACAAAGTGGTGTACACGTGAGAAGTGGAACGAAAATCATACATGATTCCAAACATTGGAAAAAAAAAAATTAACTGCAAAGTAGGGTGTGCATAATTATTCAGCCCCCTGAGTCAATACTTTTTAGAACCACCTTTTGCTGCAATTACAGCTGCCAGTCTTTTAGGGTATGTCTCTACCAGCTTTGCACATCTAGAGACTGAAATCCTTGCCCATTCTTCTTTGCAAAACAGCTCCAGCTCAGTCAGATTAGATGGACAGCGTTTGTAAACAGAAGTTTTCAAATCTTGCCACAGATTCTCGATTGGATTTAGATCTGGACTTTGACTGGGCCATTGTAACACATGGATATGTTTTGTTTTAAACCATTCCATTGTTGCCCTGGCTTTATGTTTAGGGTCTGTGAGAAAACGCGGAAAAGCCGCCGCGAGTACTCAGAGTAATGCGGCTAATTCCGCGTCCAATATGGCATCCTGTAGCCTGACGGAGCGCGGAGAAACCGCCGCATGCCCAGTGAACAAGGCGGCGGATTCCGCATCCGATACGGCA
Source organism: Hyperolius riggenbachi (assembly GCF_040937935.1). NCBI lineage: Eukaryota > Metazoa > Chordata > Amphibia > Anura > Hyperoliidae > Hyperolius > Hyperolius riggenbachi. Next base: position 452,947,336 of record NC_090649.1, on the reverse strand, counting down.
GTTTGCACGCATAGGCCTACCACTAGCAGTATGGCTGAACGCGGGGAAACCGCCGCATGCTCTGACAGCGGTGCGGCTGGCCCTGCGTTCAAACCAGCAGATACATTACAACACATGTCTGATGTGGCTGGGACTGATAGTCCACACAGGTTCAGAAGGACGCACGCGCGCTGAGAGGCAGAGCCTTTATGACAGTCAGAAGGGTGTCAGCTGATCCAGCTGATCAGCTGACAATTCTATCAGGTTTCATTGGTCCAGCACTTAGGGGAGGCGCCGGAGAGCGCTTGTGTATATATACTGGGTGCTGGTCATTTCTCTGGTGTCTGGCGTTGCGATCACTACGTGGTAGCACTCAGACCTTGTCAGTATCTGTGATATTTTCTGTGTTATTACTTCAGACTAGTTCCAGGGTGTTGATGATCAAGGAACTCACACCCAAGACTAGGGAACTGTATTATCACTCTGTTATATATCAGACTAGTTCCAGGGTGTTGATGATCACGGAGCTCACACCTAAGACTAGGCATTGTTATTATCTGTTATGACTTTCTGCTTTCCTGACCACTCTCTTGATCTCTGATTTGGTACTTCGCTATATCTGATACTCTGTTGCTGAACCCTGCTTGTCTTTAGATTCCGAATCTGTCTCCTGTCTCTGTATCTGATCTGTCTGTCTGTTGCCAACCTGGCCTGTCCGACCTCGAGAACTATCTTCCCTGTTTGGGGATAGTTCACAGACCTGTCAGTGACACTTACCATTGGTGTCACTCACACTCTGGTCCTTCCCACTCCCAGCCTGGCTCCGCCCCTTGGGGAGCATCAGACCATTGGAAGGAACCTGTTCTCTGAGCAGTATCTCGTACTGCCTAGCACCCTCTATACGGCTGCTCTCCTCAAAGTATTACTGTTGCACCAAACACTCATATTACTCAGGTGTCCAGAGGTTAGAAATATATCTGATTATCGGTGATACTGCAGATCATCAATAATCTGGTATATATCTGTATTTTCGGTGATACTGCAGACCACCGATGATCAGATCCTCTCTGTGTTACACCGATCGTTACAGGGTCGTTATCCTGCTGGAAGGTGAATCTCCGCCCCAGTCTCAAGTCTTTTGCAGACTCCAAGAGGTTTTCTTCCAAGATTGCCCTGTATTTGGCTCCATCCATCTTCCCATCAACTCTGACCAGCTTCCCTGAGAGAAGCACCCCCAGAGCATGATGCTGCCACCACCATATTTGACAGTGGGGATGGTGTATTCTGAGTGATGTGCAGTGTTAGTTTTCCGCCACACATAGCGTTTTGCATTTTGGCCAAAAAGTTCCATTTTGGTCTCATCTGACCTGAGCACCTTCTTCCACATGTTTGCGGTGTCCCCCACTTATGCTTTTCTGTTATCAATGGCTTTCTTCTTGCCACTCTTCCATAAAGGCCAACTTTGTGCAGTGCATGACTGCAACTTTGTGCAGTGCATGACTAATAGTCCTATGGACTGATTCCCCCACCCCCACCTGAGCTGTAGATTTCTGCAGCTCGTCCAGAGTCACCATGGGCCTCTTGACTGCATTTCTGATCAGTGCTCTCCTTGTTCAGCCTGTGAGTTTAGGTGGACGGTCTTGTCTTGGTAGGTTTACAGTTGTGCCATACTCCTTCCATTTCTGAATGATCGCTTGAACAGTGCTCCGTGGGATGTTCAAGGCTTTGGAAATCTTTTTGTAGCCTAAACCTGCTTTAAATGTCTCAATAACTTTATCCCTAAACTGTCTGGTGTGTTCTTTGAACTTCATGGTGTTGTTGCTTCCAATATTCTCTTAGACAACCTCTGAGGCCATCACAGAGCAGCTGTATTTGTACTGTCATTAGATTACACACAGGTGTACTCTATTTAGTCATTAGCAGTCATCAGGCAATGTCCATGGGCAACTGACTGCACTCAGACCAAAGGGGGCTGAATAATTATGCACACCCCACTTTGCAGTTATTTATTTGTAAAAAAAATGTTTGGAATCATGTATTTTTTTTTTGTTCCACTTCTCACGTGTACACCACTTTGTGTTGGTCTTTCACGTGGAATTCCAATAAAATTGATTCATGTTTGTGGCAGTAATATGACAAAATGTGGAAAACTTCAAGGGGGCCGAATACTTTTGCAAACCACTGTAACCTGGACTCAGTCTTAGTTCTTCAGACATTGACAGAACACTGCTATAATGTTTAATTAAACAGTTCAGCACTTCAAAAGGTTACTTGTAATGATCGCTGCTGCAGCAGCTATTACTGGAAGTATTAGTGCTGCAGCTCAGGCAGTTCTGATCTATTTCCATGCAAGTTGCATAGCTTTGTCTGTCTTTCCCTGCTGTCAGCTTGTGACTGATTATCATTCACCTGTGTGGGAATCTGCATGTCTGCTCCCATTGGATGACCTCAGTATAAAGATCTGCTTCCTGCAGGGTTTCCTTGGGTTTTTCATAGCTTCAGCTTAAGCCTGCCTTGCTGTCGCTTTAGCCCCCGATCGTGTTTATTGTTATAAAGATACTTTGCTGGTCTTTGCATCATATATTGGTTCATTGCCAATATATATGCATACCAGCACGTTTATTATTTTCCTTGTATTTGTGTTACGTTAATACATCAGTGTCGCTGATGTATACGTACACGAACTGTTTATATCCTGTGTGCAGTTAGTCAGCTTTCCAGCACGTTTTGGTAGGTTGCGCGTACCGTGACCACCCGTGCTGAGGTAGTTACCCTGCTCCTGGTTCTGTTTGTGGATTGCGTTCATCTCTGCGAAGAGATAACGAATCCTTCTGAATCCTGTTCTGTTACTGTTTGTGGATTGCGTTCATCTCTGCGAAGAGATAACGAATCCTTCTGAATCCTGTTCTGTTACCGTTTGTGGATTGCGTTCATCTCTGCGAAGAGATAGCGAATCCTTCTGAGTCCTGTTCCCTGTGTTACTCCATTCCTAGTCAGCGTTCCTGCTTATGTCATATATCGGTTCATTGCCGATATATACATATGTTAGTCAGACGTTACAAATAGTTTCATTGATAGCTGTAATTGTAATACGCTAGGAAAACATACTTATTGTATATTTATCTGTGTTACGTTCATCTATCTTAATCCTGCTATTTTCTGACTATCCCGTCCAGTCTTTGTGAGGCACGCCATCGCCGCATCGCATTGGCTGCCTCATTCCAGTCTGTCTGGTTTTGGACGCTTGCTGTCGCTAAGTAGCCGCTAGCTAGCAAGCGTTCATTCTGTCTACCTGTCCTGATCTCCTCAGTTCCGGTTTATGCGCTCAGCGCTACTTTGCGCTGAGACGTTATACGAAAGCATTGTTTGTGGCTGTCAGATCTGCACCGGCTCTGTGCGCCACAATCTCCTATTGGAGTCAGTCCTCCCCTCCACTATACTAAGGGATAGCCTGTTTCCTGGTGCTAGTGTGTGTACCTCCTCCACGTCAGCTCATGCGTTGCATGCTGACTGTGGAGAATACACCACCAAGCCTTACATTATGAAAACCCCATTACCAATCCCCATTGTGGGGGGGATTCCCAGAAAGTATGACACTGTTAATTATGGTTCCTGTTCCTTTAAGAAATTTGAAGAACTTAGCTCTGAAACAGAAAATGAGTTTTTCTCTGAATGTGCCAGGTTCCTGACCAATCCTGATCTCCAAGCGACTCCTGTTTCAACCTGGGCACTCCAACTAAGTTATATTTTGTTTAAAGGGGAATTATTCCAGTGGGCATTTGATGTTCTCAATCATTCCGATTTGAAAGAGAGACCGCTGGAATTTCTAGCGTTTGTGATCCATAACTGGTTGCGCATAGATCCATTGCCTTTTCCTCTTAATGAACTCCTGGCAGCAGGCCAATCAGCTGCTCCTTCAATTGCTTGCAAGAATGAGCAGCAAGCAGAAAGTGTTACTGATAATTTTCCTGCAGCTTTGAATAAATCACCAAAAACCGCAAGGTCAAAGGCAAAACGCAAACGTTCTAAGAAACGTGTCCAATCTGCAGAATCGTTATCCTTAGCGACTGAGACCTATAATGAGATTCTGCCATTAACAGATAATGAAATGCAATTGTCTTTCAGGGGAGTTAAATGGACTTATGAAACTACTAATGAACTTTCCTCCCTGGCTAGGGAAAATAAAGATTTTTGTTTAAAAGAATTATCTGAGTATGATTATGATGAGATATTACAGAGTATTGAACAAATCAACTTATTTGTGAACCAAGGGAAGTTTGCATACACTACAGTTCAACACTTGCTACAGGTATTGGATATTCTTAAGAATAAGGAATCTGCCAATCACCTGCTAATTAACCCTATACATGTGCCTGCCACAATCATATCTGCAAACCATGATCTGCCTGTTAAGTATGCTTGGAATCCTCCATTTGAGAAAGGAGAGATGGAAGCTCTGGTCAATGAATGGAAGAATGATTCAAGTTCATTTTGTCAATTTTACAGTGCAAAAAGTGAATTGGTATTGAATGCATGCATTAAGTCTGCCTATAACCTAATAAAAACTGGTGTGTGTGAGTATGACTTTGTGGCTCCATTGATTGATGTGTGGGAACTGATTTTGGATGATTTTTTTGTGACTCCGAATTCGCAAATTTGGCGTTCTGACCCGCCTGCTTCAGCACCTTTGGCTGATTCAGCAGGTGATTCGGAGCTCTTTTTGTGTGAAATTGAAGTTCCTGCAATTCCACCCTGTACCATGGATAACTCCGTGTTACTTCCCAGTAAAACAGAAGCCACTGATACATTCTTAACCTTGCCCTGCGCAAATTTCTCAGCAGAGAATCCAGAGGTCCTGCTGACTTCCGAGTCCAGCCTAGCCAGTACTCATGACTCTTTGTTTAGTGAAACAGACACCAGAAAAATCTTGCCTGTCTCTGCAAACACTTCTGCAGAAATTACCTGTGTTAATAAAGTTCAACTCCTGTCTGATCCAGCAGATGCCAGTAGGTGCACTGCATCAGTTTCCGAGTCCCAGCAATCCTGTCTAGTAAACTCAGAACCCCAGCATCTGAATTTTCCAATTTTACAAATGAATGGTGATTCAGATGCGCAAACATTGTGTCTTGATCTTCCTGTTTCTACACCTTGCTCTAGTTTCGTGAATAGCTCAGAGCATCTGCTATGTGAACCTGAAATCGCAGAATTATTACCTTGTTCAGAAAATTTTCCAATAAATTTGCCCTGTACCATGAATTGTGCAGTAGATCTCTCCAATGAAACTCAGGTCACAGAATCATTATGCTGTCCAGCAGGTGCTTCCATGGTTTTGCCCTGCAATATGGACTGTTCAGTGATCCTGTCCAGTGAAGCTGTGGTCGCAGAGTCTTATGCTTCACCCAGTACTTTGGATACTTTAAACCCTCTAGCAGAGGAGGCTGAAGCACTGCTTACCTCAGTTGGTGTTGCAGTAATATTCACTTGTCTAGCAGCTGTTTTGGAATTAAAGTCTGCTCTAATAAAACTTGATGAATTTCTGCCCAGCAAAGCAGAAGCCATTGAAATATTGTCCTCGTCAGCAAGTGTGTCAGATACCTTGCCCTGTACACAGTCTGATTTAACCAATGTTGAGTCCCTCTCCAGTGTTGTAACAGCCGAGGAACTCCAGCCCTGTCCTCTGAATGTTTCAGAAGTCTTGCCCTGTAACATGGATAATTCTGATTCTCTGGTCAAAATAATAGAAATCTCAGAATTTCAGTCCGGTCTGATGAGTGTTCCTGAAACCCAGCCCTGTATCCTGAAAGATTCTGGTTCTCTGGCCGCTGTGGCAGAGGTTCCAGAGTTCCCTTCCTGTCCAGGGAATTCCTCAGTTTTGCCTAGTCCAGTGGGGGCTGCTGCAATACTGACTTGTTCTGCAGCGCCTCATGAGCTCCAATCCAGTGTATTAAATGAGTCTCTGTCCAGTCCAGAGGTAGTTGTGGAGTCCCTGTCTGGTTCAGTGCATACATCAGAAGATTTGTCCTGTCTTGTTAGTGCCCCTGAATCTGATTTGTTACTGACTTTGCTGGAATCAGCGACATCTAAGTCTGATCCAGCATTCTCGTGTAAAAGTCCAGTAGTTGCGAAGTTTAGTCATGATGATTTTTTTTTGGCCAGTCCTGGTTTTGGTCCTGTCTTGGCTGACCCTGAGGCTCACAGTTCCTTGACATGCCCAGAGGTTTCTCTTGTGCCGGTGTGCCCAGATGTTCTTTGTGTGCCAGAATGCCCAAGTGTGTCTAAGGTGTTAGCGTGCTCTGATGCTTCCTTAGTGGGAACACGTTCTGATATTGCTAGTCTGCCTGCATGCCCAGAGATGGTTCTGGTCCCTGAAAGCCCTGATATTGATGTTTGTCCTTGTGGCCCTGACTCGGGAATTGCCCTTGGTTCCATAGGGGTTCTGGATAGTTCTCCATGTGAGCCTAAGGGGCATTCTGACCTATGGGGATCTCTTTGGAGCTTCAAGGTGTTCTGGGAGGTCTCTGAGAAAACTTGTCCTGGTGCCTTGGACTGGTTCAACAGTGGGTTTTGTGTTGGTAAAGACAGTACCGGTGGGCATTGCAAAGGCTTTGGCGTTTCTGAACTGTTCCTGGAAGGCGGTGGGTATCGCTCAGGGAGTTTCGGAGGGCTTTCTTCTGGAAATCATGGTTCTGATGGGTGTCACACTGGGGCTTGTAGTACTGATGGGCATGGTTCTGTAGGTTCTGGTTCTGATGGGTCCAGTCTTGTGGGGACTGATTCTGGAATTCGGTCTTGCCGGGCTGTCCCGGTCATCATGAATTATCAGTCAGACTGTTTTGTTGGAAATTTCAGTTTTGAAAAGCGTCTGGAATCCACTTTTAAAGGCGGGGGTACTGTAATGATCGCTGCTGCAGCAGCTATTACTGGAAGTATTAGTGCTGCAGCTCAGGCAGTTCTGATCTATTTCCATGCAAGTTGCATAGCTTTGTCTGTCTTTCCCTGCTGTCAGCTTGTGACTGATTATCATTCACCTGTGTGGGAATCTGCATGTCTGCTCCCATTGGATGACCTCAGTATAAAGATCTGCTTCCTGCAGGGTTTCCTTGGGTTTTTCATAGCTTCAGCTTAAGCCTGCCTTGCTGTCGCTTTAGCCCCCGATCGTGTTTATTGTTATAAAGATACTTTGCTGGTCTTTGCATCATATATTGGTTCATTGCCAATATATATGCATACCAGCACGTTTATTATTTTCCTTGTATTTGTGTTACGTTAATACATCAGTGTCGCTGATGTATACGTACACGAACTGTTTATATCCTGTGTGCAGTTAGTCAGCTTTCCAGCACGTTTTGGTAGGTTGCGCGTACCGTGACCACCCGTGCTGAGGTAGTTACCCTGCTCCTGGTTCTGTTTGTGGATTGCGTTCATCTCTGCGAAGAGATAACGAATCCTTCTGAATCCTGTTCTGTTACTGTTTGTGGATTGCGTTCATCTCTGCGAAGAGATAACGAATCCTTCTGAATCCTGTTCTGTTACCGTTTGTGGATTGCGTTCATCTCTGCGAAGAGATAGCGAATCCTTCTGAGTCCTGTTCCCTGTGTTACTCCATTCCTAGTCAGCGTTCCTGCTTATGTCATATATCGGTTCATTGCCGATATATACATATGTTAGTCAGACGTTACAAATAGTTTCATTGATAGCTGTAATTGTAATACGCTAGGAAAACATACTTATTGTATATTTATCTGTGTTACGTTCATCTATCTTAATCCTGCTATTTTCTGACTATCCCGTCCAGTCTTTGTGAGGCACGCCATCGCCGCATCGCATTGGCTGCCTCATTCCAGTCTGTCTGGTTTTGGACGCTTGCTGTCGCTAAGTAGCCGCTAGCTAGCAAGCGTTCATTCTGTCTACCTGTCCTGATCTCCTCAGTTCCGGTTTATGCGCTCAGCGCTACTTTGCGCTGAGACGTTATACGAAAGCATTGTTTGTGGCTGTCAGATCTGCACCGGCTCTGTGCGCCACAATCTCCTATTGGAGTCAGTCCTCCCCTCCACTATACTAAGGGATAGCCTGTTTCCTGGTGCTAGTGTGTGTACCTCCTCCACGTCAGCTCATGCGTTGCATGCTGACTGTGGAGAATACACCACCAAGCCTTACATTACTGTTTCCTTCAGTTTGTATTAGACATATACTGGTTCGCCACTCTCATCAGAGGAATATAATTCTTTAATCCTGTTACTGTCCCTTTATTTTGATAATTAACACTGAATTCTTTCTTTCTTTGTTTTTTTTTTCTATTGCTCTGAATGCTAACTGTGGCCCATTGAATTCGCAGTACTAATATTCATCTGACATTTCTGCCTTGCTGCTTTACACCTGGATCTGGCTTCTCTGTCTCTTTACGGTTTCCCAGCTGTTGCCTATGTCATTGCCCATCTTTTCAGCGTCCTCTCTGCGCCTGGGTTGCTGCTGGCCAACGCGCCCGATTCCCTCTGCCATCCTGAGGTAATCGCCTTAGCTGCGGTGTGTGCCTCCTCTCCCCTCGCTCTCCGCTGCTTAACTGCGCAACTTCTGTGAGGAGAACTGGTTATAACCAGTTCTCCTATGCTCTTGTCGCGTGCTGTCCCCCTCGCGCTGCCGCTCACGCTATCATTCGCGCTCCCCTCTAGAAACTTCCCCGCTCTGTGTATCCTGGTTGCTATGTGATCGGCGAGAGTGCATGCGACTATATGCTCGCATGTACTCCCTATCTATGCGCCTATTTGGCTCCACCTGTCTGCCATATGCAGTACAACAACACAAATGTCAGAAACAGAAACACCTTGTCCCCTGAAAGGGGCTATAGCCTCTGCTTGGGAGTTGGACAGATGCCATGGGCACAGGATGACTCCAGGAGGAGGCAAGACGCCACAGGTAAATCCAATGTAAATGGTATAAGGTTGGTTGAATTTCCTAATAGCAAAGCATGTGCGTTGGTAATTGTAGCACCACATTTCCACACAGGGATAACCATAGCTACTTGGTATTCCTCCGAGGGAATTATAAGAATTAAAACTGAGCATATTTGTGGTGTGCAAACACCTGGCCTGTTGATGGGACTGTTCTACTTGTATTGCTGCATAAAATGATCTAGACTGCTGAAGGTCATTGGTTCCTGTTTTGTCCTAGCTAGGAACATTGAGTGAAGACACAGATTAGGTAGAGAATTGATTAATACTGTAAATAAATCTAGTTTCAGATTTCCTTCCTCCACAACTACCGAACACAACAAATTGGCAACGAGGATAGCCTGTAACTTTTCTTTCACGTCAGTGAGCCTGCAATGCACTTCACTGCTTGGGTTCGGATGTATAAGAATTACGGCAATGTCTGTCTTGATGCTTGAAAACACGCTTTGCTAATTCACTGCCTGGGTACGGAAGGACAGCATATATTCTACACTTTAACGGTAGCAGATGAAATTTATGATTAAGCCCTCACTTAATTATTCTTGTCGATATAAAACACTCCTTCAATATCATTGATAGAAGGATCTAATGTGGAACAGGAGTGAACCATTTTTTGGTTAGGGCCAGCTCTAAACAACAAGACTCCCTCAGTAGGAAACTGCATGGTGCAACAGATTGGAATTATGATTCAACTAGTGAAGGATAAAAACATCAGAAAAGATCTTACCTGAACATTCATAAAAAAAATCTAAAATATCAGGGGATATAACTGCTGAAGAAGAATGGAAGGTATAAAAAATGCAATAAAAGCTGCTGCCAAGAGGGTTTGTGGCTTCAAAGAACCAGAAAGACTAGAATCCCGGTTTAATCTCAAATGTAAAGAGGCAATAGCTACAAGAAATGACCCAAGAGAAAGAAGGCTGCAGAGGAATATGGGAACCAATAGAAGATAATTCTGCAACTTGAAACAAAAGCAATATGTAGAAAGGAAAAACAGAAAATCAAAAGACTAGAGGAACTGAGAAGAAGATACAAAAGACTTCAGAAAAAGCACACTAAGGTCAGAGGAAAATGGAACTGCAATGTGCGTGGGTATTGAGGGACATTTGCTTGTGACAGTGCTGGAAAGATTGGCCCAACATTTTGCCATGATAGGACTGATGACCGTGACTCAAGCAATATATATGGAGATCATTAAGATATCCTTGTCCCCAGTCTTCCAAGTCCAACATTCTCCGAGATACTAGAAATAGTTAAGAATATTATAGAGCCACAGGAGAACATCACATACCAGGTGAGCTGCTGATGTATGGTGGTATAGAAGACAAGCAAGAAGTCTGTAACCTCCTGCATTGAGCAGGATGAATGAACGCCAGCTGAGCTGGAAATGGCCGTACTTTGCCTTATACATAAAAAATGGCCCTGACTACAATGCAAGAAACATTGCGCCCTGAATGTAGATTGTAAGCTCTTGACAAAGATAATACCTAACGGACTGGAACACTTCAATGGAAAAGTCTTGGGAGGCTATTAGTGGATAATGCAAAAACCTTCTCACGCTAAAGGTCAACCTAGACTAAAATTATGTTTCATGGAGTACTTATTAGTAATCCTTTGGCAGTCTGTGTTCTCCATTCCAACTCCTTTTGTCCGTTATAAGTCCCGTTAGTAGCCTTGAATAGTAGTAGTCAGGATATTTGAACCTGAAGTAATGGCCCTTTATGCATGTGCAGTAGCCTCCTCTGAGCAAGCACCAGACAGGAGAGCCACCGGTGGTGCAGATAGCTCCATCAGCGCGACTACGAGGAGACTACTGCAGTTCAAAGGTCCTGACTAATACTAGTTGGGCCCTACTAACAGGATTTATTACGGAAATCAAATCTTTACTGTACACAGCATTCACTGAAAAATCTATGGCCATAATATCTCTGTACGTAAGCTGTTGGTTAACTGCAAACAAGCTCACAATATTATTTTTTGCAACTATTTGTACCACATGGAAGAACTTTGCATACTCCATACACCATGGAAGAGCTTTACATACTCCATACACCATGGAAGAACTTTGTATACTCCATACACCATGGAAGAACTTTGTATACTCCATACACCATGGAAGAACTTTGCATACTCCATACACCATGAAAGAGCTTTACATACTCCATACACCATGGAAGAGCTTTACATACTCCGTACACCATGGAAGAACTTTGCATACTCTTTTGCGCATATATTAGCGCGTAAATTAGCACGTGCAAAGCCAGTTTGCACGTGCTAAGTGGCTTTTCACTGGCGTGCTAACACTTAGTACATTTTAGTGAATCAAGTCCTATATCTCTATGGTAATCTTCAGAGGTGAGTTTCAACTGTGAATACCTACCGTACAACAGGAGATAACCTTAAATACTTTTATATTATTTTTTTAAGAAAGTAAAAAATAGCGCATTCAAATAATATAGAAAACAATTAAAAAAGGTACAGCTAACAGTAAAATAAAAGGATAAAAATGAAGAGAGAGTATGTAGTTTCCGTTTTGTCTGATAAGTCTTGGATTATAGGATAGGATCTGTGTGTCATTGTTATGTAACAGTTTGCATTTATGCATTGCACATGAGACAACATGGACAATGCACAAGATATGCAACACAGCAGAAAACGTCACTATGGCCTCGATTCATAAAAGTGCTGTCGGTAAGGTAAATCCGTGCGGGGAAACACCGCTGTTGGTATTTTAGCCTTCTGGGTGGTCATTCATAAAAATGTTTCTAGTTGTGATAGGAGTGCGGAGATATTCCGCTGTAGGCTAGCGTTAGGCTGTCGGTAGGCATGCGGAAACAGGAGAAGCTCGCCGAGTCCCTCTGTGCGGTGTTCTCTCTGCTGCTGCTTGGGAGGTCTGTCCCATTCACTGCAATGTATTCCGCACGCTTCTCGCCACATCAGAGGTAGCGGTAATCCCCGTCTGCATACCGCTTCCTCTAATCTTTATGAATTGACATTTGTTACTTTTGTTAAGATAATCACCGCGCAAGGCGGTGATTTATCGCTCTTCTCAGGAATGACGGCTTTTCATGCGGAAAAAGCCTATATGAATACAGATTTTGCTATGTGGTCGGTAAAGTGAGCTGTTTTCAGCATTTCCGCGTGCGGGAATGCTTTATGAATCGAGACCTATGTGGGAAATAACTGAAATGACAAGACCAGGGATAAAATAATAAAGGCAGTTTATTGATAATGCAAGGAACATGATAGTGTAATCAGCAGTGCACATTAACCTCATGTACAACAACAGAAATAAATGCAATGATATGCAAAAGGCAACACAATATAATATTCCTGCAGGCAAGTGTATTCAACAGGCATACACATGCAATCCAGGATATATACAATTAGACTACCCTGCATAAAGGTAGTTGTGCAGAGCAACCCAGTGTATATACAAATGTGTGCACACGGATCCCGGAACCTGGATAATATATACAATAGATATTTTACAATATATTTACAAGACAATTCGCGGTAGACAGGGGACAGGCAAACGGGTAGTCATACAGGCAAGACATAAACCAGGAGAATTGATCATACAAAGTAGTCGCTTAGGCAAAGAATCATCAATAGCAAGCACAGGTCAAAACACAGGAAGGCAATGTACAAGGAACAAGGATCTCAGGACACCAGGACGGGCTTAGCACACAGGCTAAGCAGCAACAATGAACTAGCACTGATAAATGCTCAGGCTTGGTTGAAATGCTGATTAGTGTTGTCCGGATCATGAACGATTCGGATCTTTTAACCGAATCTATTTTGTGAGTCGAATCATCCGAATCATCAAAATGAGTGATTCGGATCGCAAAAGGGGCGGGGCCAGGAGCGACATGCCCCCTCTCAGCGGGCAGCGGGGTCCTGGAAGCAGAACAGAGATGGATCGCTCTGTTGGAGGGGACTCAGGGGAGGCAGCCTTGCAGGGAAACAGGTAGAGGGGACATGGGTGCCACTGCCAGATATGTGTAGAGCATACATACTGGCTGTATTGTGCTGCTCATTATAGGCTGGCTGTTCCGTAGTTGTGCACAGTGATCACATTGGAAGCTTTTGGCTCAGCTCAGCACAGCTCAGTAACTTTGCAGGCACTGTGATTGCAGGGCAATATGATCCTCCCAGACTCTGCTCTAAACAGCTGCACTGTAACTTCTGGGAATACTTTGGGGAATGCTTTCTTTCACTGTTTACGTTTGCATTCAAAGTGTACAGATGAGCATATAGGTGAAATACATGTAGAGCATAATGATTGCAGCATGTGGGTATTGTGTGCAAGCAAATATTTCTGCTCTCTGCTCGTCCCTCCTCCCTTCTCTGTCCACTCCCTGCCCTCTGTCCATCTTCTCCCCTTCTCTGTGTGTCCACCCCCCTCCCCTTCTCCTGTCCTGCTAGTCATTTCACCCCCGAATGCTTCCCTTGTAAAATGATCCGAGATTCGGATCAAAGATCCGGATCTTTTCAATGATCCGATTCGAATCATCCGGATCATTGAAAAGATCCGAACTTCCCATCTCTAATGCTGATAGATGACAGGTCTCCTACCAGCAATAGTCTGTAAACATACACAGTTCCTGAAGTAGTGAGCCCTCTGCTGGTGGGCAGGGAGAAGTTCTTGCTGTAAGATCCCTGAGGAAAACAATGAGATCTGCTGGTGGAATGGAGGATAGCCGGCCTTTGACCTGTGCGACCAGAGCGGTCGCTCAGGGCGCCGGCTTCCAAGGGGCGCCTAATAGCTGGTTAACTATGCTGAGGGCACCTACACCTGATTTCCTATACTGGGGGTACCTATAGCTGGCTACCTGTACTGAGGGCACCAACACATGGCTACCTATACTGGAGGCATCTACGCCTGGCTACCTATGGGGGCGATGGAGACCTTCAACTGACTTTCTATACTGGGGGCACCTATGCTTGGCAACCTATATTCAGGGCACCTACACATGAGATCGGGGGGGGGCAATTTTTTTGGGGGGTGCACTGCGGCTATAACGCGTGGTGCGAATTGTCAGTGCTGTGCTATCATTCTAAATAGGGGGGGGGAGGGGGGGCCTAACTGTCCCACTGATTGTTTTTATTAATATTCCTGAAAGGTTGTAGCCTTCATTTTTAAGTATATTCAGGATAATGCACTCTTTCCATCCATTCATGGTTATTTTTCATATAATACAAATGTGACGTATCACAGAGATCTGAGCATTTGTCGTGATGTGTCACGACATCAAAAAGGTTGGGAACCACTGTTCTAGGAGATATCTCAGGAGAAAAGGTAAATTGCGTGTGTGTGTGTGTGTGTGTGTGTGTGTGTGTGTGTGTGTGTGTGTGCGCGCGCGCGCTGCGCGCGCATGCGTGAAGAGGATGAAGAGGGGGCACAAAAATCAGGTTTCGCTCAGGGCGCTGTAAAAAATAAGGCCGGCCCTGGGAGGAAGTTCATACCAGCAGTTCATAATGTTACCAGCAGATGCAGATTGTAACAGTCGTAAAAGTACATGGGAGTTAAGAGTCCTGTTATGAATGACCTTCCAGAGACTCTCTGTCCAGATCCATTTGCAATAGTATATCGGAAGGCCCCATCCTGACATTGGGTAAATGTTCTTATAGTCTCAGTCCACTAGGGAAGGGTCTATAGCCCCCCTGAGCTGGGTGACATCGTTTCCGCTGACTTGGATTTCCCAGCTTTATTTTAGTAAAATCATAACAACCTCATACTTCCTCACCTGAAGATATCAAACACTAACAACCTGACTCATTCTATTTCAGAAAATAATTATTATTAATTAATAATAATAATTAAAAATTAACCACATTTGCCAGAATTAAACACTGCTAAAACCAAAACACTTGTATTATGATTCAGACATTACACTTTTCTGGGTATTGTAGTTCACTTTACCCTTAAAAATAGCAATATACTGTAGATTTAGATTTAAACCAGCCAGGGTGTGTACCAAAAGAGACACTGGGATGACCTGACTAGATGTCCAGGGTGGGAATGCCTTTGAAGCATCCCTCACCCTATACTCTAACTGTATTTACAATGCCTATTTGGTTGAACCCCTGGTACACACTTCTGTCCTTCCTTTCCAGACTATCTTATTTTAAAGGGGGACTCCATCCATACTGATGATATGCATTTTACTTTGACATTGGATAAAATATTTAGGGAGATTGAAATAACAGCAGTAATCTGTTTATCTGAATAGATCGACATACCTGGCTTCAGAGCAGAGGTTATGTGTGGGTAGTCTGGGTGTCCACATTTGGACACCCAGACTACCCACATATAACCTCAAATCCAGTTTTTATTCGAGGGCTCTTTGATTTTGTAATTGTGGCACTGATTGGTGGAGCCCTTTTTTCAAGCTATTTCATGTCTGAACATTGCAGAAAATGAAAACACAGAGATAACACGTCACGGTGACACACCACCAAAGACTATTATTGTTAATGATACAAAGAATGAAAGAGTAGCGATCTTCAAATATCCGGGATCTATTATCACCAAATGAAATGAGGTTATCAATGAGATACAAGCACTTATAAGCTCTGGTAATAGAAGCTATTTTAGCTTACCACGTCTTCTATGATCGTGTCTGCTGTCAAAAAGTAAGAACGTTATATATAACACCATTGTTCATACAGTTATAACCTACGCAACTGAAACCGAGATTGTCAGAGAAAGATGAAAAGAACCTTGCCTGTTAGGAAGGCAAAGAGTTGAGAAACATCTACAGACCCATACAGGACGATGACACAACAACAAAATTGTTATTTTTGGGTGAAAGATTGTAGGTGACAATGCTGAGATCATGATGACTGTAAATTTTGGAGGAGCAGGCCCATGGAGTAGTAACTAAAGCACTGACTATGAAGATTTTAGCCAATGGTGCTTGGATTCAACAGTGGAGAGTACAGGTGAGTATAGGGTGGGTATTGTCATTGGTTAGGAAAGTTAGGTTGGGATTATTTGGGATTAGGAGGTAAATTATGGGTGAGCACATTAGTTTTAGGTGTGTGTGTGTTAGAAGGAGAAGGTTAGGGTTAGGCATCAGGAAAAATGTCTTGTCAAGTAGAAGGTTAATGTTAAGGGGGAGGTTAAGGTTAGGTGCCAGGAAAGCGTTATGTTTAGAAGAAAGGGTAGGGCTAACCTGTCCTAATCTTGCTGCAGTTCAGTATCGCCAAACTCTCTCATCAGCCCTAGAGAAAGCGGCTCCCCCAATATTCTGCCGCAACAGCCCCCCTAACCCCCAGCCCTGGCGCACTACCCACACTCGCAATCTCCAGAGGGCAACATGATTCCCTACAGTACAAGACTAACCAGTTCCACACTGCCCTTACTGATGCGAAGGTGATGGATGGTGTAATGGTTAAGGGCTCTGCCCTCTGACACAGGAGACCTGGGTTAGAATCTCGGCTCAGCCTGTTCAGTAAGCCAGCACCTATTCAGTAGGAGACCTTAGGCAAGTCTCCCTAACACTGCTACTGCCTATAGAGCGCGTCCTAGTGGCTGCAGCTCTGGCGCTTTGAGTCCGCCAGGAGAAAAGCACGATATAAATGTTATTTGTCTTGTCTACTTTACCAAGCTCATCGGAGCACAAGCTTCCAGCTTTAAACCTGCCCCCCCACCCTTCGTTTCCTCCCTCTCTGCCACAGATTTAGCCACCTACTTCACCAAAAAAATTGTCACCATCCGTCAGAAAATATCCAATCTTCAATCTTCACCTCCCACCCCCTCCCAACCAGCTCCTCCACCCTATCCTCTCCTCACCTCCTTCACACCTACTACCACTGAGCAAGTCAACCACCTACAGCAGACTTCCCATACCACTACCTCCCCTGTTGACACCATCCCTTCTGATTTTCTCTAGCCTCACTTCACGGATTTGGCCCCAGTCCTCACTACCCTGTTTACCTTTTCTCTAGTCACAGGCACCTTCCCCTCAGACTTCAAGCAGGCCTCTGTACTACCCCTGCTCAAGAAACCCTCCCTCGACCCCTCACTACCCTCCAACTACCACCCTATCTCCCTTTTCTCCTTTGCCTCAAAACTCCTTGAGTGCCTGGTTCACAAACGCCTGACTCAGTACCTCAATGCCAACTCACTGCTAGACCCACTGCAATCTGGATTTCAGGCCTGCCCACCCAACCGAAACTGCTCTCACCAAAGTGGTCAATGACCTTGCCTTAGCTAAAGCTGAAGGTAAATACTCCATTCTCCTCCTCCTTGATCTTTCAGCAGCTTTTGACACAGTAGATCATCCCCTACTCCTCCAGTCCCTTCAGTCCATGGGCATTCACGACCTCGCCCTGACCTGGCTTTCATCCTACCTCTCCAACTGCTCCTTCACAAGGTTATCTCCTCCGTGGGTTTTAACTATCATCTGTATGCAGATGACAGCCAGATCTACCTCCACACCCCTGACATATCCACCACTACCATCCATGAACAAGGTCTCCTTCTGCCTATCAGCCATTTCCTTCTGGATGTCCGCTAGGTTCCTGAAACTAAATCTAGACAAAACAGAATTTATGATCTTCCCACCCGGCCATCCATGAACCTTCCAGATGTGCATGTCACTGTTAACCACAAACCATTCGCCCTACCTCTCAAGCCCGCTGTCTGGGTGTCACCCTGGACTCCGCACTCTCCCTCACTCCTCACATCCAAAACCTCACAAAGTCCTGCAACTTCCTCCTTCGTAACATCTGCAAGATCCGCCCTTTCCTGACCTTTGCCACCACCAAACTCCTCATCCATGCCCTAATAATTTCCCGCCTTGACTACTGCAATGCCCTTCTGTCTGGTCTCCCTATGACCCGAATCGCCCCACACAGTCCATCATGAATGCGGTAACCAGAATTATCCACTCCTCCCATCGTTCCACCATGGCAGTTCCCCTCCGCGAATCCCTCCGCTGACTTCCTATCCTGTCCAAAATCAGATTCAAGATACGGTGTCTGACCTACAAAACTGTCCACAAAACCTGTCTAACCTACATTCCGATCTTACTCAGAGATACACACCTAGCCGCTCAGTCCGTCCTCCAATGAACTTCGCCTGACCGCCCCCCGCATCACCCAATCCCATGCACGCCTCCAGGACTTCTGAAAAGCTGCTCCAACACTATGGAACTCCCTACTTCCACCCATTAGGGTAGCCCGCTCCTTCAACATCTTCAAGAAGGGCCTCAAAACTCACCTTTTTACTTTGGACTATCCCCTAACAAGTGCTCCAAACCCGCAGCTGAACTCTAGTCCCCTACCTTTCGTGTCCCTACCTCTCCCTCTAGATTGTAAGCCTTTGGGCAGGGTCCTCCTTTTTGTGTCCTACCTGATCATGCACCTCCATTAATGTGCACCCATGCTATGCATTTGAGTGAACTCAAATTGCCTAATCCCCTTGCTCCCATCCAGTGACTGACTAAGCATTACCTTGTACTCGTACTGTGGCACGTGATCTGGTTTTTCTTGTATTCCTGTATTGTCATATTGCTTTATGTCACCCTTAAATATTGTCTGTAACCTAAACTAATGTCCAGCGCTGCAAAATATGTTGGCGCTTTATAAATACAATAAATAAATAAAATAAATACATGTTAAGGAGGATGATTAAGGTTAATAGACAGGAAAGGGTTAATATTAAATATGGTTAGGCCTAGGAGTCAGAAAAAACGGTTAAACTTAGAGGCAAATTTTGGGGTTTGGAGTCATGAACGGGTTAATGTCGGGCCACTGATCCACCTGTTTGTTAAGAGCAGCCAGGAGAGCTGCTCCAGTGTGACTCTCCGCTTTGAGGCAAGACATGTCTATGATGGCGTAACACCGTCATACCTGGCATGCAGCATAGGCCCTGGGGAGCTGGTCATGTGTAGCTGGAGAGGAGATCGCAGCACCAGTAGAGTTGCGCTGCCACTCAGCCAAGGAGGAGTAGGACGACGACAGGGAAGAGGATGTAGCAGGAGGAGTAGGAGGAGAAGGAGAGGAGGTGGCAGCAGGCCTGCCTGCAAGCCGTAGAGGTGTCACAACTATGTCCGCTGCACAGCCACGTACTCCCTGCTTGCCGTCGGTCAACAGGTTGACCCAATGGGCTGTGTAAGTAATGTACCTGCCCTGACCGTGCTTGGCAGGGAAGCAGGAAATTTGGGCGCATGAGGCAGGTGGACAAAAAGGGCGCCGCCATTCACTACCATAATAAATATCGTTTAATTGGCGCCCAACAGGAAAAAAGGGCGCCGGAGAAAAATAACATTTTAAAAGCGGCGCCCGGAGACTTTTAATGTTTTATAACTGCTTCTCATGATTACCCATTATTTAATGATTTATAATTTTTTAAACATTATTTTTAAACGAAAACAGTACAATATTTTTTTGAAACATTACTTTTAAACGAAAAACCGTACAATTTTTTTTTTTAAACATTTTTAAACGAAAAACCGCACCATATTTTTTTAAAAACGTTATTAATGCTTATCACAGGGGGGTCTTAGGTTTAGGCATCACAAGGAGGGTCTTAGGTTTAGGCACCACCAGGGGGGTCTTAGGTTTAGGCACCAACAGGGGGGTCTTAGGTTTAGGCACCAACAGGGGGGTCTTAGGTTTAGGCACCAACAGGGGGGTCTTAGGTTTAGGCACCAACAGGGGGGTCTAGGGGTTAGGGATAGGTACAGGGAGGGTTCTGTGTGAGAGTAGTGTTAGGTATAGCTTTAGTAAAATTCTTATTAATGTTTTATAAAACGTTATTATAAATTTCACTTTTTAAACAGGGAAGATTAACGTTTTTAAAATTGCCGATTTCATACACATTATTTAATGATTTATAACTTTATAAAACATTATTTTTAAACGAAATATAGCACAAATTTTTTTTAAACGTTATTCATGATTATCGTTTAAAACCCTGCGCCCTTTTTTCCCGGCGCCCTTTTTTAACGTACGCGCTTGGCAGACCAGGCATCCGTGGTCAGATGGACCCTTGACCGAACGCTGTGTGCCAGAGATGACACCACTTGCCTTTCTACTTCACGGACCACGGTACAGTTGGTAGTATGGTATGGTAACAGCTGGCGAGCTAACAGTTCCGCCAAGCTGGGCAAGGGGGTGACTGGCAGACATTGGCTTCTTCCGCTCAAAGATTTCCCTCACGAACACCTGGTTGCTGCTGTAGGCAGAGGAGCAGGAGCCACTCAAGGTGAGAGGCAAAGTGGACAATGTTGGCTGCGATTGTGAAGGTGGAAGGGAGAAAGTGGCTGAAGATGATGCACCTGAAGGCCTGAAGGAGGAAGAGGAGAAGGAGGGTGGCTTTGCTTTTGTGTGCTACTTTTGCTCAGGTGGTCTTCCCATTGCAGTTTGTGCCTTTTCTGAATGTGCCTTCGTAAGGCAGTTGTCCTTACATGGGTGTTGGCCTTTCCACGGCTCAATTTTTGGTGGCAGAGAATACAGATGGCATTGCTCTGATCTTTGGCATACACACTAAAAAATGTCCACACCGCTGAGCCACCCTGGGGTGTGGGCAATATGGTGGCGTCAGCAGCTGACGTTGAAGGGCATGTTGGCTGGCTGGCCATAGGTGGCGATACATGGCGCAGGACACTGCCACCAGCTGTTTCTGATGACGAGCTCCCCCTGCTTCTTTCAGGAACTCGTCTCCTCCTACTCCTCTCTGACTCCCCCTCTGAACTGTCCCCCTGTTCATCCGTATCATCATAATCATCATAATCATCCTCCCCAGCTTCACTTGCATCAGACACCTCCAAAACTGCGCCAACAGCCGGTACTTCATCATTCTCCTCCTCACACCTTACATCCATAGTGTCGCCCAACTCAGACATATGAGGTGGTGTAACTTGCTTAGCGCCCTCATCTTGTTGTAACAATAATGACTGTGAATCAGTGATTTCCCCACTAAATAACTCCTGCGAAGTGTCAAATGTAGTGGATATGGTACTTGGAGTAGCGCTGGTGGCTGCGGCAGATGAGGTGTTCTGTGTTGAATAGTCAACCACGTCCTGACAATCTTGGGAGTTGATGGAATGTGCCTTCTTCTGAGCACTGTACTTTGGTCTAGGACCGCACGAAATCACGTCAGCGTGACCTCGAACAGACCTGCCGGGTGGCCTGCCTCTGGGTCTGCCTCTGCCTCTTGTTTTGTCCATATCGTGGGGGATGAAGTGAAATGTATGCACTGACTTGACTAATACAATGTGCAGTCACACAGGTGCAGTGAAAGGTAGGAGTGACTGGTATTACAATACAATGTGCAGCTGTCACACAGGTGCAGTAAACAGGTATGCACGGACTGGTATACTATACTAAACAGCGTGCGGTCACACAGGTGCAGTGAACAGGTATGCAGGGAATGGTATTACAAATGTGCAGCTGTCACACACAGGTACCGTGAACAGGTGCAGTGACTGGTGTTATATTACACTGCTTGTGGTCACGTAGGTGCACTGAACAGGTTACAGGTATGCACTGCAGTGATTGGTATTACAAATGTGCAGCTGTCACACATAGGTACCGTGAACAGGTGCAGTGACTGGTGGTATATTACACTGCTTGCGGTCACATAGGTGCACTGAACAGGTTACAGGTATGCACTGCAGTGATTGGTATTACAAATGTGCAGCTGTCACACACACACACACACACACACACACACACACACACACACACACACACACACACACACACACACACACACACACACACACACACGTACCATGAACAGGTGCAATGACTGGTGGTATTAACAATGTGTGCGCTCACGTAGGTAGGTAGGTAGGTGCACTGAACAGGTTACAGGTATGCACTGCAGTGATTGGGATTACAAATGTGCAGCTGCCTGTCACACACAGAGGTAGTCACTGAGTGTGCTGGGTCTGGCAGTGGCACAGTAGGAATTACCACCAAGTGGCCAAAGGGCAGCTGCGACTGACTGACAGGGCTGTATATAATGCAAGTGGGCCACACACAAAAAAAAAATAGATCACAAGAACAAGATTAGCTCTCAAAAGAGCTGTTGAAGGGTGCTTTTTTTTTAGCAATAAGAGTCAGCAAGGAGCAAGCTAACAAGCCTACAAGAGCCTAACTAAGCTTTCCCTATATATCTCTCTGCAGCAGCTCTCCCTTCTCTAATTACTGCAGGCACACGAGTGAGTAAAATGCCTGACTCTGCCTGCCTTATATAAGGGGTGGTTCGGGCCATCTCTAATTTCCGGCAGGAGGCTTCTTCTGAAGGCACATGGGGAAAGAAAGGGCTACTTACACACACATGATCAAAGCCGGCCAATAAAGATCACCCAATAATTAGGTGTGTGTACAGTATCCCCTGACTGCCACCCTGTCTGCCTGGTGGATCAACTTGGCTGAGCGACGGGCAACTCCATTGAGCATGCCGGTCCCTTGCTTTTCGCATATCATCATGTTCGCACTGCTCTCCTGCATAGCAACAGAGCACATTGTCAGTTATACAGCTGATTTGCGTCTGTACAGCCCAGCGATGTTGCCAAGGGGTTGTTATCAGTCAAAGATTGTATGCATCTTAAAGGATACTTTAGCAATAAATATTTTTCAAAATGGACACTTTGTGTGTGGGGAGATGTGCATGCTTACAGTACCACCCGTTCCCCCGGTGTCTCACTCCATTCTTTGGTAATTATATAAGCTCTTCATTTCCTGGTCAAAGCAGCTGGTGCCCTCTGACCCGGACATATTACACTGCACATGCGCAACATATCCACGTAAGCGTTATATAGGATTAACGCGGAGCGTGGTCGCAAGGTGCCCAAGTGGACATACAGTACATGCACAGCGTACTATGTCCAGGTCGGAGGACCCCGACCATGCCTACCAAGAGGTTAAGAGCGGAAGTGAAGAACTTAGATAATTACTGGAGAACAGAGGGAGACACTGGGACACGAAAGGTGTGGTAAGTATTTTCACAGCTCCCCTCACACGCATTAGGCGTCCTTTTTGAATAAAATGTATTGCTAAGATACAGAAAATGTGTAACAAAAAAAACCCCTCTGGCGGATACTTGGCTCGGGAGGGGGAAACTTCTGGATCCTTACAAAGCTTCTCCTGTCCACCTCCATTCTGGCAATCCAGCGCTGCGACCCCCCGAGCAGCAGCGAGGTAAACATTTACCTACCACGATTCAGCACAGTAGCGGCTGTTCGTTCAGGCTAAGGAGGAAATAATAATAACAATCCGAATATTTGTATAGCGCTTTTCTCCTGTCGTGCTTAAAGCGTTCAAGAGCTGCAGCCACTGGGATGCACTCAGGAGGCCACCCTACAGTGTTAGAGAATCTTGCCTTGAACTCCTTACTGAATAGGTACTGACCCTTGCCAGGATTCGAACACTGATCTCCCATGTCAAAGGTGATGCCCTTAACCAGTACACTATCCAGCCACTATAGCCGAGCCTGATCGTATACACTCTACTGTGCGCAGACGTGAGTCCTTTGCATCTGTGCAGTAGAGGGGATCGATTTCTGCCTTAGCCCAAGCAAACAGCTGCTACTGTGTCTGCGCAGGATCGCGGTAGGTAAATATTGCCACGCCTGTGTAGTAATTGTTAGGCTTTGTTGAGGAAGTTTTGGGGGAGCCAGTGCTAGATTCCCCCCAGGCTACAGAGGACGGGGAAGCCTCATTGGGACCAGGGGCATCACTAGAAAGCAATGGGCCCCCCTGCAGAATTTTGGATGGGTCCTCCCCCCCCCCTTCCTCCCCCCCCCCCCCTTCCTCCCCCGCTTTCTGCACAGGTAAACTGGGAACCAATGTTATTTAAAGAGAACCAGAGATGAAGCACCCTCTTGTATTTTACCTTATAAATCAGTGGGAACATGACAGTAAACACCTAATCTGCCCTTTGTTTCATTGTTCTCTGTGTAATCTGACTGTTATCACGTCTGATAAGAATCCCCGACTGAGAAGTCAGGCTGCTCCGTCTAGCTTTGCTACAGAAAGATTATAGCTAAGTCTGTCTTCTGTGGTGTTATTTCAAGGCCAAGCCTGCCCCCTTGTGGCTTTGCTATAATGACTCAGCAATAATCATTCCCAGCAAAGCCAGATTTAATTGCTCAGTCTGGGATTCTTGTGACTGCTGTTAACAGACACTTTTAGCAGTGAGGACGAAACAGAGAGCATGGTAAGTGTTTTCTCTAATGTTCTTACTAATATACATGGTAAAATACACAAGGGTGCTTCCTCTCTGGTTCCCTTTAATTGGCTGTTGCCAATTGAATGTAATTCAATGGCCATGCAGATAAAAACAGACAACAGTGAAGCACTGCAGGCATTTTCTCTATCATTTAGCTTCTATGATAAAACACGCATATTTTCAAACATAAAGACACACATGATGTGCAGAAAACGCATACAGAAAACCGACAGATGAGTGTGCTCCCAGCCTCAACTTATTACACTCACTCTGTCCTTCTCTGATGGAGAAGAGTTGGCTCAGCTGTCCTCTCCAGCATCACTACAATACAGAGCACTTGGGGAGGGGTAGAGAGGCTGGGGGCAGAACTGGCTCTGCAGACTCCTCCAGCATCACTACAATACAGAGCACTTGCAGAGGGGTAGAGAGGTTGGGGGCAGAACTGGCTCTGCAGACTCCTCCAGCATCACTACAGTACAGAGCACTTGGGGAGGGGTAGATAGGCTGGGGGCTGGGCGCTGTACACAAGACCCTGCTGAACATAAAATAGGGACTGTCTACAAATATTTGTCTGCAAAACTTTGTATGATTTGTTATCAGTGGGTGAGCAGATGGAGTCATTAGAACAATTATGCAGAGAGCAGGAAGTTTTTTCACTCTGTGCCCTTAGTTGTCAGTCTCTCAGGACAGGGATCAGAAACTTCTCCCCCCACGGGGCCCCCTGCGGCCTCTGGGTGCCCCTGCGTCTGCATCCCTTGCAGGGTCTATTGTTACACCCCTAATTGGGACCCTGAGGCTTTCCTCTCCAGAGATTTCTCCCAGAGGGAGTGTAATGATCTGCTCAGCTGTCTGCACGGGCAGACAGCTGTTTGACCATTCTTTAGGTCTGAATGCTACAGGTCTCTGGAAAAGAGACCTGTCTTCGCTTTGCAGGTTTCAGAGTTGCTCTGCTGAGGAATATGCATATACTTGTCATGCAAATTGTCTAGCTGCCTCCTTTGATGGCTTGCACTATAAATAACTTTTGCTCCCAGAATCCCTTGCTGGTAATGATGGTTTGTTCCTGCTAAACTCTCCTGGAGTGTCAGCCTTGCTATTGTTTGCTAAGATTATCTTAGAGTAATTCCTTAGGACTGCACTAGGCATCCCTTCTAGTGCAGTCAGGTTGTATTATCTGTATTGCCTTGTTCTGTTTCTCTGTCTCGATTGTCTTGTCACCAGTGGCGGTCGACAGGAAATCGTTCTGTCTGTCTGGGAGTGTAGGCCAGAGCTGCGGTTGCTACTGGCTGCTCCATCTGTCTGGATTGCATTAGCCCTAGTGGTAGTGGCAGTGCTTCCTTCTGTATTCTGCCTTAGGGGTTATAACCAGAGCAGCGGTTGCTACTGGTAGCCCCATCTGTTTGTCAGTCTGGATCGCATCCGCTCTAGCGGTAGAAGCGGTGGTTCATTCTGTGTTCTGCCTTAGGGGTGCTAGCCAGAGCTGCAGTTGCTACTGGTAGCCCCATCTGTCTGTCTTGTCTGCTACGAACGCTTGCTGTAGGCTCGGTGAGGTAACCGTTTAGCAAGCATTTCATGTTTGTGTTTCATTGGTTAGTTAGGGTGACACGCTTATCACTGGGCGCCTAATGCGCGGTGATCGTGTTGTAAACGCGTTCGCTGTTGTGAATGAGTGCGGTGTTTGCGTTTAGCTAGCATTTGTTATTTTCCTTGATGTTCTGATTGTTGTTGCTTGCTGTGCCTTTCTTGCTACTCTCGTACTCTGTCCTACTCGGTCTTGTATCACTTTTGGCAATCGCCACTCTTGCGATTGCGTTCCCACTTCGGTTCTGTTGTTGTGTGTCCACCGTCGCGGGGTGGCGACTAGATTGGTGGACACACATACATTCTGCCTCTATGCTTTTTGATTCGGTCTTGTGTCACTTTTGGCAATCGCCACTCTTGCGATTGCGTTCCCACTTTTGTTCTGTTGTTGTGTGTTCACCGTCGCTGAGTGGCGACTAGATTGGTGGACACACATACATTCTGTCTCTGTGTTCTCTCTCTATAAGGGCTATCTTGCCCTGCATTGCTTCAACTCGTACAATTCCCATCTGGCATCTGTGGCCGTGCAGAGGCTGTGCTCGTCTGCACTCCACAGCTCCATCTGCCGGTGGAGATCTCCCTCTACAGGTGCATAGCACCATAGCTGGGTTCTCTCAAATTACACGCTTGTGGAGGATTTCCGCAGTGTCAGCGCACATCCTGTGCGCTGACCACGGAAATAATTCCCCAATCGTTACAGGGAGGTTTTTCGTTACAGAGTCTCTTTAAGTACTCTGTGTAACCCTCCCTTCGCTGTCAACCTCCTTTAGGGGAAAACAGATTAGAGATTGAAAAAAGTTATTTCAGGTAAAAGTATTTTTGATCGCTTTTTTCCTTGAGTTCTTCTTTAACCAAATCAGCTTGCTTTTCTTTATCATGAATTTAAATACTGTTATTTTATATTCTCCTGATTTCTCTTTTTTACCCCGGCTCTTTGTATAATATTGCTGAGGAGATAAGAAGCACATTTTTCAGCAAACAGAAGAATCGCCGGGATCTGTCAGAAGAACAATGCCGAGTTTGTCAAAGTTGTTTGCAGGAAAATTACAGTTATTGCGCTTGAAACAAGGAATCAACGCCGCGTAGCATTCCTGCGTGCCAAAAAAGCAGTATCTCCGCCGAACATATTCAACGCTCAGCGCAGTGTAATCAAAACCCGAGTGACAAATTCAGCGTGCGGTAAAAGGGCTGTGATGCGGAGCACGGCGTGACATCTTTCATCACAATTCTTTAAAAAGCCATTAAAAACGGGTTTTACATTTTCTTCCGAGATGCTTATCAAACTCGGCTTTAGGGAGTGTGCGGCTGTCGCAGACACCTGGGACCGTCGTTACGCAAACAGAAGCGATAGAGAGACTTTATTTTTAGGTGTCACCTTTCACAGTGATGAGTGAAAATGGCAATATTCTTTTTGCACTAATTTTCGCAAAAATTATGACAAATCAGATTTTCGAGTGAAAATGTCTTTGAAAACCATTAACAAATTCTGAGAAAATATGTTCGCAGACTGCACATATTTATTTTTGGCGGAAGCAGTGCGATTGTGAAAATACGTCTGCAGACAGCCGCAAAGAGCAGGTTTTTATACTTGGGGTTGTCTGTTGATAGTGGTTGATAGGGATGAGGTCTCTAGGTCAATAGTACTGCACGGAATAATGGGAGCCAAGAAACACAAGATGGAAATAAACTGGTGATGAGATAAACAATTGTATCTATCCTCCTGGCAGTAAAAATGACCTTTTTTTTTTTTAGATATCACACAGATTTATTTTATATTTAAATCTACTTTTTACGTTTTTACTGTTTCATTGTCTCTGCTCATTGACACTTTAATTTAAGTATGTCAGAGCTAAAATCTATGAACTATTAACCCTTTCTCAGGGCTGGATTTACCATAAGGCACTGTAGGCACGTGCCTACAGGCGCCTGATGATTAAAAGGCAGCTCACTCTGCTCCTTGAGTACCTTTCTCCACCTCTAAGCAGAGTCCTGAGCAGAGTGTAAATGAGAGGTTACTAACCCGGCTCTCGGCATTCCACTGACGTGATCTCCCTTCAGTTGGGTGCAACTTAATAATGAGGGTGCCTCTGGATGCCTAATACTAATGGGCACCTGTAGCTACCTATGACGGGCAAAGGAAGTAAGGGAGAAGTGACATCTGGGCCAGCCAGCACACTGTGCGGGGGGAAGGGGGGGGGGTTTGTAGGTGAGGGTTACGCTATAGTCTGACCAGGTTTCGACCTGGGCAGGAACTGTCATTTGCATACCTTAGGCAGAGTAATAGAAAATACACAGGAAAAAGGAACACAACATAGTTATTTGTATGCTTGGCACAGTACATACACGTCTATCTCATCATGTCACATGTCACCTCGGGTATCCTAGTATTAATATGGATTGAAAGGAAATTAATTTGTGTTTGTTTTCGCAATAGCAAGCACATTTCACATATGGCCCTTATTTTCAAGAATGAAAATTTGCGGTTTTGTGTTATTTTCTTATATTCATTTTGTATTTATTACATTTGTAATATTTATTTTAATACATTGTATAGAATTTCATAATCAAAAACAGAATTTTCGATACAAATATTCAAGCTCAACACTAATCTTTCTTTCGAAAGGCACCATTTTGTGGTTCAGAAATTGCACTGCTGCATGCATTGCTGTGCGAAACACAGTGCTGCCACATTCAATGTAATTGAATAGAGTCAGTGCTTTAACGCAGGCGCTGAAACACTTGAATATGCCAGTCCTCCATACAATCCCTGCATCCCCCAATACACAATAGCTTAGTGTTAGGAAGCCCATGTGCACTGCCCCCCAGATATCAAAACCAGAATCAGTTTTTATTCGCCCAGCACGACTGGGTCGTGCCCAGAATTGAAGTTGGCACAGAAAAACAGCTCGTATGGGAAGACAATAATCGTTAAGACAACTGATGACAATAAAGCAACCATACACAACAAAAACAAAAAAAAACACCAAAAAAGAATAACAAAACAACCATAAAACAGAAGTGATTGTCAGTACAATAATAAGCAGGTTTAACTATGTGACGCTGGAGGCTGGAACACAAAAGGCAGCAGCTGATTCAGTCCACCGTTCTGTCGGTAGTATTTGTCCCTTCTACAGTCCTGGAGGGGGGAGCCAGTGTATAGAGTTCAAGAGGTTGACAGCAGAGGGGAAGAAGGAGTTCATATGCCTAGCTGTCTTGGTGGAGAATAGATGGCCGAAGTCTCGACCCAGACACAGTTCTGTGGGGCACCTGTGTTGGTACCAGCGGCGTAGAAATCGCTATAGCAACCATAGCGTTGCTATAGGGCCCGCGGCAACCCTACGTCACAGGGGGCCCGCCGCCCTCAGCTAAGAGAGGACTTTTTTTTTTTTTTTTTTATTATAATAATGCCGGCGCTCCGGCCCGGGCCCCCTCCCTCCCTGCCTTACCTCGGGCCCCCTCCCTCCCTGCCTTACCTCGGGGCCCCCCTCCTCCTATTATGAGCGGCGCGGGAGAGCGGCATATAGAGCAGGCTCCGGCGGGAGGTCCAGCAGGCTCAGACGTTAGAGGTCCAGCTGCCTCCGGGCTACGGCGTCTCCTCTGTATGCTGCTCGAATGCTGGACCTCTAGCGTCTGAGCCTGCTGGACCTCCCGCCGGAGCCTGCTCTATATGCCGCTCTCCCGCGCCGCTCATAATAGGAGGAGGGGGGCCCCGAGGTAAGGCAGGGAGGGAGGGAGGCCCTACCCCACTAAGCCACTCGTCTGCCCACTCACCCACCCGCCCCGGCTACCTAACTGTCCACCCACCCGCCCCGGCTACCTAACTGTCCACCCACCCGGCTACCTAACTGTCCACATATCTGGCTATCTAACTGTCCACCCAGCTACCTGGCTACCTAACTATCCACCCGCCCCGGCTACCTAACTGTCCACCCACCCGCCCCGGCTACCTAACTGTCCACCCACCCGCCCCGGCTACCTAACTGTCCACATACCTGGCTATATAACTGTCCACCCGGCTACCTGGCTACCTAACTATCCACCCACCCGGCTACCTGGCTACCTAACTGTCCACATACCTGGCTACCTAACTGTCCACCCGGCTACCTGGCTACCTAACTATCCACCCACCCGGCTACCTGGCTACCTAACTATCCACCCACCCGGCTACCTGGCTACCTAACTGTCTACCCACCTACCTGACTACCTACCTGTCCACCCACCCGGCTACCTGGCTACCTAACTGTTCACCCACCCACCCACCCGGCTACCTGGCTACCTAACTGTCCACCCACCCGGCTACCTGGCTACCTAACTGTCCACCCACCCACCCAGCTACCTGGCTACCTAACTGTCCACATACCTGGCCACCCAGCTACCTGGCTACCTAACTGTCCACTCGGCTACCTGGCTACCTAACTGTCCACCCACCCGGCTACCTAACTGTCCACCCACCCGGCTACCTAACTGTCCACCTACCTGGCTACCTAACTGTCCGGCTACCTAACTGTCCACCCACCCACCCGGCTACCTAACTGTCCACCCACCCGGCTACCTAACTATCCACCCACCCGGCTACCCGGCTACCTAACTGTTCACCCACCCGGCTACCTATCTGTCCACCCACCTACCTGGCTACCTAACTGTCCACATACCTGGCTACCTAACTGTCCACCCGGCTACCTGGCTACCTAACTATCCACCCACCCAGCTACCTGGCTACCTAACTATCCACCCACCCGGCTACCTGGCTACCTAACTGTCTACCCACCTACCTGACTACCTACCTGTCCACCCACCCGGCTACCTGGCTACCTAACTGTCCACCCACCCACCCGGGTACCTAACTGTCCACCCACCCGGCTACCTGGCTACCTAACTGTCCACCCACCCACCCGGCTACCTGGCTACCTAACTGTCCACATACCTGGCCACCCAGCTACCTGGCTACCTAACTGTCCACTCGGCTACCTGGCTACCTAACTGTCCACCCGGCTACCTAACTGTCCACCCACCCGGGTACCTAACTGTCCACCTACCTGGCTACCTAACTGTCCGGCTGCCTAACTGTCCATGGGCTGCCTAACTGTCCACCCACCCACCCGGCTGCCTAACTGTCCACCCACCCGGCTGCCTAACTGTCCACCGACCCACCCACCCGGCTGCCTAACTGTCCACCCACCCGGCTACCGAACTGTCCACCCACCCACCCACCCACCCGGCTACCTAACTGTCCACTCACCCACCCACCCGGCTACCTAACTGTCCACCCACCCACCCGGCTACCTAACTGTCCAATGGCTACCTAACTGTCCACCCACCCGCCTAACTGTCCACCCACCCGGCTACCTAACTGTCCACCCACCCAGCTACCTAACTGTCCCCCCCCCCCCCGGCTACCTAACTGTCCACCCACCCCCCGGCTACCTGGCTACCTAACTGTCTACCCACCCACCCGGCTACCTAACTGTCCACCCACCTGGCTACCTACCCGCCCACCTGGCTACCTAACTGTCCACTCACCCACCCGGCTACCTAACTGTCCACCCACCCGGCTACCTACCCGCCCACCTGGCTACCTAACTGTCCACTCACCCACCCGGCTACCTAACTGTCCACCCACCTGGCTACCTACCCGCCCACCTGGCTACCTAGCTGCCTACCCGGCTACCTAACTGCCTACCCTCCCACCCGGCTACCTAACTGACCACCTGGCTACCTATATGCCTTCCCTCCCATCCGTCTACCTATCTGCCTACCCTGCCCGCCCGTCTACCTATCTGCCTACCCTGTGGGGAAATCTGCTGACAATCTGGTTGCAATTTGTGTGGAAATCTGCCACCAATCTCGTTGCAATTTGTGGGGAAATCAGCCACCAATCTGGTTACATTTTATTGGGAAATCTGCCCACAATCTGGTTGCAATTTGTGGGGAAATCTGCCAACAATCTGGTTGCATATTGTGGGGAAATCTGGCAACAATCTGGTTGCATATTGTGGGGAAATCTGCCAACAATCTGGTTGCATATTGGGGAAATCTGCCAACAATCTGGTTGGATATTGTAGGGAAATCTGCCAGCAATCTGGTTGCATTTTGTGGGGAAATCTGCTGACAATCTGGTTGCATATTGTAGGGAAATCTGCCAGCAATCTGGTTGCATATTGTGGGGAAATCTGCCGACAATCTGGGTGCATTTTGTGGGGAAATCTGCCGACAATCTGGGTGCATATTGTAGGGAAATCTGCCGACAATCTGGGTGCATTTTGTGGGGAAATCTGCCGACAATCTGGGTGCATTTTGTGGGGAAATCAGATTTCTCCACAAAATGTTTGGGTGGGAGGTCTGAGGTCCGTGCGGTTGGAAGGTCGTGGGGGGGGCATAATTTTTTTTTTTGCTATGGGGCCCAGTCATTTCTAGCTACGCCCCTGGTTGGTACCTATTGGTTGAGAGGAGATCTTACCCAACGTGACGACCTGGGATCTTTTGATCAGGAAATCTGTGATCCAATGTTGTAGGGACGGGTGGACCTCGAATGCTGCCACGCCATTCTGAAGGATGTGAGGGCAGTTTGTGTTGAACGCCGAGCTGAAGTCCAGTAGTAGGATTCTGGCGTACGAGTCCGGTTTATCCAGGTGATCACTGATGATCTCTAGGCAGATGCTGATCACAGCATCAGTCCACTGATGCTGTGATCAGCATCTGCCTAGAGATCATCAGTGATCACCTGGATAAACCGGACTCGTACGCCAGAATCCTACTACTGGACTTCAGCTCGGCGTTCAACACAAACTGCCCTCACATCCTTCAGAATGGCGTGGCAGCATTCGAGGTCCACCCGAACAGCGGAGATGCCGCCGCGTGGTCTAGTGACAGGGCGGCTATCTCCGCATTCAGACCGGCGGTTTCCGCGCAGCGACACGCGTCTGGCTTGGGTGGACCTTCTAGTTCACACAGATGGAGAGCTACGCGTGCGCGCGCCAGGACATTTATACCAGCAGAAGGGGAATCAGTTGATCAGGCCGATCAGCTGATCCCAGCTGGACTCTGGATTGGCTGAGTGGCTCGGGCGGAGCTGCACAGCACTGCAAGTATATATAGATCTTCCTTGTCAGTTGCTGGTTGTCTGCCGTTGCGAATACTTAAGTCTGAGCACTCAGACCTCAGTCAGATCATACAGTGTGTAAGAACCAGGTGGACCTGGGAATTCACACTTAGCCAGAGTACACTATTGTTATATGCTGTGTTATACTTTAGACCAGTTCCAGGGTGTTGTGACCAAGGACCTCACACCCAAGCTTAGGATTACTGTGTCATTACTGTGTTATACTTTAGACCAGTTCCAGGGGGTTGTGACCAAGGACCTCACACCCAAGCTTAGGATTACTGTGTCATTACTGTGTTATACTTTAGACCAGTTCCAGGGTGTTGTGACCAAGGACCTCACACCCAAGCTTAGGATTACTGTGTCATTACTGTGTTATACTCTAGACCAGTTCCAGGGTGTTGAGACCAAGGACCTCACACCCAAGCATAGGATACTGTGTTATTCTTTAGACTAGTTCCTGGGTGTCTAGACCAAGGTCCTCACACCCCAGACTAGGATTGTGATTTATATCTGTTATGACCATTTTCTCGGGTGTTGCCGACCTGGCCTGCCCGACCCTTCTGGCTGTCACTCATCACTTGAGTGTTCAGTCTGTCTGTACTACCCGTGACACTATTCCACCAAGTGTCAGTTAGCTGCAAGGACCTCTTGCTCATCAGAGTGTCCTTCCTGCAACACAGCCAGTGGCCCCATTGGAGTCCCCTGGCTGCAGTACAGTCTGATTTCCAGTTTACCAGGGAATCACTGGCTGCCAGATTATCACTATCTCCTCTCTCTAGGAGATAGTCCCTGCACAGTCCAGGGCCACCTGCCCCTCAGGTGGTTCCTGGCCGAGCTGCCCGTGTCTCCCGCCTCACGGGAGATAGCCTACAGTTACACTTAACACTTATACTTCTTTAGGTGTCCAGAGGTTAGTCATACTTGTATTATTGGTGATTCTGCAGATCATCCATAATCAGGTATACATCTGTATTGTTGATGATTCTGCAGATCATCAATAATCAGATTCTCTCTGTGTGCTGACACCAATCGTTACATGGACCTGTTTGCTCTGTACGCGAACTGGAATGGATCCACTTGGGGCATCGTGGAGTGCCTGAGGTCAGAGAGGACAACCCTTTCCAAGGTCTTCATAATTATAGAGGTAAGGGCCACAGGCCTGTAGTTATTGAGGTCAGAGATGCCCTGTTTTTTGGGAACAAGGATGATTGTGGACCTCTTGAAGCACTCAGGGACTTTTCCCTCCTGTAGGGATTGGCGTAGATGGCGGTAAAGACAGGAGCTACCTGCTGCGAGCATGTTTGTAAGCATGCCCGTGACAGGCCATTCGGGCCAGTGGCTTTCCTGGGATTCAGTGTGGCCAGGTGACGTTGGACCTCAGCTTCTCACACACTCGGCAGGAGTGAGCTTGGATCTAGCTCAGCATTAGTTATTGAGGAGTGGGCTGGAGGTGTTGAGAGCCCTGTTGGTGCCGACTGGTTCTCGAACCTACAGTAAAAGTCACTGAGCTCTTCGCTAGCAATTTGATGCTGGGTGTGGAATATTGAGGGTGGGGGCCTTATAGTTGAGGGCCATTTTGAGCCCCTTCCAAATTGCTCATGGGTCGTTTGAGCTAAGATTGTGTCTCAACTTCTCAAAGTACTCTCTTTTGGTCGCCCTAGGTTCCCTGTTAAGGTTGTTCCTCGCTACTCTGTAATTCTCCAGGTTGCCTGACTTGTGCGCCATTTCCTTGCACTTCCTTAGTTGCCGTAATTTGTCAAATGTTAAAATGGTTTGGTGTTCAGGTAAACTTTGAAGGTCTTGGTTGGAACACAAGAGTCTTCGCAGAATGCAATGTATGAGGTGACGTTGTCAGCCCACTCATCCAAGTCTGGCGCTTCTAGGGCCTTCCAGTCCTTACAGTCAAAGCAGGCCTGAAGTCAAATCTTGGCCTCGCTCGACCACACTTTGGTTAATTTAAGGACTGGTTTCACCGACTCAAGTTGTCTCCTGTAGGTGGGTGCCTTGTACGCATTTTTCAGAACCATATAGCATTGGTCCAGGGTGTTCAGATTCCTTGTGGGACAGGTAACATGCTGATGGTAGCGCGGCAGCTCTTGGTGGAGGGTGGCCCTGATGAAATCACCCAAGAGCAGCAGCAGCACAGCAGCAAAGCGTAACTTTACTTGCTTCTGGCAGCAGGAAAGGTCCTCACTCTTCTCTTCAGTGCAGCTACGCATTGGACAGCCCATCCCCTTGTGGCTCCCGTCTCTACATGTCATGTAACGTGCATCGGGAGCTGCAAGGCCATAGGCTGTATGGAGTGCAACTGTACTGAAGATAGGAGTGAACACCTGTCCTGCTGCTGGAAGCCACGCCCCTTGCAATTGTGGGGGATATGTAGGCAACTATGATGCTTATGTGCCATACATTTCTGTAAAACACACAGCCACACCCATTGCAGAGCAACGTAGGAGAGTGCCTGGGCTTGATGCTCTAAACTCTGGAAAAATTGCCATTCGAGTTTAGTCATAGCTCCCAACTGTCCTTCTTTTGCAGGGACAGTCCCTCTTTGGGAACCCAATCCCTCTTGTCTCTCTTTCTTCTTTATGTGTCCCTCTTTTAGGACTGATGTAAAGATCTATGGAAATATATGTATTTTTCTACTGAAAAGTGTTTTATTAACTCGAAACTTTTTCCCATCATTTAAACTGATATGTATCATTGTCAAATGTTAAAATGAGCGAAAACTAATGATAATAGAGAGAACCAATGTAGTTCGATATATAAAACTGTCTTTTGCTTATGAATTGTTTGTTGAATGATTGACTAGGGGTGTGGTGAAGGCGTGGCTAGGGGAGTTTCAGGGGCGTGTCTTCAAATGTTCCTCTTTCTTAATCCAAAATGTTGGGAGATATGGTAAAGTGCATCAGGCTCTATGTGCCATATTCACAAACGTTCAGTACAGCTGCCTTGCACAGGGACCATTTACTATGATTTATGCTGGCAACATAGGCAAACGCGGGGTGAGTGGGATTACAATTGCCCAGAATCCCCCCTCAGAACAGGGCCGGTGCAGTGTCTGAGGACAGGCACAAGTTGAGACACCAGCATATCTGGCATCCTGCAGCTCTAAGCACCGCCCCTTTCTTTCCTTGCTACAGTTGACTTGGATGTAGCAGCAGCCTGTGTGCAAATCATGGAGCAGCAGCGTGTGTACAGAGCATGGAGCAGCAGCGTTTGTACAGAGCATGGAACGGCAGCGTGTGTACAGAGCTTGGAGCAGCAGCGTGTGTACAGAGCTTGGAGCAGCAGCGTGTGTACAGAGCATGGAGAAGCTCTGGGGAACTACACAGAGTCAGGTATGAGCACAGCCCTGTGCCCTGCTTTGTGAATGTTTCACTTTCCCCTTCATTAGCAATATCGTCTGTCCTCATTATTAACTGCTCCTGATCAATCCCATTGTCGGTCGGATGGGAAATTGCATTATGTGTACCCAGCATGAATTCCTACCATATTATTATACTATATTATGTGTGGCTGAGGGAAACCTTTCAGGAATCCCCCCTCCCCCTCTTGAAAATCCTGGGTGTGCCCCTGGGCAAGGCAGCGCACATTGCACAATTAGCATGAACCACGGTACCTTGGTAACACAAATATTGCTAGCATGCGTTACACCATTTGCGTAGCGCACTTTACTCTAAAAATGTTACTGCATGTTACTGTATCAGACTCCAATTCTGCAGGCTTGACCTCCATAATGTGATGGATGTGTTACGTCCACAGTAAAGTATGAGGCTTTTCAGCTTACAAATCTCACCAGTAAACCAGCGGGTGAAAGTAAAAAAAAAGAAAAACACAGGAAAAAAACATGAATTTCAAATATTTCAGATAAACCTATTTAACAAACGATAATACAGCAAAGTCCCTAGCCGAAAAAAGCACCCACCGGGTGCTGTGCACGGATGCTGGAAAGCTGCTAGGAGCTACAGGACGTCGCTAGAGGTTCAGTGAGTATTTTATGGCCTGCAAAAACCCTCCTAACCCCCCCTCCCAGGGGTGTTTTTAGGCATAGGCATTACAGGCCAATGCCTGGAGTCCCATTGGTCCTGTGGGGCACCATGTCCCTGATTAAGCCCCACCCATTGAATGAAGCCCCACCTCCTGAATAAAGCCCTGCCTCCACAGGTGTTTGTACTTGCTTCTCTCCCCTTGTGTCTCCTTCTGTCTCCTTGTGCCACCTCTGCCCCCTGTGTAATGCTCTGTTCCTGTGCCTCCTTCTGTATTGCTTTGTGCCTCCTTCTGTCTCCTTCAGTCCCCCTGTGCCACCTCTGCCCCCCTCTGCCCCCATAGATGGCACAGGACTTCTTGCCTGGAGTGACATAGGCTAGAACGCCCCTGCCCCCTCCCCAAAACATTGGGGACATTGCTGTAGAGAGTTTAAACTTGTACTTTTTAGTTTTATGCAGAATTAATACATAAAACAGACGTATAGAGTCGCTTTAAATTCTCTGAACACCAGTTTCACGGGATTGGGTGACAAAGCGAGAAACAGGATCAGACCAAATAAGCTTACAGTGATTTAGAGAGCATCAGATGAACTTCATAAAGTTGCTTCTCGGCTCTAAGTGTTCCCATCCGCTTATAAAAGGATTAGAGAGGCGATAGCTGGGGGTGATCTGCATTTGTCAGATGATATCTCTTCCATTTTCCAGATGCCGTCTTCATACAATCACTTTCCTGCCGGCTCTGAGGGGTCTGTTCAAAGGAGAAATAAACATCTCCGTTCCTGCAGATGAAAGGGAAGAGACAATGCGGCTTGCAAGGAAAGAGAGCGCCAGACTGCTTGGATGCACGCTATCATCACCGCGTGTTTCTGAGAACAGGCGCTCATGTTTTTGGGCATTTCAGACCCTCATTATCATTACCACCCAAATGCAATTTTAGCAAATCCACTCTAGGGTTTGGTGTTCTCTCCTAGACAGGTGGTCAGGTGAGAAATAAAAGGATCATTAATTCACTCCAAGCCTGTGTTACTCTGGAAAGCACATGGTGTGCTAGACTGCACATAAAAAAAAAAAAGAAAAAAGGTATCAGATTGTGTTTTAGAGATTTACTTTCGGGACAAACAGTAGGTTTGCTGCAAGTAGAGAGGGTTCTAACTTCTAAGCTTTATGTTTAAACTGAAGGACGTAGGAGGCACCCAAGGGTGGAAAAAATGTGTAATGTATCTTGTCAAAAGGTAGATAAGATGGTCTTATCTTCAAAAAGTACTTCCGAGAGTAGAATATTCAAAAAGTGATTCAAATTTATTGTGCACATAAGACAGGTCAGGTCTGACGTGCATTGTAAATTTGAATCACTTTTTGAAGATCTTGTGATAAAAGTATAGCCATTTTAAACACCCTTACCCCTGTGATGAGTATTAGTGATGGGCGAACAGTGTTCGCCACTGTTCGGGTTCGCCCGGATTTTGGCCTGTTCGGGTTCGGTTCGGCTCCCCCCGAACACCTCATGGTGTTCGGGAGGGTGTTCGGGCCCGAACCCGAACAGGCCTTCTTTGTTCGGCCGAACACAGCCGTGTCCGGCCGAACATAGCCCCCTATAGGGTCCCAGCATAAAGGGAGAGCATGCCCCGAGCGCGGTGGGGGGGGGGGGGGGTGTCGGAAATGCCCCCCACCCCTCCCCGCTAAGCTCTCCCTTCTGCCGGTACCCTATAATGTTAAATTTAAGCCCCCCAAAAGTACCTGAGGAGGAGGGCAGGAAGCGGGCAGCCGGAGATGCTAGGCGCTAGTACCATCTGGTACTTCCGCCCTCTCTTGACGCACTTCCTGTTTACATTTGAAGTCGCGTCAAGAGAGCGCAGAAGTACCGCGATGACGCGTATGAGGGTACGTGTCATCATGTAGATACCGGCAGGAGGGAGAGCTTAGCGGGGAGGGGTGGGGGGCATTTCCGCCCCCCCCCCCGCGCTCGGGGCATGCTCTCCCTTTATACTGGGACCCTATAGGGGCCCCAAAGGGACATGTTTGGGTTGGGTTCGGGGTTCGGCTCGAACATGCCGAACATCAGGGGCATGTTCGGCCGAACCACACCGAACCCGAACATCCAGATGTTCGCCCAACACTAATGAGTATGGCCACTAAGGATGATTAGCTAGAACTCCCAGGCCCGGATTTACATCCCACTAGCCTATAGGCACAGATGTCCTGGCACCTTAGACTTCGCCCTCCATGAACCTAAAAACACCCGAACTACACTGCAAGTGTGCTGGCTGGCCCAGCTATCACTTACTTACTTATCTTCCTTACTTCCCCTGTCCTCCATAGGTAGCTACAGGTGCCACTTAGTATTAGGTAGCCAGAAGTACACTCAGTATTAAGTAGCTAGTGGTGCCCCTGACTGAAGGGAGATCTAATCAGTGAAATTCCAAGAGCAGGATGCGTAACCTCTCATTGACACTGCATAGGAAAGGAGGGAGGGGTGTGAGCCGCTTTTCCATCATCAGGCGCCTGTAGGCACATGCCTACAGTGCCGTATAGTAAATCCAGCCCTTAGAACTCCCAAACTTAAATTTCTGTCAAACGTGAGCATTTTCACTTACCAAACTAAGGATGCATATTCTGCACTGACATTCAACTTTCACATTTCTGCAAATTCATCGGCAGATTTCAGGGCAAAATTGCAATAAAGAATACTGCCAAATTTAGTAGTCAACAGCAAAGCCCCCATACAAACTAAAATCACCAGATTTGCTGGGTGTGTTAGGAAGAATAGTGGTAGCAAGGTGCACTTTTCTTTTCTTTTTTTTTTAAGACTTTGAAGTTTTTCAGAAAATCGATTGTAAAGTTATGATAGCAAAAATATTTTTTTAAATGCTGTTAAAGGTATCTACCAATTAATATTGAGAGCTGACATTAGACGTAGGTTAAGGATCACAATTGTTTATAGATCTACCATAATTCTTTGTTTTGCTTAGTTGTTGATATAGGACATTGTTTATATGGGAGTATATCTGTTCTGACTCTTTGGGTCATGCATTCAACTTCTAAAGCTCAATAAAAGTGCTTTAAAAGTATAAAAATAATAATAATTACTTCATATATCTCTAGAAACAGCAGTGACTTTCCTGCTGGGGTTGCCCGTGGGTCAGTAATGGAAATTTTGATTCTGTGGGAGCAAGTGAAAAAAAGCACCTTGTAGTTTTTGAAAAAATCAATTTAAAAAATCAATGTAAAAATGCTTTTTAAACCAGTAAAATACACCGATGACACAGGGGACAGAGGTGACATAATTGGGGGGGGGGGGGGGGGGGGAGGTGGCATAGAGGGGGACAGTGGAGGCATGGGAGGATAGAGGTGACACAGTAGGGAGGCAGAAGGCATGGGAGAACAGAGGTGACATGTTGGGGACACTTGAGTCACAGAGGAGGTACAGGGGACAGAGAAGGCATAGTGTTTAGACTTATGGACAGATTTAGGTTACATAGTTACATAGTTATTTTGGTTGAAAAAAGACATACGTCCATCGAGTTCAACCAGTATAAAGTACAACACCAGCCTGCTCCCTCACATATCCCTGTTGATCCAGAGGAAGGCGAAAAAACCCTTACAAAGCATGGTCCAATTAGCCCCTAAAGGGAAAAATTCCTTCCCGACTCCAGATGGCAATCAGATAAAATCCCTGGATCAACATCATTAGGCATTACCTAGTAATTGTTGCCATGGATGTCTTTCAACGCAAGGAAAGCATCTAAGCCCCCTTTAAATGCAGGTATAGAGTTTGCCATAACGACTTCCTGTGGCAATGCATTCCACATCTTAATCACTCTTACTGTAAAGAACCCTTTCCTAAATAAATGGCTAAACGTTTTTTCTCCATGCGCAGATCATGTCCTCTAGTCCTTTGAGAAGGCCTAACTGTGGACTACCTGTATTATGTTTTTTAGACAACAGGGAAGAATTGCCAGTGCTACTAAACCAGGGTACATCTAAAATGACTACCAACAGAGGCGTGCAGAGCCCCCTAGAGGCAAATACAAACCTTTTATTCAAAACAGATGTTAAACTATGCACTAAATCACTAAATACCTAAACTCAGAATAAATACAAACTTGAAATAGCAAATGGATACAGCTAGCTAGCCATAAAGTAAACTTACATTTTGTTATATAGCAGGGAGTATTATGTTATAACATGAGCCTCTGATACTCATTTGACCACTGGTCTGCTTCAGTGATTGGCAGTAGGATTTACAGGCATGCACGCACTAGACCCTCCCCCCAAATGCCCCGTCTGTTCTGCCTCTGTCCTGTGTGCTTATGATATACTCTGCATACTGGGCTGGGGAAGCTCAGGATGGGGCATGCATGTGGAGACATGAAGGGGGAGGTGCCACTGCCACAGTGTGCCCTGTGAAAGCTGGGCAGCTGCGGGCCGGGTCTGTGACCACTGCAATTTACATGTTTAGTAGTTAAAGTGGGATTGTCAGCCACAAAATCAAAATCAATTCATAACACTGCATTGTGCTTTTAATGCTGCCAGAAATCTCACCCTGGTTTGCAAGCTCTTCAATCTGGTCAGGAATATCTCTGCTATATTTATCTTATGTCAGTCAGCTTATATTTATTCTCTGCCATCACGGAAGGCAGAGAGAGAGAGAGAGAGGGAAGCTTGTCATCTCACCTCCCACATTCCTGCTTCTCTCTGATTGGGCAGAGCACACTGCACTGTGGCAGGCTTGGCTGAAATCTGATGCTTGTGCTTACACTTGGTTAGAATGCAATCCAGGAGGACTCATCACACTGGAGCAGAACTGAAAAAATGAAATTCACTGAAATCAAAACGTTGACAGTACAATACGGGCTTGATTCATAAAATAGTGCTAACTGTTAGCACGGCCGTTTTCGCGTGAATTTTTGCGTGAGCGCAAACTTTCGCGTGCAATTAAATGTGCGTGAACCTTCGCGCAAAAATTCGTGCACGTTTAATAGCGCGTGAAAATTCGCGATCACGCGAAAACGCGAAAATTCACGCGAAAACGGCCATGCTAACAGTTAGCACTCTTTTGTGAATCAAGTTCTACATGTATTATGTAAGTAGAGCAAGTATTTATTTACTTATAGAAGTGTTTTTTTCCCTGGCATAGTATGGCTGATCCTCCTACTTTCAACTGACTGAGTCTGCCAGGCCACTACCCGCCCATTGCTTCCTGGTGCCCTAGGCCATGGCCTCTGTGCCCTTGTCTCAAATCGGGACATGCACACGTTTGCTCTAAAACCCTGAAATGTATAGAAGTTGAAATAAAGAGTATGGTGTTTTTTTTTAACTCCCATCCAGTGCGGGGTGCCCCTTTAAGCGAACTGGTGGAGAGAGGCGGCTGCTTTGGTTTCCAGAAAGGTCTTGCGCCTGCCGGTGGAACGCTGACCCCCTCCACAGCAATCCCCACCTCTCCGCGTATAATTATCAGCTCCCTCCATGCTCTCAGGCTGAAATGTATAATTTATTTACAAATGGATCAGGCCAGTGATAATGAGAAACATGACATGGGTTACATAATAGAGGAATAATTGCCGTTTCAAGTGATTTGCAAACAGCTAAATGTATTTTAATCAGTGAACAGATGTAATGCTTCAGCCTGCAAGAAAAGCTCACCACAAAAACGCTACTGCTTAATATTTCACTTTACCAGTCATTGCCAAATCCACTTTTTCATATATACTTTTGTCCAAATGCAAATGATATAGGAGTTAGTTCTTCGCTAAAAGCCATAAATAAAATCTCTCATTGTTTTACAATATTCATTTACAAATTCTTTAGTCAGTTTTTTCCCCATTGTAACAACTTTTCTCACCCTGATTTACATCCTGACATTTATCACAGGTGGTCATTTTAGTCCTGTCAGGTGCAGCCCTGCGGAATATTTATTCTTGATAGTTCTATGCACAGAGGGAGATATTGCTTGCTTGGCAATAGGAAACAACTGTTATTTTCCATGATGCAAAGAGGATCACAGACAGCAGTTCTCCTTGCCTATAATAGTGTTAAAGGGGAACTGAATAGAGCGGTATATGGAGGCTGCCATGTTTATTTCCTTTTAATCAATACCAGTTGCCTGGCAGCCCTGCTGGTCTATTTCTTTGCAGTAGTATCTGAGTAACACCAGAAACAAGCTAGTCTTGTCAGATCTGACTTTAAAGTCTGAAACACCTGATCTGCTGCATGCTGTTTCAGGCGCTCTGGCTAATAGTATTAGAGGCAGAGGATCAGCAGGGCTGCCAGGCAACTGGTATTGATTAACCACCCTGGCGTTCTATTAAGATCGCCAGGGTGGCTGCGGGAGGGTTTTTTTTAAATAAAAAAAAAACTATTTCATGCAGCCAACTGAAAGTTGGCTGCATGAAAGCCCACTAGAGGGCGCTCCGGAGGCGTTCTTCTGATCGCCTCCGGCGGCCAAAAGTAACACGGAAGGCCGCAATGAGCGGCCTTCCGTGTTTTGCTTACTTCGTCGCCATGGCGACGAGCGGAGTGACGTCATGGACGTCAGCCGACGTCCTGACGTCAGCCGCCTCCGATCCAGCCCTTAGCGCTGGCCGGAACTATTTGTTCCGGCTGCGCAGGGCTCAGGCGGCTGGGGGGACCCTCTTTCGCCGCTGCTCGCGGCGGATTGCCGCAGAGCGGCAGCGATCAGGCAGCACACGTGGCTGGCAAAGTGACGGCTGCGTGTGCTGCACTTTATGTCATTAAAATCGGCCCAGCAGGGCCTGAGCGGCACCCTCTGGCGGTAATGGACGAGCTGAGCTCGTCCATACCGCTAAGGTGATTAAAAGGAAATAAACATGGCAGCCTCCATATACTGTACCTCTCTCTTCAGTTCCCCTTTAAGGTGCCCATACATTACTTGATTTCCACTCTAGCAGTTAAGCGATCAACTTTATAGGGCAATCGAAAATAGTGTGGTCAATCGATCAGTGGCCCACACATTGCAAGCAAGATCCTATGCAATTCTCCTTCAGAAATCGAGCAGAACAATGTTATTCCTCCATGCCCTGTAAACAAAAGTTAGCTCTGTGTCGATTGAAATTACGTGAACATTAACCGATTCCTTAAGGGCTCATTCACACAGGGCGATTAGTGGCCGTTTACCACTAATCGCCAAAACGTTGGCACTTTTTAAAGCACTATTGCAATAGTAACTGTCTGGCAGTGATCTCTCTGCCGCGACTGCTGCTGAGCGTTTTGCATTTAGCAGCAATCGCAAACGTGTTACATGAGGCATTTTTCTGCGATTTGGGAATGATCGTGATTACCATGCTATAGAAGAGCTAATCGCATTCGCTCATCAAATGCGGATTTGTACAGTCATTTTACAGTCATTTGCTGTAAAATCACCTGCGCAAAACGCTAGCGCTAGCATTTTGCCTTTTTCAATTGTGAATGGGCCCTTACAGTGGACCAATATTTTTCATCCTACACAATCAACTAAATTTGTCGAACAGACATTTACCAAATTCCATTGATGGGACAGAATGGAGCATAATCGATTAGTCAATTGAACCATTTATGGGCATCCTTTCTGCTAAGGGTGTCATTATGTGACTGCCCTGTGTTGCAACCTCGCCTGACCTTTGACCTCAGAAATGGATTGCTGTCTGGACTGACCTTTGCCTGTAAACCCTTACCTGCTCTTGCCAGGCCCTTTGAATACCATGAACCTCAGACCAACATGGACTGCTTGAGTTCCACCTTGCCCATATTCAGTCCAGAGGGGTTCTGGTGGTACTTTTCCCTTCACGCCTTCAGTCTCTATATCATGTATATTCATGGCCTGGGTGTTACCATGTGC
Organism: Hyperolius riggenbachi; assembly: GCF_040937935.1. Lineage (NCBI taxonomy): Eukaryota > Metazoa > Chordata > Amphibia > Anura > Hyperoliidae > Hyperolius > Hyperolius riggenbachi. The sequence continues at coordinate 452,902,708 of NC_090649.1, read as the reverse complement.
TTGGACAATGTCTAAAGTCTCCCAAGGCTTAGCAGGGGCCACACCACATAGGGCAAAGACTACAGTGGAAATTTAAGCATAGGGACCAATAAGAAAGCTGGAAATCCTGCAGGCCTTACATGTAAAGTATGTAATTAAAGGGGACCCGAGGCATACTTCAGATTAAAAATGACATACTTACCTAAGAAGAAGGAAGCCTCTGGATCCTTTGGAGGCTTCCGTTGTCATCCTCGCTGCCTCCAGTGCTCGATGGGACCCTCCGGAACGTCGGGGCCGCATTCCTCTTCAGGCATGACTGCACCTGAATGAGTATGGCTGCGTGTCTGCATTTATGTAATAAGCTAGAGCAACTTGTGCACCCTTGGCTCCGTGCTTCTGCGCAGTGCACATGCTAGAAGAAAAGCACAGCCCGATGTTCCGGAGGATCATGGTAGCGGTGGCCTTGAGGACATGGAAAGCCTCCAGGGAATCTTCTTACCAACAAGACCTTGTCGGTATTCTTCAAGGAGGTCTGTGCTTGGCAAAGGGGGCCTGGAAGACGCAGTTGAAAGCCTCTATAGGATCCAGAGACTTTCCTCTTCTTAGGAAAGTTTTTTTTTTACCTGAACATCACCTCAGGTACACTTTAAGTACAATAAATGCTCAAATTATTATTTTTTAAACTGAGGAAATATAAGAGATACTACAGAAAACACTCAATATGCCGCACTTCACACCGTAGCACTAACACAGAACCCCCTCTAGGACTGCGGTGCAATGCCCTTGACCACAACAAACTCACATGAAGCAGAAACACGTAACACTTCCAATAAAACAGCCATTGTTGGTTCTATAAATCCACACATATGAGGGTGAGCCCCGAAGCCGCGGAAAGGCCAATCTCATTCCGAGGTCCATACGCTAGTGGGGGAATACCGACAAATCTTGCACAAACAAGGAGTGTATATCTACACTGGGCAATCAATAATGCAAAGGAGAATGAGAAGATCGGAGTATGAATATGAATTTATAAATTTATTCCAGAGCCTGGAGAAGGGATTAAACGTGGATTCACGGAGAACTAGGATAACAAGTTTCATCTTCTTCTTATTATTATTATTATCATCATCATCACTTGTTTCTGCTCCTTTGGTTTTGTATGTTGCATGAGGGGGTATTGCAAAGTTTTAATTGTCACCCGGAAGTTATTATGGTATATTGATGACATTTTTTCAGTGTCATCATTGGTCCCTAAGTGTATGATGTTGAGAAAATCAGCACATTGTATCCTTTATTTCCTTTACAGATTGTGTCAGAAGTGACTAAAGGGATGGAAAAGATTGAGGCTCATAGCATGACAAAGTTCCTGCATTTTTAAGGTAATAGTGCCCCCCCCCCCCCAAGAAAAAAAAATCCTCTTCATCCTGTTCCAAGTGCCTCAACATCTGTCTTGAAAGGTCACACCGCGTTTGTTTTTAAAAATGGGTTAGAATAAATGGAACCACAAAAAAGGATTGCCCCAAAGCTCAAACCACTGACAGTTGTAGCACCAGGAAGTCAACCAGCATACACCCACATTCCACAGGGGTGTACAATCAATGCAAATAATAAAGAAAGCTGAGTCTCCACCTGGATTTTTCAATATACTCTTAAAGGGACTCTGCGGAGTGATAAAAACCAAAATCGGAACTTACCTAAGGCTTTTTTTCCAGCCCACTGTAGGTCGGGAGGTCCCTCAGCATCCTCCTGGCTCCTCTCCCGGTTCCTCCGCAGAAATCCCGATCGGGGACACCGGGGCCGAGTGTCGGGCTGACACTTCCTGAACGGTGACGCTCATCGTCATTGTCACAGGAGTCCTAGTGGTCAGACCGCAAATTGCCTTCCAATCGGTTTCAGCACACCAATCATGCAAGCTGTGGTCGCACTCGGTGCACGGAAATCGACGGAACATGGGCAGCAGCCCGACCAGAAGGGAGCCTGTGACGTACGGTAATTACAACTTTACACACTATTTCAGGGTATAACTGCCGCCACCTCTGTTTTCTGAGATAGAGAAACTCACTAACTGGTTATTTCTCGACCTGCAAATAAAAACGGTTAACACACTCTATTCTGTCCGGCTAATAACAACAATAGTAGCGTCTCTTCAGAAGTCTGAGTTCAGTTCCTGCGTATGCTGAATAATAGGGTAGCGGAAAAAAGTGAATGACTTTGGTAAAGTCTTTTATTCACGGGCAATATAAATAATTAATATATACAGACAATTATTAAAATCAACAATTATTGAAACAGTAATAGCCAGTATGAAAAATAAAAGAACGGGAGAAAAAATACTTAGTTTCATGGAAAGATGTCTTTTTGTGGGAAGAATCATAAACTCCTTGGTAAAATCCTTTGTTTCAGATCAAAGTTTAGAGTTCAGACCAGGTGGATGCCAGCATATCCTCAAGCTGGCACAGATGAGATCAAGATGATTTTTCAGGGTGGAGGACACTGAGTTTGTCTCCTCTGCCATTCTTATGCCCCTGATCCAGTAGGGGGGAGTGAGGGCGGGAGCCACACACCCCCTTAGAATATGAGATGAGTCCTCCCCTTTTCCTGGGGACCAGAAATCATATCTAACAATATATGGGCTCTATCTCACAGAACTGTACAGGTCAGGGCAGATTTACTAACATTTTCAGGTCTGTCTCGATTTACCCAGCAGCCTGATACCAAGCATGAGGGGTGGGACCCCTGTGGTATCATCAGGGAACTTTCGAACTGCCTAACTGGCAATCTTTACCTCAGAATGTTCTGAAACTTCCTCAGAACCAGTGCCAGATAGGGCCAAGCATGCTCTGTTAGTTTGGAGGGGCTGCCAGCCTGGCAACACAGAAAATATGACACATATAGCAGTTTATGGAATATGAGATACATCTGGGATTTACAGCAGGTCATTCCCAGGCAAAGGCTCTTTGAAGTTTGGGGCAGCAAGCTACGTGTCAGCTCCCCTGCTGGGAGGGAGCCAGAATGTCTGACTTTTCCCCAACTAAATTGTTTCTGCCATCGTGCTTATCAACTATACCTGATGGATGGGCCATCAGCACAGCTTGAAGCCAGGGACACTCTGCAGCAGGCTAGTGCCTTTTGGTGGAAGGAGGGAAAGAGAAAAAAAAAAAAGAAAAAACCCCAGGAATGTCAGTTCTGTTCGCTGCAATGACCAGCAGATCTGACCAAGAAATCGGAGAAACCGACGGCGAATCTTCCAGATTCGCCTACGTTCCTCCCGGCTGTTCCGTGACAACTGGGAGAAAGGGAAACTCCAGGTTGCTACAGGTAGCCCCTACACAACCAATCCAGATTCTATTGATCTGAATCGCAATCGATGCAGAGAATCGAGCGCGATCGCTTTTCCTTCACGGGCGGTTCCAGGACGCGTCTGCGGCCCCGCAACCGTCCGTGACAGTCATCACGCCAGCGCTATGTGTCATCACGGCGGCCGGCATGACAGTACTGTGCATAGCGGCCAGAGTCATCACGGAGGGACCGGAAGAGGTGCGAGGAGGACGCCAAGGGACCTCACCGACCTACGGTGGGCTGGAGAAAGCCCCAGGTACGTTTTGATTTTGTTTTTTATTACTCCTCGCCCCTTTAATTTATTAGTGGTAAAATAGCCACAGAAAGCACAACATTTCGGCACACAGGCCTTTGTCAAATACTTTTTGCAAAGGCCTGTGTACCGAAACGTGCTTTCTGTGGCTATGGTACCACTAATAAAATAAGCTAATATTGAAAAATCTAGGTGGAGACCCAGCTTTCTTTATTCTTAGCAGACTTGGAATCCAGCGTGCAGACATTTTAGATGTGCAGTTCATTATGAATAAGTTTCCACACACTACTATAACTGAAGCCAGTTTAATTCATGATCATTTGGATGGTTGTTCATCTGTCTTGAAGGTTTAAACAATCTACTATCTTCACTGTGGCCGTGTCGTCCGTGAACGATGGTCTTCCAGGTCTTGGCTCGTCTGTGAGGGGCGTGTGGCTACTTTGTAAATTCCGTTTCCACCTCACAATAGTGTCTTAGGCCAGTGCACACCAAAAACCTCTAGCAGATCTGCAAAACGCTAGAGGTTTTTGAAGCAGATTTCAGAGCGATTCTAGGTATGTTTTCTAAACATGCCTAGCGTTTTTTGGAGCGTTTTTGTGTAGCACATTTCAAATATTGTTACAGTAAAGCTGTTACTGAACAGATTCTGTAACAAAAACGCCTGGAAAACCGCTCTGATTTAGCGTTTTTATAGCTGTCTTCCACTTTCCTATACTTTTTGAGGCAGAAACGCCTCAAAAATCTAAAAAATGCTGCAGCCCCTAAGTTTGCGTTTGTAGAAAAAACAACCCACTCTGGTGTGCACCAGCCCATTGAAATACATTAGCCAAGCGGTTTATCCCCTGCAAGCATTTTAAAAAATGCTCCAGGACCGCTCTGGTGTGTACCAGCCTTTAAAGGAAACATCAGGCAATAGTAAAAAAAAATCTGATTTAATTACCTGGGGCTCAATATACAGTATGTAGTAAAAGTTAAGTTGTATCTATTTTCTCTAATGGTCCTCTAAAAGAATATAAGGAAGGGGGTCCCACATCTGTTTGTGTTCAGCTGGACTAACACTCGTTGCCAGCAAAGAAACCATTGGCTGCCTCACTTTAAATGCAATTTAAAAATAAAAATTCTGTCAGTTTGATTGGCTGCTACGGATGGCCCTGACACTTTACCCCAGTAATATGTGTCCGTCATTCATGGGGTTTCATAGTAAAGAGAAGCTGTCCGGCTGTCACAGACATCATGTAGCCGTTTCCAGCTGCCCAGCTGAGGACGCGGCTAATTAATGCCCCAAAATCTCACCATGTCACCTCCACTAAACGTCTCCATGTAAGCGGGACAAGCAGTTCCTTCCAGGTGACACAAATGCACAGCGGGTCGACGCACTGCGGGAGAAAAAATACCACAAATCCTCACAGCAACAGACATAAATGACAAGATAAGCGTACCGCTCAATATCGGTGACACGGAGGACCCATAGATAGACATTCTGTGCGGGTTTCATGCATTCCAACATTCTACGAATATCTCTTTTCCTAGAGAAATAGAAAAAACGTAGAAAGAATTTTATTTTACATAAAAGCACAAAGACACCAGGGGAGACGTGTTTGAAGGAATGCATCAAGTCTTTGTAAGATACACATTTCATCAAAACGCAATTTTTGAGAATGCATTTGTGTGATAGTTCAGTATGTACCCATGAACACTCATGAAAAGCCGACACACACCCACGTGGAAGTACAAGTTTTAGTCATAAGGTAAGTTGCCCTGCAAGTCCCAGCATAAGGGCTGGAACCCACAAGAGCGTTTTTTTGAGCATTTTGGCAGCGCTGCGATACGCTAGCGTTTTGGCAAAACGCTCAGCTGATGTTAATGGATGGGGCAACTTCCACAGGAACGTTTGCGTTTCCCAGAAACGCAAACGCAGGACCTGCAGCATTTTGGGAGCGTTAGCGCTTCAATGTAAAGTATTGAAACGCTAGCAGAAACGCTCAGCAAAACCTAAACTGAGCGGTTTTGCTAGCGTTTTGCGGTGCAGCACACTGTAACAAAATTAAAAATAATTCACAGGACCAATCAGGATAAAAACGCGAAACGCAAAACGCTACACAACCGCTGAGGAAAAAAATACACTGTTGCAAAACGTGACCGAAAACTCGCATGAATCCGCTTGCAAACCGCTCAGGCAAAACGCTAGCGGTTGCGTTTTGCGTTTGCGGATTTCAGTGGGTTCCAGGCCTAAGACTCTGTTCCTCAGCATTGACATTTGATGTGTGACATTGTCTTGTGGTGTGTGCTGTGCACCAGTTTGTGTGTTTACTTTCTAATCTTATCTTGTGAGTTACAGCAGATCTCTGATGGAGGTTAAATTCACACAGGCACCGTGCTTTAGGTTTCTCAGTCAGGAACACACACACTGTTCTCTTCCTCTCTTTTTTTTTTTTTTTTGTTCTCTGAGTACAACTTTATTTTAACACTTCCTGGTTAACAAACAGACAACATTATCATATGACTCTAGATCAGTGCATAAGCTGTATAAGGGCATATAAAACATCACATATCTTAAAACATTGTGTATGTGGGGTATGTGCTGTCTGCCTATGTAAGTGTGCTGTCTGCTTGTGTATGTGCTGTCTGTCTGTGTATGTGTGGTGTGCGCCTGTGTTTGTGTAATGTGCGCTTTTGTATGTGTGGTGTGGACCTGTGTATGTGTGGTGTGCGCGGTACAGCTGTGTATTTGTGGTGTGTGTGCACCTTGATTGAAATACATTGTTCACATCAACATGTGTGATTCTAGCAATGCACTGCATGTTCTGTGTTGCAACAACAGAACCAGTTTTACATTGGGTCCCCTTAACCACCTTACGACCGCCTAATGCCAATTGGCGGCTGCAAGATGACTCCCCCAGGACCGCTTAACGCTGATTGGCGTCAAGTCCTGAGGGAGTGGTTTGCAGGGGATCGCGCAGCTAATGTGCTCGCATGAATGACGGTCGCCGCTAGCAGACTGTTAGATGGCAAAACCGCCATCTATCTACATTGTACAGCGCTGCAATCTACGGCAGCGCTGTACTGGGGACAGCCATGACACTCGGCTGTTTCCTGGAGAGGCTCACAGAGCGATCGGCTCTCATAGGCTGATGTCTATGAGAGCTGATCGCTGTAATTGGCTGTCAGGGGTAGGGAGGGAGGGATAAATAAACTAAAAAATGCATTTTTATTTTTTAAAAAAAGGGATAAATTAATAATAAAAAAGCCTGCAGCAGCGATCAGATCCCACCAACAGAAAGCTCTGTTGGTGTGCAGAAAAGCTTTTAAAGCTGCAGATCACTGAATTGTAAGAGTTGTAAGCAGGGAAAGGACAGCCACAGTGTCACCGAGGTGAAAGCAGGGGACAGCTGCAGTGTCAGAGAGGTTTAAGCAGGGGAGGGGACAGCCACAGTGTCAGAGAGGTGTAAGCAGGGGAAGGGACAGCCACAGTGTCAGAGAGGTGTAAGCAGGGGAAGGGACAGCCACAGTTTCAGCAAGGTGTAAGCAGGGGAGGGGACAGACTCAGTGTTAGAGAGCTGTAAGCAGTGTGGGGGACAGCAACAGTGGCAGAGAGGCGTAACCAGGGGACAGGACTACTGCAGTGCTAGAGGGATATGAGCAGTGGCGTAGCTAAGGAGTTGTGGGCCCTGATGCAAGTTTTACAATGGGGCCCCCCAAGCACTCTATATATAACAATTGATACGGCGCACCAAAACCTGCCAATAGCAACTACAGTGTCAGAGGTGCAAGAAGGGGATGGGAAGCAGTTTGTTAATAATTACCACTATTCAAAGTATCTATAGAAGTGATTATTATGAGCACAGGACCAATAGAAAGCTAATACTGCAGTTGAGGGAGGGCCCTTCGGGGCCCCTCTGGCCCAAGGGCCCCAATGCGGTGGCTACCTCTGCAACCTCTATTGCTACGCCCCTGGATATGAGCGGGGAGGGGACAGCCACAGTGCCTGAAAGGTGTAAGCAGTACAGCTGCAGAGTCGGGGAGGTGTAAGCATTAAGAGTTGATTATTAGCTATATAGCATGAATGAAGACCTAATACAGCAGCTGCAGAAGCGGAGGAGCCCACCAGGGGCGCCGTAGCGGTTGCAACCCCTGCATCCCCTATTGCTATGCCACTGATAAGAAAGGAAATGTTTATAGATGTTGAACAGCAACACGTTAGCGGTCTTTAACCACTTTACCCCCATAGGTGTAGATATCTCCGTCCCTTTTTCCATCCTTTCACCCCCAGGGACGGATATATCCACACATCCCGCGCTCCCACCGCTGCCCGCGCTCCCACCGCTGCCCGCGCTCCTGCTCTCGTGCACAACGCCGCCTGCACGCTCCGAGATCAATGAACGGGAAAAAACGTTCCCGTTTGTTGATTTAAGCCCCCCACAATGATCAGCTGCTTCTATGAGAGGCAGCGATCATTGTGAAGAAAAAAAAAAGTTTCCCAGCCTCATAAGACTTCCTGCAAGCGTACTTCCTACGCTTGCAGGTCGCATAAACAAAAAGTTACTGTGGCCATCTTGTGGCCAAATACTAAAACTACACCCTAAAGCATTTTTCATGTACAAATACATTAGTTTTACACTAAAAATTAACTCTTTTTTATGTAATTAAAAAAAAAATTTCAATAAAAAAATACATAAATAGTTACCTTAGGGACTGAACTTTTTAAATATTTATGTCAAGAGGGTATAACACTGTTACTTTATAAACTATGGGCTGGAGGATGCAAAACATGCACCTTTATTTCCAAATAAAATATTGGTGCCAAACATTGTGTTAGGGACATAATTTAAACGGTTTTATAACCGGGACAAATGGGCAAATAAATTTCATGGATCTTAATTACAGTAGCATGCATTATTTAAAAACTATAATGGCCGAAAACTGAAAAATAATAATTTTTTTCCATATTTTTTCCTATTTACCCATTAAAACACATTTAGAATAAAATAATTCTTGGCATAATGTCCCACCTAAAGAAAGCCTAATTGGTGGCGAAAAAAACAAGATATAGTTAATTTCATTGCGATAAGTAATGATAAAGTTATAGACGAATGAATGGAAGGAGTGCTGAAAGGTGAAAATTGCTCTGGTGCTCAAGGGGTAAAACCCCTCAGTAGTCAAGTGGTTAAACAGTGTCCATTAAAACGCAACGTATCAGGGTACCTTAATTTGCCATCACATTTTCTTGAGTTATAGAGTGCAAGGATGGATCATGAAAAACATGGAAATATAATAATAATAATAGTAATAATAACAGTAACAATAATAATAATAGTAATAATAATAACACCCATAATAGCACAGCAGAGACCCCCGCACTGGCGCTGCCTGCGTTTGTCACACAGACGAGAGGGGATAATAGGGTTGCCACAATCGTACAGCTGTACGGATCTGGCATTGGAATCACACGGGGGATGGGAAGGCGCATCTGATGGAGCAGCGCTGAGATCTTGAAAGCTAATTGTTTTCCGCCAGACATTTGTCACAATTTGTGCTGTAACAATGTATCAATTTGAGTCTCAGGTGCTGGCGCGGCTGACAGCGGACGGCGAAGGCGCTCTTCTTTGTGTGTCATATTGGGATTTCCGTGTAAGCAGCGATTGCCTCAAATGGAGACATTTGTTTGGATCAAGGCTACAAGATGACAACTTGGCATTTAATATCAAAGTTATTTCAACTTTAAAGGAAAACATTTCTCATATTTTTTTCTTTTCTTTCGAATTTCCACAGTTTTGTGCCACAAGTGAGCAGAGTTGAGAAATCGATCAGTTGTCGAGACGATCAATCAATAAGCGGGAACTTAGACGAAGGAGTTTACTAATTAGACAGAATGAGGTGTCCAGATTAATGTTATTGTGAAATGGTTCCCTCGGGCCACCGTCCTTATCCACAGCATCCGGGAACTGAGCGAAGGTCTGTTAAAGCGTGTGGGAAACCTCTCAGAGTTTTGTACCGCTGCTTCCCTCCCCAAATCAGGGGCAGACCCAGGATTTTCAAGGCGGGGATTCCTGAAAGGTCTCCCTCAGCCACGCACAATACAGTATAATAATATGGTAAGACATCATAATAGGTACACATAATGCAATTTCCCGTCCGACTGACAGGACCTAACAATTTTTTCCTAAATGTCTGATCTGCTCCAGATCAACAATGGGATGATCAGGAGCAGTTTGGATACAGATAATAATGAGGACAGCCGACATTGCTAATGAAGGGGAAAGGGAAGCATTCACCCAGCGGGGGCACAGGGCAGTGCTCATACCTGACTCTGTGAAGTTCCCCAGAGCTGCTCCATGCTCTGTGTACACACGCTGCTGCTCCATGCTCTGTATACACACTGCTGTTCCATGCTCTGTACACACGCTGCTGCTCCATGCTCTGTACACACCCTGCTGCTCCATGCTCTGTACACACCCTGCTACTCCATGCTCTGTATACACACTGCTGCTCCATGCTCTGTACACACGCTGCTGCTACATCCAAAGTCAGCTGTAGCAGGGAAAGAAAGGGGCAGTGCTGTGAGCTGCAGGATGCCTGCAGATATTCTGGTTTCTCAACTTGTGCCTGTCCCCAGACACTGCACCAGCCCTGATCTGAGGGGGATTCTGGGCAACTGTAATCCCTCCCTGCGTTTGCCTATGCAGATGTATAAGGCAAATACATTCAAGCAGATATTTCTAAAAAAAATCAAACAAGATTTAGCCACATGCTTGTTTCAGGTGTGTGATTCAGGCTAGGTTCACAGTAGGACGTTGCGTTGTAAAGTCGCAGCGCAATATTACAACGTAATGCAACAAAAAAGTAGTAACACACATTAACGCTGTGTTACCGTTGCATAAAGTAGGTACAGTAAATGATACAGGCAATAAAAAATATGCTTTCCTGTACCTGATAACGTGTGCGTTTAGAGGTAACGCACAGCAGCAATGCATTGCCATAACGCGACACTCTTAGGGCTTGATTCACAAAATGGTGCTAACTGGTAGCACGGCTTTTTGCGTGTTTTAGTGTGAAAAAAGGGGTTTTGTGCGAAAAACTGGTTATCGCGCACAAAAATTTGCATTTGCGCTTTAACGCAAATTTTTCAGAATTCGCGTTAACATGAATTTTTGCACGCGGTAACCGTTATCACGCAAAGCACTTTTCACAGCGTGCTAACAGTTAGCACTGTTTTGTGAATCAAGCCCTTAGTCTTTTAGGTTAGCCAATAAATAGTTTCCTTCTGACTCAAAACTTCTTGTTTCTACTGATGGCTAGGGCTCTATTCACACCTGCGTTTTCAAAAATTTGCAGGAGTGATTTTTCCACGATTTCACGTGGAAAAATCACGGAACAATGCGCCGATTTTGGCGCAATCGCGTTTTGTACTTCTATAGCACTGAAACGTGATCGCCTGGAAATCGCCTGAAAATGGTGCAGGCTATGCGTTTGGCGTTTTTGCCCGTTTTTGGGCGATTTGCAGCGATTAGCGCAAATCGTCCAAGTAAGAACGGGCCCATAGGGTTTCATTATGCTAGCGCTTTTAAAAAGCGCTAGCGTTTGAGCGTTTTGCTGAAATCGCGGCAAAACGCTCTAGTGTGAATGGGGCCTCACACGGTACAATCCTCTACAGTTACTACATAACACTACACATTATAATGTAATGCTAATGTCGCACTGTGAGCATCGCATAGATTTTTTATCGCAGTGCGGTAAGCTGCGTTATAAGAATTCGTAACGCAGCTCCGCAATGTCTAACTGTGAACGTAACCTCAGACACTACAGCCAAAATAGCAGGACTACCAGGCAATTGTGATGGGCATGATTTTCGCATAACCGTAATTTTGCATCGTAATTCACAATTCCAATGCAAAATCGTAATGTGAAATTTGGGGAAAATCATAATTTCGTTTGTAACCTTAAATTTGCAATTTTGCATAATTACGTGCCGCTTTCAGCAGTTAATAGCAGAGCCCCAATATTTGCTACTAGCTGGTCGCCCGGCGTTGCCCGGGTATATATTTGGCTAGTGTTGGCTCCGCCCAATTTTTCTAATCCTAACACACAATTTACTCAATGACCAGGTTTGTGAGCTTTGCGGTCTTTGGCATCAATAATTTGCATTGAAATGAAACAAATCTGATTGGCCGTTTGTGGCTCCACCCCCTTTTCTGAATATATATATACATATATATATATATATATATACATATATATATATATATATATATATATATATATATATATATATATATATATATATATATGTGCTCCCTTTTCCTGTATATATATATGTTATATAGATATGTGATATGTATTTTATATATATTTTTTTACAGTTGCTCCTGTTTTATACTGCCTCAGGAAGCGGGCTACAGACCCGCGAAACACGTTGCAAAATTTGTGGGAGTAAAAATAAATAAATTATTAATGATTAGTAATATTAGTGTCATTCTTAGGGTGGTAGATAATCCAAAACCCCCCGTTTTATGAAATGTTATTGTATTTTATTCTAATTGGCGCCTCTGTAATCTTTTGAACAATGCTGCTTCTTATTGTAAGTGACAGGAACATAGGAGAAAAGTAATTTATGGACCATCTTACTCTGGGAGAAATGTACTTATTTGTATGCGTTTTACATTTTTTAGATTTTCGCGACAGGAAAATCATTTCCCCCTTAAGGACAAGAGACCGCCGTCCGCAAGTACAGAAACGGCGGAATCCCGGCGGATAACGATGAATCGCCGCACATACCCGCCGCAATCGCCATCACCGCCGCACGTCGGGGACCTGAGCCACCCGCTCTGCCGGCTCTATGACAGCAGAGTTCCTGTGAGCCAGTCAGGAGCCGTTTTGATTGGCTTTTGACCCTGTCTTTCAATATAAGCCAATTGGGAGTTGCTTACATTGAAAGACAGGGCCAGGAGCCAATGAAAACGGCTCCTGACCGGCTCACAGGGCTCTCCCGTCATAGAGACAGGCAGAGCAAGTGAGCTACGGCGGGGATTCAGCAGCGGCGGCTGATTGAGGACCGCAGTGATTGAAATCTATGCCCTGCTTTGGTGGTTACCTGGCTGGCAGGGCGTAGATTTCAATCACTGCAGTCCTAATGTAGTTAAAGAGAAACCGTGACCAAGGATTGAACTTCATCCCAATCAGTAGCTGATACCCCCTTTCCCATGAGAAATCTTTACCTTTTCACAAAGGGATCATCAGGGGGGTCTGTATGGCTGAAGATGCTGCTGACCATGGTGCTGACATCATACTGTGGAAGCCTTGTTGTTGCATTGTGAGAAATAACAGCTGTTTACAGCTGTTTCCAACTGCCAAAAAAGCAAGCAGAAGCTACTTTCAGTGACATCACCTGCCAGCAGTAAAAATGTCACCATAGGATAAATGTCAGAATGTAAATCAGGGAGAGGAAATATTCTACAATGTGCAAACACTGACTAAATCATTTATAAATAATTATTGTAAAAATTAAGCACTTGTTCATTACTTTATTTTCACTAGAGTTCCTCTTTAAAGTTCACATAACAATGCAAGCAAAATGATTTATACTTACCTGAGGCTTCCTCCAGTCCACTGTAGTTTGTTAGCTCCCTCCGAGTCCGTCCGGTTCCCTTTGGTTTGCTGCTGTGGCGTCCACAAGCAAGCCAGGTTGTGGGCCACTGATTACCCTGGGGGCATTCTGGACAGCTGGAGTTACTGCGCGTTATTGGATTTATATAGCGCCAACATATTACGCAGCGCTGTACAATACATAAGATTACAGACAGGGGTGACCGACGCCACAATACAGGTAGAAAGCAATAAGATAAAATAACACAATACAGGTAATAGGCAATAAGGTACATAACTCAATGAATGGCTCAGTCAGGGACTTTACCAGGGTGACAGCGGTGAAATGGAGGGGACCGGGAGAAATGCAAAGTAGTGGACAGACCACAGGGGGCTGGAGGAAGCCCCAGGTAGGTATAAATCCTTTTGCTCAGGTACACTTTATAGTGGACCTGAACTCTTGCACAGGACAGGAAAAAAAACAGAGACATGCACCCTGTATGTATTTAGAGATGTCAGCCTGTCTACCCCCCCCCTCATCTGTGACTAGTCACCAGTGTAATTTGATCTCTCAGATGTGTCCGCTGACTGCCATGGCAGAGCAGTCAATTGGGAAAAACAGGATGTTTACCCTATGTCTGCTTCCATGAAAATAGGAAGTAGAGACACTGCAGATTTATTGCAGGATTTGTATCAGCTGTAACAAAGAAACATTTTTCTTTAAATGTTATTATGCTGATGCTTATCTTTTAGAGAAGAAAGGAAGTTCTGAGTTCAGGTCCATTCAGGAAATAAACAGCCTCCATATCTCTCTCACCTCGGGTTCCCTTTAAAGGACAACCGAGGTGGCATGTGACATAATGAAATAGACATGTGACAGTGCCAAGCACACACATAACTATGCTGTGTTCCTTTTTTTTTCTTTCTCTGCCTGAAAGAGTTAAACTTCAGGTATGCAAGTAACAGTTTCTGTCCGGGTCGGGACCGGGTCGGACTGGGTCAGACTATAGCATAACCCTCAATGATAAGTAATTACAGCCATAAAACACTTTCCTGTCAGTAAATGGCTTCTGAAAGCAGAAAACAGATGAAAAGGGTCAAGAATTCATAGATTTGAGCTCTGGCATACTTTAATGAAGGTGTCATTGAGCAGAGACAATGAAACAGTAAAGTCTTAAAAACTAGATATAAATATAAAATAAAACTGTGGAATAGCTAAAATAGTCATTTTTAGGAGAAGGAGGATAGATACAATTGTTTTTATCATTAGTTTATTTTCACCTCGGATGTCCTTGAAGAATCACTGCTATAGAAGATGTAAAAGAAGAGGAAAAACAAACAGGTTATGATCCTTAGTATGAAATATTAAAGGAGTCATGCATGCGGTCACCCTGCTTTGCAGCATAATTTATAAGTGTGTTTGCTTGAGCCGTGTTTCGGTTTAGCGTTTAGCACATCGCGGTCTCTGCCCGTCTCGTAGCACCAAGGGGATCCGTGCAGAAAAAAATTGCTTGAAGTTTCCATTAAAAATGTAATGGTCTCATCAGAGCGGAGAGCAATATCTGTATGTAATGCAGACAGGTGGAGAGAGAGGCTTGGGAGGAGGCGCAGGAGTGGGGAGAGAATGACAGTTCTGACACCTCGCCCCAAAAGATCTTCTGTCATTATTTGGCCAAAAAAAAAAAAAAGAAAAAAAAAACTAATTCTATTTCTTCTTTATCTATAAAATGTGATCTTTCTTCTGACACAACTACTGGCGAGACAAGTCCAGAGACGCGATCAGCCATCAGCAGATAATTTCATTTTTAGGAGGTACGATGTGTCAAGACTTGGACATGATCTGCGAGAGACGAGACTGTTAAAGGCTGGAAAAATAATTGTTTGGTTCAGCGGGTGAGGAGATGCATGGCGAAGACTTTATGATTGTTGTCTGACGCCGCTGATAATCGCGATTGGGCGATCCTTCCTCGAGGTGCCGCCACGCAGGATACATTGTCTGCTTTTCATCAGACTGATCCATTTGTCAATGAAAATAACTAAATAAAAATGCAGCAAGGAAACCGCCCGAATACTAACGGCAGAATCGTAATAAATCGAAGATTCTAAGCAAGTCCGAATAATGCAAACATTTTCACAAGGATTACACTTGTGTTCCGGGAAATGGGCGCGTTTTTAGATAATTATGTGTTTTTATACATGTTTACATTTTTCTTTATTTGGTTTGGTTTTTGGATTCTGTTTGGTTACTATATCAGTAGGTAAAACAGGTAGAATTCCACATAACTAAACAGCCTAGGTTAAGCTTCACTAGGAGGACAGGGTTACATACCAATATACAGCAAAATATAGATATAGGAAGTGTTTCTGGTGCTGAAACCAGGGTATTTAACGTACAAATGGGTATCTTGCATAATTTACTGCATTCTACTTTATGTTACTACAGTGCCTCTTTAACAATAACCTCGTTCCCTAACACTAACCCCCCATAATGAAACGAAACATTAACCTCTAACCCAGCAACTGCCGCAGCCCAGCTTCCTTATATTAAATACCGTTATTTTACTATGGCTAAACCTAAGCCTACTCTCACTCGGAAACCCTCCCCCCAGGCACCTAACCATAAACCCCTCCCCCCATGCACAAACTACCTACCTGACCCCCCCCCCCCCCCCCCCGCAAGCTACCTGCCTAACCCCCCTTGCACAAACTACCTACCTGACTCCTAACCCCCCCTGCACAAACTACCTACCTGACTCCTAACCCTAAACCACCCCCCTCCGCACAAACTACCTACCTGGCACCTAACCCTAAACCACCCCCCCTGCACAAAATACCTACCTGACTCCTAACCCACCCTGCACAAACTACCTACCTGACCTTCGTGATGGTAACCAAACCCTCCTCCTAACTGAGCCTAAAGTATTAGTGTTGTCAGCACCCCCCCCCCCCCCCACACCCCCCCAAAAAAAAAAAGATTAAAGAACCCCACATACTTTAATACACTTCTTGCTACTAAATATTATTCCTCTCAAAACTAGGGACAGACAATACTAGATGCAGATTTGTTCAAATTTTGAATTGAACTCTACCTTGGCAGGAATCGATTGGTCTATTTTCCAGCTGCATATACAGTACAGGTAGTCCCCGGTTTACGAACGCCCGACTTACCAACGACCCGCCGACCCTCCCCGATGACGTCACGCCGCCGGGGACGACCTCTTCTGCTGCCGTTTTTTAAGCAGAGTAGGCGCAACGGAAGGCAGATAGGGGACATCTCACCTGTTCCTTGCTGGTCTAATGTCCCATCGTGCTGCCCGGAAGCTGCGCGGCCTGTCCTCTCTCTCCATTCATTGTTCCCCGGCTGTTTCTTATGCGTCGCATAATGACGCAATCAGGAGAAGCCTCCTAGTGGCGGCGCCTCCTGATGTGTCATTATGCGAGGCATGTGAAGCCGCCAGGGGGACAGTGAACGGAGAGAAAGGATGGGCCGTGCAGCTTCCGGGCAGCACGCTGGGACGTTACACCGGCAAGGAACAGGTGAGATGTCCCCTATCTAGATTTCACCGCGCCTACTCTGCTTAAGGAATGGGGGTGTCCCGACTTAAGAACGAATTCAGGTTACGAACGAACTTTTAGTCCCTATCTCGTTCATTAACCGAGGACTACCTGTATTTGCATAATCCCGGATCAACTGAATGACTGCTGTTCAGTGCTTTTAAAAATAAGGAAATGGACTAGTTCGTTCAGATTCTTACTACCCACTGAAAGTAGCAGCAACATAAGACAATGGGCTTGATTCACAAAGCGGTGCTAACAGTTAGCACGCTGGTGAAAAGCCTTTTATCACGCCTAAACTCAGTTTAGGCGTGATAAGTTTAGGCATGATAAGTTTAGGCATGATACGTTTAGGTGTGATAAGTTTAGGCGTAATAAGTTTAAGCACCAACTGGGTTAGCACCGCAGTGCACAGCTGATCAAAAGTTTTGCGCTAGCAAAGTCTGGTGCACTTTGCATAGAGTTTAATGGCGCTGCTTTGCTTCCGGGACTTTGCGTGCGATCTAAACTTATCTAAACTTATCACCCCTAAACTTATCACGCCTAAACTTATCATGCCTAAACTTATCACGCCTAAACTGGCTTTTCACCAGCGTGGTGCATTGGTTATCACGCCTAAAGTCTCTAACTGGGTTAGCACCGCTTTGTGAATCGAGCCCTATGTCTGCTTCCATGAAAGCAGGAAGTAGACACACTGCAAGTTTATTGCAGGATTTGTATCGGCTGTAACCAAGAAATGTTTAGTATGTTGTTTATATATTAGAGCAGAGAGGAAGTTCTGAGTTCAGGTCTGCTCTATCCGTTCCTTGCCATCCAAATAATCGTCATACAAGTACATGACTTCATCCAGCGAGCCTGCAGACTCTTTGCTGCTCCTGCCGCAGTGCATTGTGGGGCTTAATGCCAGATTTAAAGATTGTACAAGGCCAGCAGGCAGTGTCGGCAGAACACCTTATTATTAAGGGAAAGAATGCGGATCTTTACTAAAGGCTGTAATCTTATAGTAAAGTGGTTTTGGAGATTATAGACGAGAGATTATGGAAAGCAGGGTGAAAGGTGGCGTTTTCCTTCAGAGCGCTCCTATCTGATGCTACGTCCGCTCGGCTGGAGATCCCCGCGTTCTGCTTATTTACGTGGAATTGAGAAATGAGAGGGATTAGGGGAGATGAACGCACAGATACATGAATGAAGGAACGTTTTTTTTTTCTTAATTATCATCTGATGTGTGTGGAGATCTCTTATTGACGTCAGCGGGGGGGAGGGGGGATTTCAGACGGTAAAGGGGCTTCCTGCATCGCATTAAGTATCAAAGCTTTGAAACTACGCATGGGGGCTATTCACCATCAGCCTGAATGAAGGGCCGGTCATGATTTGCAGGAAATGCCCCGTCAGTCCAGGGCTCCAAATATCACCACCAGAAATAATGTTTTATCCTTATAGCTGCGGTAAACATGTGATGCTATTTGTAAATCTTGGTACACACTTCCAATTTTAATTGCCCAATCATTGACCACTTTTACCACCTCCATGTAGTATGAAGGCCAACAGATTTTGAATGCTATGAACAGATTGCGTAGGTAAACTCTAATAATACATGGAAGAGGTAAAATTAGCCAATCATTGGCCAATTAAAATTGCATGTGTATACCAGGCTTAAGAGAGCCCAAGGTGGGCTCATGAAATGAAAACATAACTAGGCTACCAGATCCGGAGGGCTGAGCAGCTCAGGTAGCCTCCAAAACCGCCGCTCCCTGCCGCTCCTGTGGGCCGCAATGGCCCACTTTCACTTTCGTGACCTCTAGGCCACGACACTGGAATTTGAGATTCATTCTCTCATCCAGCATGCAGGGAGGCGGGGGAGCGGCAGGGGGCGTGGCCAGGGAGATAGAGCTGCCCAATAGCAGCTCTGGAAACCCTTAAGGAACGCCCCTGGTGGACGTTTTGAACAGGGAATCCCTCTCCCTGTGTTTACCTCCGTGATACCGACTAATATTGTAGCTAATCTTGAAGGGCTATAGTGCGGCGGTGGGTGTGTGTGTGTGGGGGGGGGGGGCAGAGAGCGGCGGTGTGGGGACACAGAGGCATGTCATTAAGCAGGGAACATACATGCCTCTGGTCCCAAAAAAACACCTCAGGTTCTATTTAAGGATTACTGGAACTGTAAAAGTGTGTGCACATCTAATTTTGACTGTCCAGCTGAAGGTGGCCACACACGATGCAATAAAATGATCCGATTTTACAGTAATTCGATAAAAACGATCGTATCTCCCGTAAAAAAATCGAAAGCTTTTTTTTCATTCGACTGAAAAATCCGATCGGATTTCCCGTTTTCTTCGATTTTAATCGATCCGGACTGCCAGATATTTTTCTTCAATCTTTCTAAAGATTGTATGGTGTGTGTTGGATTGTCAATTTATTAATATACACACCCTAGCAATTTTGTTAGAGTTTCCAATCATTTTTATCATAATTGGGGGAAAAATTGAACATGTGTGTGTGGTACATTGGTCATATTTTTGAAATGTTACAATCAGTCAGAAAAATTGATTGCAATTCTTAAATTGAACAGATATTTAAAAAATTGTATGGTGTGTGGCCACCTTGAAAGAGACACTGAAGCGAAAAAAAAAACTATGATATTATGATTTATATGTGTAGTACAGCTAAGAAATAAAACATTAAGATCAGATACATCAGTCTAATTGTTTCCAGTACAGGAAGAGTTAAGAAACTCCAGTTGTTATCTCTATACAAAAAAGCCATTATCTCTACGACTTTCAAAAGTCGTGGAGAGGGCTGTTTTCTGACTTTTATTATCTCAACTGTTAGTTAACTATTTACTTTTCCTCTGGCAGAGGAGAGGTCATTAGTTCACAGACTGCTCTGAAAGAATCATTTTGAATGCTGAGTGTTGTGTAGTCTGCACATATAAGAGAATGATGCAATGTTAGAAAAAACACTATATACTTGAAAATAAAAATATGAGAATATTTTCTTTGCTGCTAATCTTCTAGTAATTATTCATAGTACACAACCAATTCATTATATCATATATTTTTTTTTGCTTTAGTGTCTCTTTAAAACATTACCACTACTACATGATGATTTACCAATGCAATCTGTTCTTAGTATTCACGGCATGGGTGTAACAATCACCCCTGCGACCTCTGCCACTGCTTTGAGTTTGGGGGCCCCTCCTCCTTCCTCTCCCCAACCGCAATTGCAGCGAGTTAGCAAGAAAACCTGTCCCGCCTCCTTCTCCCGCCATGCAGAGTAGCGGGAGAGTCTGTAATTTATTTCCCAGCTTCCAGACGCTGCTTTACAGCAGAGCACTCTCCAGCTCCCAATCACGCCATTCTCCAGCTCCCAATCACGTCACCCTCATGGGGTTCAGGGACCAAGAGGGCCCCATGCTATCATTTTTGAAGGGGGGCCCTATCAGTGGCCTAGCTAGAGATCATGGAGCCCCATATAGCAAAACTTTCATGGAGCCCTCAGATGCAGGCACTCTTAAGCAATGCCACCTTCCCCTACCCTATGGAGTGAATTGGGCAATTTACTTTCTCGTACAATCTACACTGCACATAGTTCATGAGCACTGAGACAAAGTGAGAGGTTAGAGAAACACAAGAAAGTTAATTATGAATACATTAACCACTTGCCGACCGCGTCCACGCAGCAGCCCCAGGACCGCCTATCGCCGATTGGCGTAAGGTCCTTGGCGCGTGGTTTGCAGGAGATTGTGCGTGCTGATGCGCGCGCATCCCTGCTTGGATAGCGGAGTGGCATCAGTCTCCCAGATCGCCACTAGGAGACCGCCGTCTAGACTCTAATTACCCTGTACAGCGCTGCGATCTAAGGTACTGGGGACAGCCATGTTGCATGGCTATCCCCTCCAGAGGCAGGAAAATGATCAGCTGTCATAGGCTGAAGCCTATGACAGCCGATCACACTGATTGGCTGGCGGGGGGAGGGAGGGAGGGGGGAGTACAAAAAAAAAGGCATATTTATTTAAAAAATAATTAAGCTGTAGCATCGAAGCTTAGTGAATCAACCGCATTATTAATAATTACAAGCCCTAATTTGCAAAAATAACAGTGATATACCCTAATGCCATAAATATTAACCACTAGACAATGCGCTGCTGCATTAAAACGTCCTGCTGGAGCCTCTTGACAGCT
The DNA here is from genome assembly GCF_040937935.1 of Hyperolius riggenbachi. NCBI lineage: Eukaryota > Metazoa > Chordata > Amphibia > Anura > Hyperoliidae > Hyperolius > Hyperolius riggenbachi. The sequence goes on along the minus strand of NC_090649.1, from coordinate 452,881,822 downwards.
ACAGGACATTTTTAATGTCCTGTAGTTTGTGCACCTCCACCGCTTGTACCGTCAGGTCATGGCGATACACAATTGGGGAAGGAGAACAAACATTTACCTTACCACTAGCAATGCTTGTAATGAATGGACATGATCCCGATCAAAGTGATCATATCCTGATAAATCAGAATAGTGTTTCTAGTGGCGACAAAGTAAAATTACACACACACATCCATCCACATACATTTATCAATTAAAAATTAATAAAGTTAATCCCTTCTATTTTGGGGAAAAAAAACATTAAAAAAAAACCCTCATGATTTTTAGAACAACAAAATGTGGAGCACTTGAGAGCCAGCCTGACAGTTCTAAAGCCAGCAAATAAGATCTCTGGTTACCCAAAATGCTCTGGGAGGGAGGAAAATTCCAAATAATAAACAGCCTAGGCTAAGCATCAGAGGGCGAGGCTACATACCAATATACAGCAAAATATAAAGGAAATGCTTCTGATACCAAAAGAAGGAAAATTACTGTAAAAGTATGTATCCTGAGTTATTGACTGCATTCTACTATATGTTACTACTACAGGGCCTCTTTTATTTGTGTAAACCAAGTGGGCGACACCTGCAGCGCTCATCCTGCATGAATATCTCTCATTCTCGGCAGTGAAGCTGTTACTCTGACCGCTGCCGTATTGTTACAAAGTGATAGATGAAACTTTCAGAACAATGTATACCTGACACAATGTTCCCGTTTTTATTGCCGCGCTCAAACACAGGATGATGAAAGCGGCCGCGCTGTTAAATTGCCCCTTCTATTATTCAGGCTTAATTACATTGCTCTCCTGAGGCCTCTGCAAGTCTCCGCAGTGGGCCGAGCCGCGGCCTCCACGTCCTTCTCTCTCTCGCTGGCTCTTTTTCTCAAGACAAAGTAGAATGTGTTGGCTGAGCTCTTGGAAAACCTGGTTAAAAGGAAGGTGCAGGGTAATTAAAAATTAAAAATCTACTCACCTGGGGCTTCCCCCAGCCTCTGACAGCCGTTCTGTGCCCTCGCCGCAGCTCCGGTGGCTCCCGTTCCCTCCGGTGGCTCCTCGCCATACCGTGTCATGGCTAAAATGCACCGAGGGCAAGGGTGTAAAAATTACACCCCCTTCCCCCACCCACGTGGACTCGCAAACCCTTACTCTTTAGGGACAGTCACATAGCCACAGGTCAAAAGTACATCTGCCTACTTACTAGTGACCAGTAGGGCTGCTCAAATCCAAATCCGCGAGATACCCGGATAGTTGCTATCTGGATATCTCCCAGTAAACCTGTGCGGGGTGGGCGGGGGGTCAAGCTTACCTGTCTGACGTCTTCTTCGTCCGTCCCTGGCGCCTCCCACGATGTGTTCTACGCGGCGGTCACGTGACTACAAACATTTCCTCCTTCCGGGTTGAAGGAGGAAATGTTTGTAGTCATGTGATGCGTGTGGACTGCATCGTGGGAGGCGCCAGGGACGGACGAAGAAGACGTCAGACAGGTAAGCTTGACCCCCCGCACAGGTGTACTGGGAGATATCCGGATAGCAACTATCCGGGTATCTCCCGGATTCAGATTTGAACAGACCTAGTGTCCAGCCTCTCATCCAGGAGGAAGTAGGGACCAGGAAAACACACAGCCAAAGAGAGCCCGGAAAGTCGACTGCATGGGCGCCGCGCACTGACAGCCTGCTGTACCGCTACAGGACATCAGGTGTCATCTCGCGGTGGTGATGTGATGATGACTTGACATCAGACGCACTCAGCCGACTCGCTCGGGCCCGCACTGCCCAAGAAATGGCTCTGCCTCTAGTTTAGAGGTAGGTATTCCCTGGATAGATAGTTATGCATGGTTGTCCCCCAGCTAGGTAGGTGTCCCCAGTGCAGGTTGGCTCCATTACTCACCTCCCTGGGTGCAGGCTTGATGACGTCATCAAGCCAGAACTTGGAACTTAGTGACAGAGCGAGGATGGATGCAGAGCTGAGGAGGAGCAATGATCGCCGGGGGAGCGTCAGGAAGGTAAGTAGATCCTCTTCTTTCTTCAGCCGCTGCCGCTGTGCTTCAGTGATCACTATGATCGTGGTGATCACCTGATCAGCAGCCAATCGCCATGGCTCCTGATCAGTGAGGGCAGATGTCAGCTGTCATATGACAGCCAATTGTCCCCCACTAGGTGCGTGCGATCGCGTCAGGAGGGGGGGGGGGGACTTCAAGTATGTGAGAGTTACCTCCTGTCAACCACAGACCGCCACACAGAGGACATAACTCTAATGTCCTTGGTCCCAAAGAGGTCACAGAGGAACTTTAGCGAGAAGGGGGAAAAAATAAATCCATACATTGCAAAGTGAGAGGTTAGAAAATAGAAGCAAGATCACGAAATTATTGATATTTACCATGTAATTTGTTCATATTGTTTGATCCACAATCAGCCTGCAGGTCATCCTCTTTACTACTGACAGGCAAGAAAAAAAACTTGACAGCACCTACTGTTGTTATTTATAACTGCACCCACTAACAACGCAATAGACTAAAGGTTTGTTTTTTTTATAGATATACATATGCACAGAGGGAGATAGATACTGGTTTCTTGGCAGTTGGTAACAGCTGTTATTTCCAATTCCCACAATGCAACAAGGTTTACAGACAGGAAACTGTCAGGACCTAGGTCATGACATCACACAGTGGGAGGGGTTTCACCACAAAATTAACCTAAAGGCCAATACACACGTCGGATTTTTGCGAACGACGGGTCGTTTGAACGTCCCGTCGTTCAGTCATCCGCACGCCAAATCGGGCGTGTGTACAGACTGTCGTTCGGGTGATAAGACTGGTTTTGAGTGATCCGCCGGGCGTCGTTCGCAAAAATCCAACGTGTGTATGGGCCTTTACAGACTCCCTTTATGATCTATTTGAGAAAAGGTAAAGATTTCTCATGGAAAAGAGGGTATCTGCTACAGATATGTATGAAGTTCAATCATTGTTACAGTTCCTCTTTTAAGAGGGACTTTAACCCAGGATTAAACCATCACCATTCATCCCAATCAGTAGCTGATTCCCCTCATCAGGGGAGTCTGTATGGCTGATATTGTGGTGAGAACCCTCCCACAGTGTGATGTCATGACCATGGTCCTGACACGCATAGCTTCCAACTGTCTCTCTTTTGAAGGGACAGTCCCTCTTTGGGAGCCCTGTCCCTCTGTCCCTCTTTCAGGACTTTATCCCTCTTTCTATGTAAATATATATATTTCTCTTCTAAAAAATGTGTTTGACTCTAAACTTTATTCTCGTCCTTTAAATTAATATATTACTAATTTTAAAATGTTAATATGAAGGAAAATGAACCAGGATAGAAAGGACCAGTGGGGTTTGAATTATAAAACAACATATTTTTCTTAAGAAATCTTTATGGTATTGGTGACTAGGGGTGTGACGGAGGCATGATCAGGGGTGTGGCTTAAGTGTCCCTTTTTCTCATTTCAAAAAGTTGGGAGGTATGCTGACAGTTTGCTGTCTGTGAACCTTGCTGCTTTGGAGGAAATAACGTCTGTGTTTCCAATTGCAAAGCAAATAATAACACCCTCTGTGCACAGAATTCTGAACGAACATTCTGCAGAGATCACCAGGCAGAACTAAAGATGTTGCCACTTCTGATACATTTCAGGAAGTAAATCAGAGAGATGAAAGATTGACAAAATAATTTATAAATGAATATAAGCACAATTTTTGCACTGCCTACGTCTGACTGTGACATGGGTAATAATGGAGTTTAGTTTTCTACTCCTCCAGATTATCGCCTTTTATTTTTACTGAAGGCTAGAGGAAGGGACGGAAGTGTTTACAGAAAGTGACGAATGACGGCCGGTCCTCAGTTATACGAAAACAAGAGTCCCGCTGTACAGTGAGGGATGGTGCGCAGCAAGCACGGCAACCGCTTTTCAATATTTCTGGCGCGCGTCATTAATTAGTCTGCATGCGCCACTCACATAATCACTTCATCTAAGCGAGAGATCTTACTAGAGGCGTGAATAGGGGAAAGGGAGCGGCGTGTGCGACGTGTACTAATAATCAGAGCAAATAACATTTAATCTTCTGTCTCCTGTAGTTTTTCTTCAGTTTCTCCCGGCCTGGGGAAAACAACAGCAAGCGGCTTTGGCTTGCCCATAGCAATGATACTGATACTGGATCATCCTGGATTCAAATTAGGCAAAAATGGTGCTAGAAATCTGGGCGCAATGTGAATTACGGCTATAGTGGCTCTTAGTCAGTTATTTGGGCGTGGTCAAAAGACAGAGCCCAAATTACAATAAAAACAGTGTAATTTGGCCGCCAGCAGTACCTGGAAGCGTGTTACCCCAGCGTCCACGACGACCTAGAGGGGGAATAGTAATTTACGCCTGGGCTTTTGTAGCAGCAGGGTAAGGCCTGGAACCCACTACAAATCGTTAGCGCTAATCGCAATCGCTAGCGTTTTGTAAGTGATTGCATGAGCGTTTTCTGGCGATTTTGGTAGCGATTTTAAAAAGTGTAAGCGTTTTGCCAGCGATTGTGTAGCGATTTGCGATTAGCGGTTTAATTCTGATTGGTCCTTTCAATTAATTTACATTTTTTTACAGTGTGCAGTCATTTAAAAACGCTAGCAAAATTGCTCTGTGTAGCGATTCATGATCGATTACGCCACCGTTTGTATACATTGCAGAAACGCTAACACTCACGCTAAAAAATGCTGCATGTTCTGCATTTGCGATTTTGCTAATTGCAATTGCTCCAGTGGAATTTGGCCCATCCATCGATATTAGCTGAGCGTTTGGGGAAATCGCCAGCGTTTTACATCGCTCCATAAACACAAAATCGCTCTAGTGGGTTCCAGGCCTAAGCCGTTTCTCCTGGTGCCTTAGTTACGTGTATGGCCTGGTCCATTTAACAGATGTTTGAAGTAAAATGATACGATAAATTTGGTGTCTCTCCTGAAAGCAATTTTTCATTTAAGCCAGACTGACGCTAATGGTATCCTCCTCTACATACCTATTCACCCTGCATGCGAATTGATGTGGGTCAAGGAGGGCATTGGTGTAGCGCTTTAGGAAGGCAAGAACCAGTCACTCAGTTGCTGTCAGTGCTGTGGAGTCGGAGTCGAGAAGTCGGAGCAATTTTGGGTACCTGGAGTCGGAGTCAGAGTTAAAGTTGGATGAATTTTGTACCAATTCCACAGCCCTGGTTGCTGTCAGTTATAACTGAAAGGACAACTGATGTGCAAGGTAATATCCATGTTTCCCTATGGCCCAAGTGATATTACTGTTTAACAAAGGGCTGATCTGGAAGATGTTATGGAGGTCATAACCATTTTTAAAATGGAGGACATAGAATACCCTCGATGAGGAGAAGACTACGCGGGAGGTAAGTATGATATGTGTATGTGTATTTTGACTTTTATCTTTCAGTTCAGGTTTGCTTGACGTCTTTGAAGGTAAACTCTGGAGTTCTGCCTTAGGACACAAGCTGCCGGTAACACTGCTGAGCGATGAGGGGTCTGACACGCTGTAGTTAGTCTGACAGTGATGCCTCTGAATTGACATGTCAGTCTTCTTCTTCTAAATTGCTCTAAGGCTTGATCCGGCACTGACACCAGTGGTCTGAGCCCTTGCTGGAGGGAAAAATCAATACGGCTGCCTGCGTGCGCCTCACTCACTGTCTTGTAAGTGTAATCAGTTTGAAGATAGTGGAGGAATGACTGGCTGACACTGTGAAGCAGTTAAAGAGGAACTTTATCCGAGGATTGAACTTCATTCCAACCAGTAGCCGGTACCCCCTTCTCACAAGAAATAGTTATCTCTTCCTGAATAGATCATTAGTATGGTTGATATTGTGGTGAAACCCCTCCCACCAGGGGCGTAACTAGGCACCCCTATCCCAACCCAGGGACACAATGGGGAGTATTCACTAAATGTGGTTAAGGTTGCCATGCACAGGGAGGACATGGCAATTTTATACCAACAATTATGTAGCATGTATTGCGATACTAGCGTGACAGGTGTCACCAAGGTAACACAAGTTGCAAGGCTAGTGCCGTGCTACACTACTTGCACTACTAATACTACATCCCTTTGTGAGCATGACAGCGGATGGATATGTTAAAGGGGAAATCCACTTTAGCAGTAAGAATGCTATAAACATGTCCAGTTTGGATGCGCCTGTGCACGGCCTCACTCACAACCACAAAAGCCTTATGCTTGAGTTGCTTGAGTTGTACTTTAAACATCGGGGTTTCCCATCACCCTAGTTTAAGGCAGAGCATGCCTTTAAGGGAGCGACCACCTCAACTGACCACAATTACATAACTGGTATGCTTCTCATTTTTCTCATTCCACAGACCCGGAGTTGGCCTTTAAAGCTTACCTGAGGTGACATGTGACTTGATTAAATAAACATAAACACATATAGCTCTACCTCTAATAAGAAATTAAGTGAAGTCTCTTTCTGTTTCCAGTACAGCAAAATTGTTATGTATGCTAAGGAACTTGTCGAACAGCTTGTCAAATTCGTCTGGTTTCCTGAACAGTAAACAGACAGAAGACGAAGGAGTGTTCAAAGGGTCATCATTACTTTAGTTTCTATTTCAGTTTAAGGCTGGGTTCAAATATGACATAGTGTGAAAGGCTGCGTTTTATGTCACATTTTTATATACATTTTTTGTGCGTTTTTCCTGCATTTTTGGTGCGTTTGCGATATGTTTTTCATGCATTTTGCGTGCGTTTTCCATGCGTTTTTATATTTTCTATTTATTTATGCAAATCACTTGGAAGGAAGCGAAAATACAGCAAAAAAATTATTTTTGTTTAGAAAAAAACCGCACATAAAACGCATGGTAAACACATGAAAAACGCATACCATTGCGTTCCCATTGACTTTTATTATTTGGCAGTGTCCCTGCATAATTTTAAAAAGTTTTTAAAAACGTAGGTTTGAAAACATATAGAAAACGCATATGCGGCCAATATACTTTCATTAGAGGCAAAAATGCAGCGTTTTCCGCAACACTAGCATTTCTGCTATGTGTGCACCCAGCCTAATGCTACGTACACACATGCGACAACAATCGTTCGTTGAGGACGACGAACGAACTTTTAATTGACGAAAGAACGACCGAAGTAAAGTTAGTTGTAAAAAGTGTGTAACGATCACATCGTTAGAACGAACGTTACACCACGTAAAAGCACTTAATGCGCCTGCGCATAAAATTGTAAAGTTCCTTGGAGAAAAAGTGAAATACGCATGTCCAGCCTGGTACGAACGATCGTTTCCAACGATGTACCACTTTTGCTAACGATCATCGGTGGTAAAAATCCGCCAAGACAGAACTTTGTTTTGTAGCGATTTGCCTCGTTCGTCGTTTGCCTTAATAGTCGTTGGTTCGTTTTTTGTAACGATCGTCGTTGGTAAAGATCGGGGAACGATCGTTACAAACGACTATAGTCGCATGTGTGTACGCACCTTAAAAGTCAGGGTGTGGATTCTAAACTGCAACTACGACAGTCTCAATGCAATCTTAAAAATAAAGCTATAAAACTTAAAAAAAAGTCACTCTTTTCTATACTACGAATGTTTGATATATCATTTGTACTACACACACACATATGATCTATTATCTCATACGTTTATTTTCACTTCAATTTCACTTTAAAGTGATAACTTTCCATCTATCTAAAACAAATCATGAGGAAGAGAAGAACGGAGGTCTTCTTTAGCATTGGCTGGCTCACCGTTGAAGAACGAAACTGAGCAAACTCCTGCATCCCTTCGTCAGCTTTAGACCCGACAGGTGAAGTTTTGTAATCTTGGTAAAGTTTCCCAGCTTTATTCTCAGAGGGTTCTCAGTGCAGACGGGGGTTGGTGTTTCTTTTGAGGTTCTGACTCCTGATTAATGTATTATGTCCACTCCTGTTTACTGGATCGCTGAGTTTTCCCCGGACAAAACCGAAGATTTATAACAAGCCAAGAACAGTTTCCTCTCACTGTGACGAAAATTGGAAGCGGCCAAGGCCTGAGGTGCCCTCCGAGGCCTGGGGGGAAGTGGAATGGTTTGGTTGTGGAACGAATAGTACGATAATTTGTAAGTATCATTATTGTTGGTATTATTCGGATTGCTGTAAGGTTTGTACATGTTGGGAAGCAGGACATGGAGGTTGAGCAAGGAAAGAAAATATTCAGATTCTTATTGCCTCCAGATGACCCTGAATCCCCGGCTTAGACTGACTGTGATATTTATATTTCATGTTGAGCTTGCATTATTCACTTCGCTAGCAATAAAAAATGAAAACTTTATTGACACAGATGATAAGTAATGGGAGGAGCGCGTGTAGAGGTTTGCAGAGAGGAGCAGCCGATTAAGGAGTGGTGGGAGGAGCCAGTTTAGATATTGCAGAGAGGAGCAGCAGGTGAGGAGTAGTGGGAGGATCTAGTATAGAGATTGCAGAGAAGAGCAGCAGGTGAGGAGTAGTGTGAGGATCCAGTATAGAGATTGCAGAGAGGAGCAGCAGGTGAGGAGTGGTGGGAGGAGCCAATATAAAGATTTGCAGAGAGGAGCAGAGGATGAGGAGTGGTGGGAGGAGCCAGCATAGAGATTACAGGGAGGAGCAGCAGGTGAGGAGTGGTGGGAGTAGCCTGTGTAGAGATTATAGAGGGGAGCAGAAGGTGAGGAGTGGTGGGAGGAGCCAGTTTAGATATTGCAGAGAGGAGCAGCAGGTGAGGAGTAGTGGGAGGATCTAGTATAGAGATTGCAGAGAAGAGCAGCAAGTGAGGAGTAGTGTGAGGATCCAGTATAGAGATTGCAGAGAGGAGCAGCAGGTGAGGAGTGGTGGGAGGAGCCAATATAAAGATTTGCAGAGAGGAGCAGAGGATGAGGAGTGGTGGGAGGAGCCAGCATAGAGATTACAGGGAGGAGCAGCAGGTGAGGAGTGGTGGGAGTAGCCTGTGTAGAGATTATAGAGGGGAGCAGAAGGTGAGGAGTGGTGGGAGGAGCCCGTGTAGAGATTTGCAGAGAGGGGAGCAGGTGAGGAGTGGTGGGAGAAGGCAGTGTAGAGATCTGCAGAGAGGAGCAGCAGATGAGGAGCGGTGCATAACCTCAAAGTGCGTCTGTGCTACTGCGCAGGTGTCATGTATCTGTGGCGCATACAATGTTGTATGCGCCAAATTCGCTCATTATGATCATTACTAGTTCTGGGTGTGGGGATTGTAGGTAAAGCTGTTACTACAAATGCCATAACTAGAGGGGTATAATGGAACTTGGCACAGTTTGGGTAAAATCAGTTTGTTGTAGGGGCCTAGGCCTTGCCAATATAATGTATTGTACGATATTACTGTATAACAAAAGATACCCTTTGCCTTTAAAATACATCTAGGGACAGGAAAAAAAAATCAGATTTAAAGGACAACTGTGAGGGGTATAAAAGAAAGCCATATGTATTTACTTTAAAGCAATATGAGTTATTTGGCAGCCCTGCTGGTCTATTTGGCTGCAGTAGTGTCTGAATAACACCGATAACAAGCTTGCAGCTCATTTTGCAACACCTGATCTGCTGCATGCTTGTTCAGGGTCTATGGCTAAAAGTATTGGAGGTGGAGACCAATTGCAAGAATGACAGGCAATTGGTATTGCTTAAAAGGAAATAAATATGGCAGCCTCCATATCCCTCTCACTTCAGTTGTCCTTTAACCCCCTTGCAGTTCCAATTACTGCGGCAAGGGGGCAGCGCAGCACGGGACGTCAGAGGGAATCCCGATCCACCCCTCAGCGCTGCCTGCCACTGATTGGCCAGGCTGCGCAAGGGGTCTGGGGCGCGACGGGTAGCGGCGAATCGGCGGCAATCGACTTATGCACGCAGCTAGCAAAGTGCTAGCTGCGTGTAATAAAAAAAATTGTGAAAATCAGCCCAGCGGGGCCTGAGAAATCTTCCTGCGCAGGTTACCCCGAGCTCAGCTCGGGATAACCGGCAAGGAGGTTAAAGAGATCCAACAGAGCCCGCCAACAGAGGGGAAAATGAGAAGCAATTAAATCAGACTGAAAGAATCAACGGAATCGACGGAATGATCATTCATTGTTAGTACCCAATCTGATCAGTTGTACAGTTGATCATGCAGGATATTGTACAGTTAATGGGCTCCTTTTGGATGCCTTCATGCTTATTTGTGCGATTTTTCAGCTGCAGTTTCCCCCAATTATTCATATTTGCCAATCTGCATTTTTGTAATTTTTTGCATTTGATTCTTCTTTTCTTGTTTGCGTTTTTATGCAAACTTTACGCATTTGGTTATTTTTTTCATACATACCCATGAAAAGTTAATTTACATGAGATTGAAATTCACATTTCCTTTAACTTTCACTGTATGCGCTTTGCATGTCCGTTGCGAAAAAAAGCATGCATGCAAGCTTTTTTTTCTTCAGAAAATTTGGATGCAAATACTACACCAAAGTCAAATGCAATGCCAAATGACTTGCATTAGATCTGCGGTGAACGCAAATTCGCAAAAGTGCAAATTCCATCAAGCCTGAAAGGGGCCTTATGAATTTAATGAATATATATATATATATATACACAGTATGGGCTTGATTCACAAAAGAGTGCTAACTGTTAGCACGGCCGTTTTAGCGCAAATTTTTGCATTTGCGTGAATTTTCGCGTGCAATTAAAGGTTTTTGCATGCAAACGTGAATTTTCGTGCAAAATCGTTATCGTTTTCACGAGAAAATTCGCATTTGCACGCGAAACTGTTTAATTGCGTGCGAAAATTCGCTACCGAAAACGGCCGTGCTAAGAGCACTCTTTTGTGAATGAAGCCCAATATCTATATATCCATATCTATCTATCTATCTATCTATCTATCTATCTATCTATCTATCTATCTATCTATCTATATATATCTCCAGGGCTGGATTTACCATGAGGCAGTATAGGCACGTACCTACAGGCGCCCTCCCCTCCCCTTGTACCTCCCTCCTTCCCTATGCAGAGTCCTGAGCAGAGTGTAAGTGGGAGGTTACTCACCCAGCTCTCGGCATTCCACTGACCAGGTCTCCCTTCAGTTGGGGGCACCTCTAGCTACTGTATGTAATACCAAGGTTCCTCTAGCTACTTAATACTGAGGGTACCTATGGCTACCTAATGCTAAGGGACACCTGTAGCTATGATGGGTAAGGGCAGTAAGGGAGAAGTGACCGCTAGGACAGCCAGCACACTTGCGGTGCAGTTTGGTGGGGGTTGGTAGGTTCATAGAGGACAAAGTCTGGGGTGCCAGGACATTTAAGCCTATAAGCTCTATCTATCTATCTATCTATCTATCTATCTATCTATCTATCTATCTATCTATCTATCTATCTATATTAAGCTATGTAGCCTGAGTGCGTTTCCCTGTCTCTGACGGGTCGCCTGATGATGTCATACGATAACATGTAGTTGGCCCCCAAACGGCTTCTAACATCCAGCGTTGCGGAGATGAAGCGTGAGCGAGTTAGAGGATGCTGACAGCTGATGTCATCCGGGGAGCGGTGACAGCCATAAATGATTAATCTCTCCTTGTAAAAGCAATCTAGCAGAACCGCCGGCGCCCCGCGCCAAGCGCCAAGCCTCCGTTTTGTCTTTTCATAAATTTGCAAGCTATGTGGTTTATATATGTACACATCGCGCCGCGCAACATCCGTCCGCCGCGGACTTTACCGCCTCTGACAAGCCTTTAATGAATTCTGCTGGCGCTACTTTGTAGCGAAGAATGCGGTTAATTCAGCCGCAATTCCCGGGTGGCGAGATGTCGGTGTCGGGATGTCGTTGTCTGGGAATGAAAAGAATGAATATTTTAATAATAATGTCTCTTTTCAATCAGCGGCGGCGCTTTATGAAATCGAGGGGAGCAGGATGAGGCCGCTGGAAAGAACGCTGGATAAATTCCATTATCGGCTGTGATTTGCACAGTGAGATGAGATGGGAGATCTTTGTCTTGTCAATGATACCGCCTGTATTGGGGGAACCATATGAAAGACTCCAGCAAATAAAAAAATAGGAGGTTTTGGAGAGTGCAGAAAGAGTTGGGGTCTGTTTTGGGGTTTTTGATGCTGTCAGTGTCCACACCGAGAAGTACTATATTTGTCTGTGATCTTCCATGGCTTTAATGTAAATCATGGCAGTCCCAGGGAGAGGTGTGAACCTTGAACCTTCAGTCGTTTTCACTTTATGCATCTGAGCAATGTTCACCTCCCATTCATTCGCCTATAACTTTATCACTACTTATCACAATGAACTGATCTATATCTTGTTTTTTCCGCCACCAATTAGGCTTTCTTTGGGTGGTACATTTTGCTAAGAGCTACTTTACTGTAAATGCATTTTAACAGGAAGAATAAGAAAAAAAACTGAAAAAGTTCATTATTTCTCAATTTTCGGCCATTATAGTTTTAAAATAATTCATGCCTCCATAATTAAAACCCACGTATTGTATTTGCCTAGTAGTCCCGGGTATTACACCATTTAAATTATGTCCCTATCACAATGTATGGCGACAATATTTTATTTGGAAATAAAAGGGCATTTTTTCCATTTTGCATCCATCACTATTTACAAGCTTATAATAAAAAAAATAGAAATATTTCATCTTTACATGAATATTTAAAACGTTTAGACCCTTAGGTAAATATAAGTGTTTTTTTATTGTAATGTTTTTTTGTTTTTTTTATTAAACATTTTATTTTGGGTATTTTTGGGAGGGTAGGATGTAAATAGTAATTTTTTTATGTAAATATGTGTTTATTTATTTTTTACATGTGGATGTAGTTTTACTTTTTGGCCACAAGATGGCAACCTTGATTGTTTACATGACGTCACTCTAAGCATAACATGTAGACTTAGAGGGACGTAAGAGGCAGAAAAAGCGAGGCTTCCGAGAGAAGCAGTCGCTTTTTCTGCTGGGGAAAGGAATCCATGATCGGGCACCATGTCCCGATTCATTGATTCCTGGGCTAACGATCCGGGAGCGGGCGTGCATGCACGCGATCAGCCACGGGAGCACACATGGCCTTCTGGAAGTAGCCTCTATGTCCAGAAGGCTTAAATGATTAAAGTAACACTGAGATGGGGCCACGGCAATAAAATATACTTACCTGGGGCTTCCATAGCCCCCTCCAGCCTGATCGATCCCACACTGTCTTCTTCCAACTCTCCATTCTTCCGTAATTGGCCCCAAAAAGTCCTCCAGTCCAGGGCCAACAGTGCATGCACAACCTGGCTGTGTGCGAGCTCCCGCTGCATTCATGTCACCTGGAGTGTTCTGCGCTCTCAGTGACAGGAGTGAGATGGTGGAGCGCGCCAGGCCGGACTGCGCAGGAGGATTTTTCAGGGCTAGTTGGGGGTAAACGAGAAGGCAAATGAGGACGACAAGGGAGCGATCAGGCCAGAGGGGGATGGAGGAAGCCCCAGGTATTTATACATTTTTTAAGGGGCCCCTTAAAAAGTGATACTTTAATTGACCCTGAAGTGATAACATTGCCCAGGGGGTACTTGCCTCAGGAGGGTAAGCCTCTGGTTCTTAAATAGACTTCCCTCATCCTCTCCTTCAGCCCCGTTCCAGTAGCGAGACCCCCCAAAAGTCCGCTGACAAGTGACAAGGGCTTGTCAGCACTGCACGCAGGTGCACTAGCTGCTTTCTGCTCAGGCGGACCTGATCAGGCTCGGCTATTTCTGCCAGAGTCTGAGCAGATAATAGTGATGTTGTTATTGTTTTTTAGTTCGGGGGAGCCAGTGCTGGATCGGGCATACTCAGGAGGACGGGGGAAGCCTCATTAGGACCTAGAGGCTTCCCCCTCCCGAGGCAAGTATGGTATCTGTTTTGTTTTTTCATAATATAACGTTACACTGGGACAGCCTTCTGTATTTCAGTACGTTTATATTTATATTACATGTTGTCCCCTTTTAGGCCCCTTTTACACCTAAGCAGTGCAGTGATCGATAAGCCTGGTAAGCCTGCACCGCAGAAATCGGCATTCCTATGACCTTGCGTTACGGTGCAGCGGCAGGGTCATATGCATAGCCCCGACACCCCCCCCCCCTCCCGCTCAGTGATGTACTCCCTGCTGGATGTAATGAGTCTATTTTATATATTAGTTACACCTTTTTAAGTGAACCTCCAGACTAAAAATCTATTCAGCAGCACTAAAAAGGCTTGGCGTTTCTTCTTGGCGGTGTGACACGGGGTAAGCTGCCGGAGGGTGCCGCTCAGGTCCTGCTGGGCCGATCTACATAATTTTTTTTTGCTACATGCAGCTGGCACTTTGCTAGCTGCGTGTGCATAATGATCGCCGCCGCTACCCGTCGATTCGCCGCTATCCGCCGCGCCGCCCCCCCAGACCCCTTTCGCTGCCTGGCCAATCAGTGCCAGGCGGTGCTGAGGGGTGGTACGGAGCACCCGCTGACGTCATCGCGATCGTCGCCATGGCGACGGGGAAGCCCATACAGGGAATCCCGTTCAGAACGGGATTCCCTGCAGGGTAAAAGCGCCGGCGGTGATTGGAGGGGTGGGAGGGATAGCGAAGGGAGGGGGGAAGCATGTAGCTAGCGCTAGGCTAGCTACATGTTTTAAAAAAAATAATTAAAAAAATAAGTGCTGCGCTGCCCACTGGCGGATTTATTGTACCGCCAGGGAGGTTAACAGTTTCACAGCATCAGAACGGTGGAAACTGTTCACGCGCACAATGCTTTACATGCACGTTTGCACGTGCAAAGCCTTTACGCGTGATAACTGAGTTATCACGCTTTAGTGCAGGGGTCCCCAAACATTTTGGGTCGAGGGCCGGGTCAACATACTTCAGACTGCTGGGGGGCCGGAATATACATAAAATTATGTCTTTGAGGGCCAGACAGTGAAGCATACCCAGGTGACAACCTGCAGTCCAGTTGGACAGCAGTGTCACCTGATGTGGAATTTGACTCGAAACCAGCAAATTACTGCTTTCTGGCTTCCATGTGGATGGGTGGTGCCAGCACTGCTATTCTATATGTGGATCACCAATATTTAAAGATGTAGCTGACCGCATCTATAAGTAATACATTGGGGCCGGTAAAAAAGCCTCAGGGGGCCGCATTCGGCCCGCGGGCCTTAGTTTGAGGACCACTGCTTTAGTGAATCGAGCCCCTTGTGCACATGAACAGTTTCCACCATTTGCGTGTTAAGTTTTATTGTGCGAACGGCGTTACGCTTCAAGCACTAAGTGCGGAATACCATTGAAAACTACGGCGCTTCGCACGATCAGAAGATAGAGTTTGGTAATTAAATCAGCAATGGTGCTTACATTAACATGTGAGTTAATGTAATATGGCGCGCGCAAAGTTTAACTCGCGTAGTTTTATGTACTGTATACAGTAATAATTCATGATCTACATTCCGTTCGCGTGATCTGCAGTGACTTCACGTGATAATGATACTTAGCACGTGATAATGATACGTAGCACCTGATAATGATACTCAGCACCTGATAATGATACTGAGCACATGATAATGATACTTAGCACAACAGTGATAAGCCGATTTGCATGGGATCCATCTAAAAATGGCGCCTGCGAATAATGGCGCACAGTGTTGGCACTAATCCGTTTGTCGCTTATCGCGATTTAATGTTAAAGCCTTATCGTTATTTAGCGTTAAAGCCTTATCGTTATTTAGCATTAACACACAGAACCCTCTCTGTACCTATCCCTAACCCCTAACCCCCCCCTGGTGGTGCCTAACCCTAACCACCCCCCTGGTGGTGCCTAACCCTAACCACCCCCCTGGTGGTGCCTAACCCTAAGACCCCCTGGTGGTGCCTAACCCTAAGACCTCCCTGGTGGTGCCTAAGCCTAAGACCCCCCTGGTGGTGCCTAACCCTAAGACCCCCCCTGGTGGTGCCTAACCATAACCACCCCCCTGGTGGTGCCTAACCCTAACCACCCCCCTGGTGGTGCCTAACCCTAACCACCCCCTGGTGGTGCCTAACCCTAACCACCCCCTGGTGGTGCCTAACCCTAACCACCCCCCTGGTGGTGCCTAACCCTTACCACCCCACTGGTGGTGCCTATCCCTAACCACCCCCTGGTGGTGCCTATCCCTAACCACCCCTCTGGAGGTGCCTAACCCTAAGCACCCCCCTGGTGGTGCCTAACCCTAAGACTCCCCTGGTGGTACCTAACCTTAAGACCCCCCTGGTGGTGCCTAACCCTAACCACCCCCCTGGAGGTGCCTAACCCTAAATCTCCCCTGGTGGTGCCTAACCTTAAGACCCCCCTGGTGGTGCCTAACCCTAAGCACCCCCTGGTGATGCCTAACCCTAACCACCCCCTGGTTATGCTTAACCCCCCCCCCGGTGGTGCCTAACCCTAACCTTGACAGTGTTACATTAAATCCATTCACCGTTTTGCAGTTAAATAACTTCTGCAGTTTGGCTTATGTAGGGCGCTATTGATAAATAACGTTACTGTGCGCAATAATGTCTGCTGTTTGGCATATGAACGGCGCTATTGATAAATAACGTTAGTGTGTGCCGTTTTTCTTTCTTTTTCCCTGTGTGCCATTATTATGCAGTAGTAACGATAAATAGCGATAAGCGTATCTTTTTAATGCGGCGCCACTTTTATGCATAGGCGCTGTGCGCCATTATTCACTGATCCGTTTGCATGTGATATCATGTACTAAGTGTTAGCACGCTTTAGTGAATCGAGCCCGGTAAGTGCTATGATATGTAATAGCAGTTATCACGTGTTAACTGCTGTGAGAGCACGTTTCACGTGATAACTGCTGTGAGAGCACTTTTCACGTGATGATAACTGCTGTCAGAGCATATCACAGCAGTTATCACGCTTTAGTGAATCAAGCCCTATAAGTTCAGTTACCACGGATCAGCAATTCTACAGGGTTCTGAAATGAAAAGTGCTTTTATCATGTAACATCAACACTGCTAGGCTGTTTTGTTTTTAAACTGAAAAAAAAAAGAAAAAAGAAAAAGACTTAAAGAGGAACTCCAGCCTAAACAAACATACTGTCATTAAGTTACATTAGTTTTGTTAATTAAAATAGACAGGTAATATAATCTTTTTTAAAAGAACAGGCAAATGTTTGTGATTTCATGGGGGCAGCCATCCTTTTGGTTGAAAATGTAGGTGTGGATTTTGGTTGAAAGGAGGTGACAGGGAGCATGAGACACAGTTCCAACTGTCCTGTGTCCTGATCACCCCTCCCAGCTGCGTGCGCCAGGAAACGAGAACAACATCAGAAATCCCATCATGCTTTGCACAGCATCAGGGGAAAAATCCCCAGGCAGATTCCTTTGATGGAGCGGAGCTTAGCTTCTGTGCAGCTAAAAATGAGGCTTGGGTAAGAAAAACAAAGTTCTGATGCTGTGAAACTGTTAGGAACACCAAGCCTTTTCAGTGTTGCTGATTAGTAAACTTGGGACTGAGATGAGTAAAAAAAAAGTTTTATACAAACCTGGGGCTTCCTCCAGCCCCATTCAGGCTGATCGGTCCCTTGCTGTCCTCCTCCACTGCCTGGATCCACTGGTAGGTGGGCCGGTAACTTTGCAAGTTGGACCGTACTGTGCTTGCCGTGCTCCCACCGCTGGGAGAGTTCTGTACCTGCAAAGTATTACTGTGCAAATGCAGAACGCTCCTTGCCTGTGGAAGCGCGACAGGTAACCGCACTGCCAGATTTGTGCCGACTTGCGAGATTACCGGGCCGCCTAGTGGAGGATCCAGGCAGTGTGGTAAGATGGCAAGGGATCGATCAGCCTGAAGGAGGCTCGAAGAAGCCCCAGGTATGTATAAAACCTTTTTCTATGGTCTCAGGTACCCTTTAAACCCATAATTAGGGGCCATTACCAACCACAGGAGACCTACCGGTAATGGTGTGGGTAAGACCTTAGTGGCAGAGCATAGTGGGAAATGTGTAATGTCTGTTATCTGATACAGCACTCTGAACTTATAAGTTCATTTACCAGAGTTTAGCAGTTCTACAGGAGGGGTTCTATAATGAATAGTAGTGCTTTTATCATGTAACGGAAGCATTGCTAGGCTGTATTTTTTTTTTTTTTTTTTTTTTTTTTTACTAAAATATACACTTAACAGAAAATAATATAGGGAGACCTACTGGTAATGGTTTAGGAAACACTTTAGTGGCAGAGCATGCTGGTAATTTAAAGTGAACCAGAGACGAAGCACCCTCATGTATTTTACCATATATATCAGTGGGACTAGTAGAGAAAACACCTACCCTGCTCTCTGTTTCATTCTTCACTTCCAACTGAGCATTCAGTCTGGCTTTGCTCAGGAATCATTATAGCTGAGTCATTATAGCAGAACCCGAACGGTGCAGGCTTGGGCTTGAAAAGACATCAGAGAAGACAGACTCAGCTATAATGATTCCTGAGCAAAGCCAGACTGAATGCTCAGTCAGGGATTTTGTCAGGGCTGCTAACAAGCAAGCTGAACAGTGAAGAATAAACAGAGAGCAGGGTAGGTGTTTTCTCTAATGTTCCCACTGATATATATAGTAAAATACACGAGGGCGCTTCGTCTCTGGTTCACTTTAAGGCATTGTTCACATCATAAGCACTTCTGTGCGCATTTGAAAGCGCGTATGATGTACTGAAACGCAGGAACGGCAGAAGGGCATAGACTGCCCTTCTACCGTTCACATCTACTGCGCTGTGCAGCAGTACGATGTGCTGGGAAGCGCTTGCGTACTGCTGCCTGCATTTTGCCCGCAAGCGCAGAACTGATCCCATCACAGTCAATGGATGCGTTCAGATCGCACGGCCATCTGCGCTAGTCAGATATTAACGAGGCTTAAGTGCCATCACTGTTGCCTAACACTAACTCCTCCAGCCCCCATGCCTAACCTTAACCCCCCCCCCCGCCTAAGTGTACCTACCCCTTGCTGCCAAAGGCGGCAATAATAAAAGCCGCGATTAGTGCCAAGGAGGTTAAATGAAACCAGAGAGCGGCAAGGAAGATAAGTTATGGCGCCCGATAAATTGCGCTTAGTGCCACTATTAATCAAGTACCATCATTTAAAGTGGACCAGAGATGGTATAGCAAAAAACGATACTTACCCTGGGCTTCCTCCCGCCCCATAAACACATGTGAGTCCCACGCCGTCCTCCCCGCGGTCTGCTGTTCAGCCACGATCAGCCCCGGTAATTGGCTCGATCGCATCCAGTGTCTTCTGTGCATGTGCATGCGCAATAGACCCAGACTGACATCACTGAGCAAGTTACCAGGGCTGATCACAGCTGAATGGCAGACCGTGGGAGGACAGTGTGGAACTCACACATGTTTATGGGACGGGAGGAAGGAGCGGGTAAGTATCGATTTTTGCTATGCCTTGATCATCAAGGCATAGCAAAAATCGATACTTACCCGCTCCTTCCTCCCGTCCCATAAACATGTGTGAGTTCCACACTGTCCTCCCACGGTCTGCCATTCAGCTGTGATCAGCCCTGGTAACTTGCTCAGTGATGTCAGTCTGGGTCTATTGCGCATGCACATAAGACACTGGATGCGATCGAGCCAATTACCGGGGCTGATCGTGGCTGAACAGCAGACCGCGGGGAGGACGGCGTGGGACTCACATGTGTTTATGGGGCGGGAGGAAGCCCAGGGTAAGTATCGATTTTTGCTATACCATCTCTGGTCCACTTTAAATGATGGTACTTGATTAATAGTGGCACTAAGCGCAATTTATCGGGCGCCATAACTTATCTTCCTTGCCGCTAATCACAGCCTTTTCGATTGCCGCCTGTGGCAACGCCATTTTTATAGGTGCTCGTCTTGCGCCATTTTTATCTGCTCCTGAATAGACTTCCTCCCGCAATGCTCATCTGAACAGGAGTTGAGCATTACCCGGAGATGTTTCTAACGAGAGCATGAATAATACATGGAAGAGATCCTGCGAGTGACTGCACAACACAGGGTGGGCCTGTCAGTGGTGGGCAGCTGGGTTATCATCCGTGGAACAGTAATGTCACGATATTTAGGAAGACACACTTACAAGAGAAGTAATTATTGCAAGCAGGCGGATGGATGCACTGTGCGTTTCCACACCATGACAGCAGCAATAAGATAAATGTTACTTTTAACACAGTGATTAATGCTGCTTAAGATACCGTGAATATTCCACCTGCTGGGATGTGAAATTTGTCTGTAAAACTGAAACAGCCTGCTAGGAGTTAAACAAGACGGTTTCCTCATGATTGGCAACGTTTCTGACTCTTCATAAATCTACTGTCCTTAAAGGACACCCGAGGTGAAAATAAACTAATGAAATAAACAATTGTATCTATCCTCCTTCTCCAAAAAATGATATTTTAAGATATTCTGCAATTTTATTTTATATTTAAATATACTTTTTTAAGTTTTTACTGTTTTATTGTTTTTGCTAAATGACACATTCATAGAAGTATGCCAGAGCTAAAAACTATGAACTATTGTACCTTTTTATCTCTTTCCTGCTCTAAGAAGCCATCTTCTGCTAGGAAAGTGTTTTATAGTTGTAATGTCTTATCAGTGAGGGTAACACTATAGTCTGATCAGTTTTGACTCGCAAATTGTGGCCCACAAATTGTGCCACAAACCACTGCCAAAACGGTGACAAAAGCGTTACAAATGTCCCAGTGGGCGTCTGGCCTTACACATGCTCAGTCTATACCAACCAAACACACAAACATACTTTTTCTACACTTTGATTTCTGGACCAGGACAAGTGGCTGGATAATTTACTGGTTAAAGACACCACCTTTGATGTTGGTGTTTGAATCCTGGTTGGAGCCACTAACTCTTTAGAAAGTAGTCATTGGGCAAAACTCTCTAATGCTCCAAGGTGGCCAACTGAGTGTGGCTGCAGCTCTCAAGTACATTGAGTTAGACAGAAGGGAAAAAGACAGGCCCAGATAAGGCTGTGCCAGCAAAACACTGGACATACAGGGTATGGACAACATTGTGCTTTGGAAAACCGCTACAAGGAAAGTTAAAGTGTACCTGTAGTGAAAAAAAAGTGCCCCAAATGGGTACTTACCATAATCCAAAGGATTCCCCATCCCCCTCCACCTCGCCGTTCCATTACTGGTATCCCCGGAGGCTGTCAATAAGCCTCCAAGTATGGATCCGAACAGGCTCAGCTTTTTCCACTGAGCCTAAATTGTGGCTCCTTGCTTCTGTGCAGGCGTGAGCCATCTTGCACAATGGAGTCACGCTTGTTCACATAAGGGAGCGCGGCTGCAAACGTCTGAGGGTTTCTGCGCTGGATCAGTGGTCAGGAGGAGGATGTGGGAAGCCTCCAGGGATGAATTTCTGGAAAGGCCACAACGGCCAAGGCCTTGGGTGGCTGCAGGCCAAGAGCCACCTGGACAAGAAAGAGGGGTTGCTACATATGAAAGACTAGGGTGAAAATGGGGAACAACAAAATGAAAAAGGAAACTGATGCTCAAAGGAGCTTTTCATGCAAGAAAGAGGCTGCTGTACATGGATGATATACATTGAAGAGGGGGCTGCATATGGAATGGGAGGGGCTGCTGTACATGGATGATATACATGGAAGAGGGGGCTGCATATGGAAGGGGAGGGGCTGCAGTACATGGATGATACACATGGAAGAGGGGGCTGCATATGGAATGGGGGGGGGGGGGGCTGCTGTACATGGATGATATACATGGAAGAGGGGGCTGCATATGGAAGGGGAGGGGCTGCAGTATATGGATGATATACATGGAAGAGGGGGCTGCATATGGAATGGGAGGGGCTGCAGTATATGGATGTTACACATGGAAGAGGGGGCTGCATATGGAATGGGAGGGGCTGCAGTATATGGATGATATACATGGAAGAGGGGGCTGCATATGGAATGGGAGGGGCTGCAGTATATGGATGATACACATGGAAGAGGGGGCTGCATATGGAATGGGAGGGGCTGCAGTATATGGATGATACACATGGAAGAGGGGGCTGCACATAGAATGGGAGGTGCGCTGCTGCACAAGAAAGGGGGGTCCCAACATACTTGGCCTTAGTGCACAAAAAGTATAAATCGGGCCTTGGAAGCCTCTAGAGAATGCAGAGGCTCCCCTCTAATGAGGTATCTACATTTTAGACCTGTAGATCTTAAGGTGGCCACTAATGGTCAAATTTCTAGCGAAAAATCGTTCGAGCGATCAGAAATTCTGATCGGTCGAAAAATCGTTCACTACACCATCAACTAACCAATCATTGCTTCCTATCTATCACGACCACCAAGAAAATCCAAATTTTCGTTCGACGAAAATTAATTCGGGCGACATTTTTTTCACTCGTTCATAATCGATTGTGTCCACCAATGGAGATTATTTACAACCAATCCGATCAGAATTTCTCATCGCTCGAACGATTTTTCACTAGAAATTGGACCGTTAGTGGCCAGCTTTACAGGTTTGCTTTCAAATTTCTCCTGGAAGAGGGCTTTACAAGCAACTCTAAAGCTGGCCACTAATGGTCCAATTTCTATCGAAAAATCGTTCGAGCGATCAGAAATTCTGATCGGATTGGTTGTAAATAATCTCCATTGGTGGACACAACCGATTATGAACGAGTGAAAAAAATGTCGCCCGAATGAATTTTCGTCGAACGAAAATTTGGTTTTTCTTGGTGGTCGTGATAGATAGGAAGCAAAGATTGGTTAGTTGATGGTGTAGTGAACGATTTTTCGTCCGATCAGTATTTCTGATCGCTCGAACGATTTTTTGCTAGAAATTGGACAGTTAGTGGCCACCTTAGAGTGACTTCTTCAGCGTGTGGATCAAATGGAGGAGATGAGGCAGGTAGTACACTGCAAAGTTTTGATCTGCAAATTTAGCATTCCCATGTTTTTCTTTATATATATTTACAGTGTATTGATGGCCTGATTTCTGGCAAGGCCATGGCCTAGGGCACCAGAAAGCAAGGGGCGGGCAGCAGGATGGCACACTCAGATAGTTAAATTGCAAAATATGCCGATGATAGCGGTAAGCGCCTAACCATGCTATTCCTAATACCTGCGCTATCTGTGCACTCTGCTACAAAACACTCTTCCAGACCCGGTGTGTAGCCACCCTGCTTTCTCCACAGAGTCTGCACATGATTGCAATGTGCCACTGATGGCCAGGTCTGGAACGAAGGGGCATCCATCAGGGGCAGCTTACTGTCTGTGACCTGAGCTGTCAGTGTCACTGCCGGCCCATCTACCCGTCACTCCACCCTTCACCTATCTCAAACCTATCAGAGATGTGGAAGGGCAGTAAAGTTTGTTGCATCATCCTCTGGTTGAACTCGATGGACGTATGTCTTTTTTCAACCCAAATAACTATGTAACTATTATGTCATATGGAACTCATCGCTGCTGAGGCTGACAGATAGGCCAGAGAAACTCCAGGGTATAGGCTCAGAGAGTGACTTCCATGAAGAAGAATAAAAACTGTGTGTCCACCACCTGGTGAGAGACTGGTCAGGGGATTGGAGCTGCAGGAGACAAGGCTGTATGCAAATTGTGTGTACTATGTAATTTAAAGAAAACCTGTATTAAGAAAAACGTCCCCTGGGGGTACTTACCACAGGAGGGGGAAGCCTCTGGATCCTAACTAGGCTTCCCCCGTCCTCCTCCGTCCCTCCATTAGCCTGCCAGGGTCCCCCGAAGTGCGGTGAGGTAAATATTTACCTACCGTGATCCTGCACAGTTGCACTTGCCGTTCTTCATTCAAGTTAAGGCGGAAATAGCCGAACCTGATCGATCTGCTCTACTGCGCAGGAGCGAGTCCTTTTGCGCCTGCCCAGTAGAGCGGATACGATCGGGCTCGGCTATTTCCACCTAACCCAAATGAAGAGCCGCTACTGCGCCTGCGCTGGATCCCGGAGAGGTAAATAAATCAAACCTAGTCAGGCTTGTTGGGGGTGCCCCCTTTAAATGCAGGTATAGAGTTTGCCATAACGACTTCCTGTGGCAATGCATTCCACATCTTAATCACTCTTACTGTAAAGAACCCTTTCCTAAATAAATGGCTAAAACATTTTTCCTCCATGCGCAGATCATGTCCTCTAGTCCTTTGAGAAGGCCTAGGGACAAAAAGCTCATCTGCCAAGCTATTATATTGCCCTCTGATGTATTTATACATGTTAATTAGATCCCCTCTAAGGCGTCTTTTCTCTAGACTAAATAAACCCAGTTTATCTAACCTTTCTCGATAAGTGAGACCTTCCATCCCACGTATCAATTTTGTTGCTCGTCTCTGCACCTGCTCTAAAACTGCAATATCTTTCCTGTAATGTGGTGCCCAGAACTGAATTCCATATTCCAGATGTGGCCTTACTAGAGAGTTAAACAGGGGAAATATGCTAGCATCTCGAGTTTTTATTTCCCTTTTAATGCATCTCAAAATTTTGTTAGCTTTAGCTGCAGCTGCTTGGCATTGAGTACGATTATTTAACTTGTTGTCAATGAGTACTCCTAAGTCCTTCTCCAAGTTTGATGTCCCCAACTGTATCCCATTTATTTTGTATGGTGCTAGACCATTGGTACGACCAAAATGCATGACTTTACATTTGTCAACATTGAATTTCATCTGCCATTTATGTGCCCATATAGCCATCCTATCCAGATCCTGTTGCAATATGACACTTATCTTCCTGAGAGTTGATGATTCTGCACAATTTTGTGTCATCTGCAAAAAAAGCAACATTGCTCACTACTGCATCTACTAGGTCATTAATAAATAAATTGAAGAGCACTGGACCCAGTACAGACCCCTGTGGGACCCCACTGCTTACAGTCACCCATTTTGAATACGATCCATTGACTACAACTCTTTGTTTTCTGTCCATTAGCCAGTTCCCTATCCATGCACACAGACTCTTCCCCAGTCCTTGCATCCTCAACTTTTGCACCAGACTTCTGTGGGGAACAGTGTCGAAGGCCTTTGCAAAGTCCAAGTATATCACATCTACAGCATTCCCAATATCCATATTAGCATTCACTACCTCATAAAAGCTGAGCATGTTAGTCAAACAGGACCTGTCTTTAGTAAACCCATGTTGATGCTGAGAAATAAGATTATTTTCTACTATGAAATCATGTATAGTATCTCTTAGTAACCCTTCAAATAGTTTGCATACAACTGATGTTAAGCTTACAGGTCTATAATTTCCTGGATCTGTTTTTTTTTGCCCTTCTTAAATAATGGGAAAACGTGAGCTGTACGCCAATCCACTGGGACTCTGCCAGTTGAAAGAGAGTCACAAAAGATAAGATAAAGGGGTTTATCTATAACTGAACTTAATTCCCTTAGGACCCGAGGATGCATGCCATCCGGGCCAGGTGCCTTGTCTATTTTTAATTTATTTAGTCTTGCCTTCACTTCTTCCTGCGTTAAGTATTTAATATTACAGTTGGAAGATTTAGACTCTTCTGCATCTGTAATTTGCAACAGTGTTGTTTCCCTTGTGAAGACAGAAGCAAAGAAAGCATTTAATAACTCTGCCTTACCTTGGTCATCCACCACTGAGTTTCCACCCTCATCCTTTAGGAGTCCAATACAGTCAACCTTCCTTTTTTTAGAGTTGATGTACTTGTAAAACTTCTTTGGGTTATATTTGATATCCCTAGCAATTTGATTTTCAGCTTCAATCTTTGTCAGCCTAATTTCTTTTTTACAAATGTTATTGCTGTAACGGTCTTGTGTCGTAGCTCAGATGTCTGATTATGTGGTGATCTGCAGAATCACCAATAATGCAGACGCTATACCTGATTATGTGTGATCTGCAGAATCACCAATAATACCAGTATAGCAGACAAGGAGCTGAGTGTGAAGTGATTTGGTGCAACCGTACCTTTAATAGTTTAATGAGACCTCACCAGGGGGGCTGGTGAGGTATATCAGTACACTGACCGTGCACTAAGGTACAAGCTCCAGCAAGCTGGAGAAACAATACTGAAAAGGCTGAATCTCCCGAGGAGCGGGTGATTCAGAATGTACTGCAGCCAAGTGAACACCCGAGGAGCGGGTGACTCAGACTGTACTGCAGCCTAGGAGAAATAATAATAATGCAATAACAGATCACCTAAGGAGTGGGCGATTAAGGCTGTACTGCAGCCTAGCAGATCCGCTTCACCAGAGGAGCTGGTGGAGCTCACACCTCACCAGTGGCGAGGGCCCACCAGTGAGTAGAATGGTCAGGCAGGCAAGGTACGGCAACAGAGAGGTAAGTATCGGTACAGAATCGTGAGGCAGGAGAGTAAACGGTAATCAGGCAGAGTTTCAGCAACAGGAAGGTACGTATCGGTACAAAATCGTGAGACAAGAGAGTAATCTGTATTCAGGCAGGGGTTCAGCAACTAGAAGGCAGATAGGCAAAAGTACAGGATCAGAAAACAGGATCAGAGTCAGAGTAATAACCAAGAGTCATACACAGGAGATCAATATAATAAGCAATAACCTAGTCTAGGTGTGAAGTCCTTGGCATCAACACCTCGGAACTAGTCTAACAAATTAACAGAAACAAAGTAGCAATATCCTAGTCTAGGTGTGAAATCTTTAGCATCAACACCTGGGATCTAGTCTAAGGTCTGAGCGCTAACACGCAAGTATTCACGACAACAGACAGCGTGTGAATGAAGCCCGGAGGCTTAAGAAGCAGAGGAGATCCCACTGGCACGCCCCCTCCATCAGCCAATCCTGGGCGCCGTGGGACTCCTCTGACGTCAGCCGACCAGAAGGTCAGCTGAAGAACTTCCTCCCCGCATAAAGGTCCCGTCTGTGGGCGCGCCCGCGCGAGACGGCGACCCCCTGCACAATGGAACATTCCATCCTCTGCGTCCTAGACGCCGGACGGATGGCCGCATGAAGGCAGCTGCGGCGGCGGTGCTGTTCGCCGCAGCTGCCTCGTATATTACATTTGCACTCCTTATTGCTTAATGCAGCCTGGATCCCCTCCTGTTTTAGGATCCTATAGGCTTTCTTTTTCCCCTTAATTTTATCTCTAACCTTTCTATTCATCTATAGAGGCCTTTTTTTTATTCCTAGACATTTTGTTTCCATATGGGATATACATACTACAATATTGATTGAGAATAAGCTTAAAAGCTTGCCATTTCCCTTCAGTGTCCTCCCCTTGTAGTGCATTATCCCAGTTCACCAAACTTAGTGCCTGCCTGAGTTGATTGAAGTTTGCTTTTCTAAAATTCATAGTTTTAGTGGTCCCGCTGCCCCGCGGCCTATCAGTCACCAGATCAAACGTTATCATGTTGTGATCACTATTTCCCAAATGTTCTTGAACCTGCACATTTGATACATTATCTGGTCTATTAGAAATGATCAAATCCAGTAACGCATTCCCCCTAGTTGGTTCCGTTACCATTTGAGTCAAGTAATTGTCCTGTAGTGAGGCCAGAAATCTGCTGCTTTTACCAGAATCAATGCCAATGTCAATATCCGGAAAGTTGAAGTCACCCATAACAATTACCTCATTTTTACTTGCAGCTTTTTAAATCTTCACAATCTTCCTCCATCTCATCGTTCAGGACAGCTGTAAAAGAATTCTTAACAGAGAAACAAACCCCTCCACCTTTTTTCCCTGTTCTATCCTTCCTAAACACATTGTATCCCTCTAAATTTGCTATCCAGTCATGGCTTTCATCCATCCATGTCTCAGTTATTCCGACAATGTCATCGCCTTTGTCAATCAGAATCTAGTTCGTCCATTTTATTTGCAAGGCTCCGAGCATTGGTTACCATGCACTTTATATTTTTACCACCACATTTACCAATTTTGGTTACATGAAATGGGCTACTTGAAGTTTTACCAACCTCCTTCTCTTTACACTGTCCCCACCCCCCTCTCCACCCCCCATAATGTTATGCTCCCACTGTCTTTTTACCTTATCTTCTCTACATATTGAGACTTTACCCTCCCGCCTCCCCCCAGATCCTGCACGCGTTTAACTTTAAGTGCAGAAAAAAAAAAATTTTTTTTAATGTGACACTATCACATCAATAAACCTTAAAAAAAATAGCTTTTTAAACTTTTTTTCTGCCAACCTTATTGATTATTGCATGCTGGTGTGCACATGGAGGCTTGGGAGCGCGTGTGCACAAGCACACTGAGCCAGTAATTAGTGCAGGACGTGAGTTTCAGGAACCTACAGAAGCACCAATCTGGGTGTGAAACTCACATCCAAAAAACATAAGTGGTTAAATTATTATGTTTCCCATTGTGAAAAGTAGCAGTAGAATGTTGCACCATGTTAGCCATCAGTAAAAGCATTTTATTTTCAAATGTTAATATGAAGGAAAACTTATGCTGAAGGGAAGGGCCAGTATGGTTTGAATTATAGAGGTGCGTACATGGGTGTGGCAGGGGCGTGGCTGAAAAGTGTCCCTCTTTCTTATTTCAAGAATGTGGGCAGTAACTGAGGATAAGATAGGTCTGCCCATTTTCTTGCCTGTAAAGTCAGATCACATGCTTCACTGCTTCACCTTTTAGTGTGTCCTAAAGAGACAAGCAGGGCCAAATGTCTGGAAAAGTCCACAGAGGCCCAGGCCTTGGGTGGCTGGACATGAAAATAGGGGCTGCCGCATGTAGAATATGGAATAGGAGGATGCAAGTGGAAAAAATGATGCTGCAAATGGAGATCGGCACTCGGCAGCCAGTTCTCGCCATGAAGCCAAGTTAGGCGAGAACTGGGATTTCCCATAAAAACAATAGAACAAACTTGGAGACTGCACACAGACAAGTAGTAAACAAGTAATAAGGATGCTAACCAGGCAATCCAAAAGTTAAAATCACTATTACTTTTCTAGTTGATAAATGATAATTTCCCAGCTTACCTGACTCTTATTTGGTACACACAAAATGTGGTTCACAAAAAGGTAGTTGCAGGGCATGCTGGGTTGTCCTTTTTTTTGCTTCTCTACTTCCCCTCAGACTTAAAGAGAATCTGTACTGTGAAAATCTTACATAAATAAACGTACCAGCCTGTTTGTTGTCTTCTCTGTGACATTTTCGCCGCTCCCCGCTGCTTTCTTGGTGATAAAGTCACTGTTTTGTTCATTGTTTTTGTAAACAATGAAGATAGCCGCCAAACAGGAAATACATCATCAGAGCAGGTGCCTGTTTGCAGTGGCTCCTCCCAAGCCTAAATTGATTGCTAGAATGTAACCCCCAGTGTTGCCTTAGCTGCTTATCTGGGCTTTGAACTGATCTTTCAGCATTCACAGCTGTTTACAAGATCACAGCTCTGTGAGCCTCAGACAGGCTGGCTGTGAGTGTGAGCAGAGACCTTGCCTGTGACTCATACACACAGCACACAGGAGAGCAGAGGAGGGGGCGTGGAGGGGGCGTGCATAATTCCATAAGGCAGCACATTCCTCACTGGGTCGACAAACCTTGACAAAGAAAAGAAGATCAGATATATTACAGAGACAGTGCAACTAGAAAAGGCTGCATTAATCCAGACCACATTAGAACAGGTATAGAAACTTATAGGATAGAAGAAATAAGGCTAAACATTTTGTTACAGTTTCTTTAACTAATGCAGTCTGATTGTCTGAAGCCTCTTTCCCTCCGGTTTTCCCCTCCCACACCTCTGTTCCTCTCTGATTGGCCAATATTTCTCCTGCTGAGACAATGCTCTTTCTATAGTGAAGGGAGGGCAAATCAGGCAGAGGAGAGTAAGGGAGGAAATGACATCAGGATTGGCTTTAAAATAGCCACAGTTAAAATGGGAAATGCTAAGAAGGATTTTCTCTTTTTTTACAGTACAAAAATCACTACAGTCAAAACATGGACAGTGCAATACACCTGTTATGTAAGTAGAGCAAGTATTTATCTACTTATATGTGTTTTTTTTTTCTGGGATAGTATGGCTGACAGCTCCTCTTTAAAGTAACTGTATTAACAGCATACAGAGCAAGCAGAGGTACACAACATGTTTCGGGCGTAGCCCTTCCTCAGGTGTGGTTTCCCATAAAAACAATTGCAGATGGAAATTAAAATGTTAGTACGTTTGGATCATTTTAGTCCTCACTCGTTTTTCTTGATCGAAAAAAAGAGATTCTTTTCGACTTTCAATCGATTCCATCGTTTTGGTCGAATAGATGGGGAAATCAAACGTTTTTATTGTACCGTGTAAGGGCACCATTAGTTTGATGAAAATCTTGTGAAACTGCCAGCAATGATTTTGCTGATTCCTTGTACCCACATGCCAGGGTCATAACTAGTAGGGAGCAGTCCCTGAGAATGCAGGGGGCCCATGGCAGTAAGGGGGCCCCAACTACAACTTCACTCCTTCCGATAAAGGGGTCCGTCCTTCAGATCAGGTGTCTTTGTGGCTACGCTTGTTATGGGAGTGAAGATGTTGATGTACGCACCTCTTTTATGACTGTTGCAAGACAGACCCCCAGGTCTGGGGTGTGAGGAACATTAGGGGGCCTAATCAAAGTTTTGCTGGGGGCCCCCTACAGGCTGGGATTTACATCACAGTAGCCTATAGGCACAGATGTCCTGGCACATTAGACTTCGCCCTCAATGAACCTCCAAATCCTCGCCAAACCGCACTGCAAGTGTGCTGGCTGTCCCAGCTGTCACTTCTACCTTACTCCCGATGAGTGTCATAGGTAGCTACAGGTGTCTCTTAGTATTAGGTAGCCAGAGGTACCCTCAGTACTAAGTAGCTAGAGGTGCCCCCAAGTATCAGGTAGCTAGAAGAACCTTAGTATTAAGTAGATAGGGGTGCCGAGAGCCAGTTGAGTAACCTCTCATTTACACTCTGCTTGGGACTCTACATAGGGAAGGAAGGGGGGAGGCACTAGGGAAGGGGAGTGAGCCGCCTTTCCGTCATCAGGCACCTGTAGGCACAACTCACAAGCCTACAGAGCCTTATGGTAAATCCGGCCCTGCCCCCCCATGATTTGTAGTTACGCCACTGCCACATGCAATGTATTCTATTATTTTTCCTTATTGTTTGAGTCTTTAGGAAAATGTCCAGATCTGTCTCCAGATCCTCGTTGTCTGATCCTCACCGACGGTCGCCGTCACGTTTTCTTTATCTCCCATTTGTCTCGATAACATTTTATTTCTCATTTTCCCTCCGTTGCCTCTCTTTCCGTGGTATTTCATGACATTTGACGGAATTTTGTAATAATCCCCTCCGTTCTCTGTTGCATACGGGAATAAGACAAACACCTTAACATATTTTTTCTGCTTTAAAAGGGATGAAATTCATTAGAGAGCATTCGCACTCCCTCAACAGAGATGACGTTTGAGAAAAAAACATTCATTCTCTGATTAATTCCTACATATTAAAAAAATACAGGACGTTTTCATTTCAACTGTTGAAAAATAAAAAATAAATAAGACATTGTTTATATGACGTTGGAGGGGATTACATGGTTTTATAACTAAGGAGGGTGAGATTTGTAGGATTATTGGAAATGCCACAAAGAAAACTCTCTAGATTGTTTCCTTCTAAATGCAAACAAGTTGTTTATAGAAAAAGAAAATCGACTTTGATTTTAAAAATACTGTACACATATATTTTTTAATGTGTCCAATTGTAGCATGCACAAACTGCAAGTAATGTTTATGCAAAGAATGGGAGTTTGCACAAACTGCAAGTAATGTTTACCGGTATTTATGCAAAGAATGGGAGTTACACAAATTACGCATCTTATGTTAGGTTTCGGGCATGCACATTATGCTGTCTGCATAAACATCGCTACATTTTGCGTGTGCTTTGTGCACATGTAAATTTTACCAACTTTTATTGATTCTGCTTATTTTTAGCCTAACCCCTTCCCCACCACAGGTTATTTCCCCTTGAAAACATGAGCAATTTTCACACATCACACTCCTCCCATTCGTTTAACAATAATTGTATCGCTACTTATCACACCAAAATGATCTATACATCCACCACAAATTAGGCTTTCTTTGAGGGTATTGAGAGTACTTTTTGCCAAGAATAGTTTTTATGCATTTTAAAGGGAATAAAAAGGAAAAATGTGAAAAAAAATATTTCTCAGTTTTCAGCTATTAGTTTTAAAACAATCGATAAATTGCACACGTTTTATTTGCTTATTTGCTTATTTCACCCAGTTGTTACAACATTTAAATAATGTCATTTGTACAATGTATGTATTAGGATCTCCTCTGCAGCATGTATTGCTGGCTGCAATTGTACTTCAGCCAAGCAATTCCTGATGTCTTTTCATGCAAATGGCCTAGTTTTGTCTGCCTTTCTCTGCTGTCAGCCTGTGATTGATTACCGTTCACCTGTGTGGGAATTTGCATGGGGGAGTTGCTTCCTGCTGTGTTCCTTGTCCGACATAGTTTCAGTCTTAGCTTGTCTGGCTGCTGCTACTGGACCCCTGTCCCTGATTCCGTGTTACCATGTGGATCGCACTAGCTCTTGCGGTAGAGCAGTGGATCCTTCCAGTCCTGTTTTGCGAAGGAAGCCATCGCTGCGGTTGCGATTGGCTACTTCGTTCCTGCCTGTCTTGTTTGTGAACACTTACTACACAAGCGTTTATTCTGTCTGTCTTGCCATGTGGATCGCACTAGCTCTTGCGGTAGAGCAGTGGATCCTTCCAGTCTTGTTTTTCGAAGGAAGCCATCGCTGCGGTTGTGATTGGCTACTTCGTTTTTGCCTGTCTTGTTTGTGAATGCTTGCTGTGCAAGCGTTCATTCTGCCTGTCTTGCCATGTGGATCGCACTTGCTCTTGCGGAAGAGTAGTGGATCCTATCTGACCTGTTCCTGTTTTCTGTTTGTCTGTCTGTCTGCAGCAAATGCTTGCTGTTGTTTGAGGTAAGGCAAAGCCGATTAGCAAGCGTTCCTGTTATCTGTTTGTTTGTATTTTTTGTGTTCATCTGTTAGTCAGTTGGTACGCTTGATCATTGTTGCGCTTAACGTGCGGTGACCGTACATCCAACGCGCTTGTCACTGTTGCGCTTAACGTGCGGAAACCGTGTTTAGTTTGCGTTTGTTATTTTGTTAGTACTTGCGTTAAATATTGGTTCATTGCTAATATTTATGCAAACTAGCGTGTTTGTTATTTTCCTTGCTGGTCTCTCGCTTTGCCTGGTCTTGCCTTTGCCTCTTTTCTGTCTGTCCTTCTAGTCTGTCTTGTTATGAATGCTTACTGTCACTGGGAGTGACTACGATTAGTAAGCATTCATCCTGTCAGCCCATCCTCTCCTTCACCAGTGCATTCGCACTACATCTGTGGTTTCATTCAGAGGTGTTTCTCCTCTGTGCTCCACAGCTCCTCCTGCTGGCTGGTCTGTTCCTCCACAGGTGTATTTGCACCATAACTGGGGTCCTCTGTCTGAGCGCTTGTGGGAGATCTCCTCAGTGTCAGCGTACGCGCTGATCGTGGAGATTATCCCACAATCGTTACAGTATGTTGACAATATTTTATTTAGAAATAAAGGTGTATTTTTTCTGTTTTGTGTTTATTTATGCTATACCAATAATTACAAACCTTAATTTGGAAAAATAATAGTGACTTATCCTTATGACAAACCCTATGGTAGCTATTTATGATTTTTTTTTATGCTATCACTTTTTTTTTTACAAGTGTTTTATTTTGATAACTATGAGGATCAGGGAAGAAATAATAATGGGGGAATTTATTTTTTAATTTATTTTAATGTATTTACTGTGTGTTTTTACTTTTTGGCTACTAGATGTCCCCACATTATGCTGGGCGCTGAAGTGTTTTATTTTGGTAACTACTGTGGAGGGGGAAACAAGGGGTTAAAATGAATGGGGAAATGTTTAAAATTTATTTTAACAGATGTATGTGTAATTTTATTTTTTGGTCACTAGATGTCCCCACACTCTCCTGTGTACTGAAGGTACACAGGAAGTAGTGTAAAACTGTAGTGGTTTTCTCCTGCTTGTACTGTACCAATAATGAAAAAAAAGTTCGTAAAGGTTGCTGTACACAATATTCAATTATTAGTGAAATATCAGGTATTCTGACAAAAAAAATAATAAGAATTAAGATTATTAAATTGGGCAGTCCTGAATTTTGCTTGCACAAAATTATGATGCTAATTTCTAATCCCATGAGGTAAATATTATGAGAATAGGGTTATGGGTTTAGTCAGTGCTCCTGAGGAGGGGTAGAGTTAGACGTAAATTAAACTTAACATTTTTAATGAGGGAAATAGAGGGAAGTCGCTGAATAGTCCTGATGCTTCCCATGTCCTCCTGGAGACCACCGATCTCGTTCTGGGACCATCTGGGAGTTCACAGCAGCGCTTTCCTCTACTGAAGTAAGAACTCATTTGGGGCACTTTCACTTTTCTTACCTTCAGGCGCACTTTAAAGGGGAACTTCAGCCTAAACAAACATACTGTCATTAAGTTACATTAGTTATGTTAATTAGAATAGATAGGTAATATAATCTCTTACCCACCCTGTTTTAAAAGAACAGGCAAATGTTTGTGATTCATGGGGGCTGCCATCTTTGTCATAGGGGCAGCCATCTTTTTGGTTGAAAGGAGGTGACAGGGAGCATGAGAAACAGTTCCAACTGTCCTGTGTCCTGATTACCCCTCCCAGCTGCACACACTAGACTTCAAATGTCAAATTCAAAATGTAAAAAAAAAAAACATTGCACCAAAACAGCAGAACATGAACAACAACATCAGAAATCCCATCATGCTTTGCACAGCATTAGGGGAAAAGTGCCCGGGCAGTTTTTTTCTGTGCAGCTAAAAATGAGGCTTGTATAAGAGAAAAAAAAGTTCTGATGCTGTGAAACAGTTAAAGAAACACCAGGCTTTTCCATTGCTGCTGAGTCAATTTTTAGTCTGGATGTTCACTTTAAGGTCAGTGTTAGGATCAAGTTATCACTTAGGATGTTTTAGTGATGATATTAGGTTAGTTTAGGATTAGTAACAGATCAGGAGATATGTTAGTGTTAAGCATTTAATAAGGAAAGAGTAAAGGTTAGCTTGGTAAGGGTTAATGTAGGCAGTCAATGCTAGCACCATTGGAGTTGGGTGGGGAAGGGGGGGAGAGGGGTGCGGAGATGGCTAGTAGTTCACATGCAGTTAAAGTCACTGGGAGTCATTTAAAAAAAACAACAACAGATACTTACCTAAGGAGAGGGAAGGCTCTTGTTCCTATAGAGCCTTTCCTCTCCTCTCCCGGTGCCTTTGGTGCATCGCTAGCTTCCTTGTTTGAATCCCCCGCCGCGGGGGAATTTGGAAATCTTACCGAAGACAGGCGGCTCCATACTGCACATGCAAGAGTGTGCGAGAGTGGGCGCTCATGCATGCGCAGTATTGAGCGGCCCGTCTCCGGGAGCACTCGGGCTCCTGAAGACTTCCAAAGCCTCCCTTCGGAGGCGGAGACAGCAGTATTTGACCAAATTGGTCGAATACTGCTACGGAGGAGCCAGCGCTGAAATGCAGGGACAGTAGGAGGAAGGGGAAGTCCCTATAGGACCCAGAGGCTTACCTCTCCTTAGGTAAGTATCTGGCTTTTTTTTTTTAAATGGTTTCCAATGACTTTAACCTCCTTGGCGGTAACCCCGTGCTACACACGGGGTAGCCGCCGCGGAGGATCACATGGCCCCAGGACAATTTTTTTTTATTTTTATGTTGCTATACGCTTTAGCTAGCGCTTCGCTAGCTAAGCGTATGCTCAAAGTTGCTCCGGTCCCCCGCAATCGCCCGCAATAGCTTCCGGTATACTACCCCCCCAGCATTCCCACGCCGACGCAGCTGCCCAATTGACTCCAGGCTTCGCGATGACGGCGATCGGGATTGCGGACGTCATCTCCGATCGTCACCATAGCAACACCGGAAGCTGATCGGGAAACTGCGTTTTTCGTGGGATCGTGGCAAGGTACGTATAGCCGGCGGTGATCGGCGGGCATGGGGGGACCGGAGCAACTTTAGACATAGGCGAAATGCTAGCTAAAGCGTTAAAACATTTTTTTGGGGACAAAAAAACCTCCCGGCGGACACAGCCTCAGAAACTGCGTACCGCCAAGGGGGTTAAGGTTAGTACACGTGCCCCTGCTAACTATGAGCTCTGAAGCAAGATTTATTCTCGCTTCAGAGTCTCTTTAAAGAGAAACCGTAACCAAGAATTGATTTTCATCCAGAGCCGGGACAAGGTCCTCCAGCACCCAAGGCTGAGACACCAAAGTGCCGCCCCTCCATCCCTGCCACCCCAGCCGTCACACACTGATTGCTATTAGACTAAGAGGCGCCACATGGCCCACAACCTCCCCAACACCTTAATATCTAGTTATCTGGCTTGCAGTCACTGCCATGTATCCCCTTTTCTTATTTCTTTCTGCTTCATACACAATTAGGAATGACAGCTGAATGAATTCTGCGCCCCCTCCTACACTGCGCCCTGAGGCTGGAGCCTCTCCAGCCTATGCCTCGGCCCGGCCCTGTTTTCATCCCAATCAGTAGCTGATACCCCCTTTCCCATTAGAAATCTTTTCCTTTTCACAAACGGATCATCAGGGGGCTCTGTATGGCTGATATTGTGGTGAAAACCCTCCCACAGTGTGATGTCAGGACCATGGTTCTGACATCACATTGTAGGAGCCTTGTTGCATTGTGGGAAATAACAGCTGTTTACAGCTGTTTCCAACTGCCAAAAAAAGCAAGCAGCATCTCCTTCTACTGGCCTTACCTGCCAGCAGTAAAAATATCACTATGTGATAAATGTCAGAATGTAAATCAGGGAGAGGAAAGATTTTACAATGGGCAAACACTGACTAAATCATTTATACATAATTATTGTAAAAATAAAGCACTTTTTTAAAAAAAATTACATTATTTTCACTGGAGTTCCTCTTTAAGTTGTGCCTGAAAACTGAGGTCTAACTCAAGCATACACATTTTTGTCATAACTAGTAAAATTAATTTCTGATGTAGTTTAGCAGCTGATGCAACTTAACTTTCTTTCGCCAATGTCTGATTCATCTAAAGGAGTCTACATAGCTGAAGGGATGATCATTTATCCAACATTCAGAAAACTTCCATATCTATGACTTGTCCTTAGACGTTCACCAAAAATATTTGGGACCACAGACAGTCTTACTGGGGTTTGTAACATCCAAAAATAAAAAAAAACTGACAAAAAATAGTTATTGCCCCCAAAATATATGTAATCATTTTTTTTCTAGTACAGGTAGTCCCCAACATTGATGGGTTGGCAGTTTGTATCAGCAGGCGATTGTATGTCGGGGACTCCCTGTATTCGAACTATAAGAACTTTTTCTTCCCATTAATTAGTAATTTCTGATTGTATGATTTTTTTTTCAGTTAAAGAGAACCTGTAACAAAAAAAAAATTCCCCTGGGGGGTACTCACCTCGGGAGGGGGAAGCCTTAGGGTCCCAGTGAGGCTTCCCCCTCCCCTGTAGCTGCAGGCAGTCCAGCGCTGTGTCCCGGAAACCTCCCTCGACAAGGCTGACAAGCGCTGATTTATTTACCTTTCCGGGCTCCAGCGGGGGCGCTGTTGCGGTACTCCACATGGAGATAGGCGAATATAGCCGATCTCTGTCAGGTCCGCTCTACTGCGCAGGAGACTTGCGCCTGCGCAGTAGAGCGGCCCGACAGCGATCGGCTATTTCCGTCCATCTCCGAGTGGAGAGCCGATACTGCGCCTGGAGCCGGAAAGGTAAATATTTACACCCCGCTGTTCGGGGAGCTTTATCACCGCCGCTGTGGGACCGAGGAGGACGGGGGAAGCCTCAATAGGATCTGGAGGCTTCCCCCACCCCAGGTGAGTACCCCCCAGGGGAGATTTTTTTTGTTACAGGTTTTCTTTAATATTTAGTTTCATCCCACTTTAAGAACCTGATAAAGAGGTTGATTCACAAAATGTATCTCATGAATTAGCTCTTCTTATCTGTTTCTTAGCTTGCAGGCTAGCGCCACATCTGTACATAGTCCTGATCCATGCCGGGTGACAATCCTCACATGTGTATGAGGCTATTATGATTCCGCATGCTATCTTAAAGTGAACAAAAAAGTCCTAGTTAAATTTACACCTTAACTACGAGAAAAACTCAAAAACAAATCGAGCCATTCGAAATCACTTCCCTCATCAGTAATTAAGTTAAGTTCATTTCTTTTATTGATGTTGAACTGCTATTTTTTTATCGTAGCTTTGAGCGAAAGATTTCAAGCACTACATCGATCATCCGTCCAGCTTATGATTTTGCACTCATCAGAGAATCGTTTTCATTGCCAGTCGTCCTGTAAATAGATGAATTTTTCTTCCCCCCCTCCCCCCCAACGTCTAATTTACCGCTATCGCTATCCCGCCTTATTCATCTCCATCAAACGCTCGGCTGGCAGACCCATCATTCTGCATCAGCGTCCTCACGTTTTGCCTTCTTCGCCAAGCCTGGTATTTACCTGAGTTCATTAAACGCCACCGTTTCAGCGCCTTCATAACATTTTATGAGCGACTCGTTAGCAAATAGCGATTCATCTTTTACGGCTTTCAAAAATGGAGACAATCTTTTGGGAGGATCAATACGGAATTGCACCGCGCGCCGCGACTGCAAACGAAAAGCTCTCATCCGGTCTTGAAGAGATATTGATGTTTTTAGTCACTGTTTTAACATTTAAAGGAAATGTTAAGTTGTTTGGAGTCGGCACAGTG
Source organism: Hyperolius riggenbachi (assembly GCF_040937935.1). NCBI lineage: Eukaryota > Metazoa > Chordata > Amphibia > Anura > Hyperoliidae > Hyperolius > Hyperolius riggenbachi. The sequence goes on along the minus strand of NC_090649.1, from coordinate 452,843,112 downwards.
AAGTGGATGTTTTTCCCCCCTCTCTTCCTTTTCATTTATTTTTTACCGCTTGAAGCTGCGAGATTTCAACATGCTAATTATTCTACCAACTATTGCGCTTGTGATTTGGAATATGAATGACTTTTTTTTTTTTTTAACTGTCTTCAAAACAATTAAAAAGTAAATAATTTAGAAGCTGCTACTGGATCTGAAGGTTTTAGGCAGAAAAATTGATATTCTTCTTCGCTGTGTGGTTATTTATATTGTAGACTTGCATTTATTACTGTTTTTGGAATTGCTGGGAGTTTTTAAAAGTGTTTCTTGCCCTGAAAAACTTTTCTTCTGTGTTATAATTCCACATGTCCAAAAAAATCCTACAGCTTACTCAAGCCTGCTTAAAAAGAACCCGAGGTGATTCTTGGGGGGGCAGAAGGGAAACAGAGGCAGGATCTCATGACGTGCCTCTGTGTCCCCCCCCCCCCCCACCGCGCTCAGCCCCCCCACCGCTGCACTATAGTCCCCCGAGATTGGCGACATTATTTGTCGCCATCTTGGAGGTATACACAGGGGAGAGGGATTTCCTGTTCAAAACACCCTCCAGGGGCATTCCTACAGGGTATCCAGAGCTGCCATTGGACAGCTCTCTCACCCTAGCCACGCCTCCTGCCGCTCCCTCGCCTCCCTGCATGCTAAGAATGAGAGAATGAATCTCTCATTCCAGCGTCGTGACAAAAGGTCACAAAAGTAAAAGTGGGCCATTGCGGCCCACAGGAGCGGCGGGAAGTGGCAATTTTTGATTCTACTTGATCCGCTTAGCCCCCCGCATCAAGCAGCCTACTTTTTAAAAAAAAAATTAATGAGCCCAGCTCGGGCTCTCTTTAAAGTGAATGTTAAGCTGGGAAAAAAAATCATTGGTTGTCTGTGGTTGTCTTTGGCAGGTTTTGGTGTGCCTTATCAATTGTTATGTATAGAGTGCTTTGGGGGGCCCCAATATAAAACTTGCACTGGGGCCCATAGCTCCTTAGCTACACCACTGTCGGAAGCCCGAGTACTACCCAAAATGGGCAGCTCTGTACTGCAAATGCACGAGAGCACACTCTCTCACGCATGCGCAGTACAGAGCGTCCTGTTTTCAGGAGCACTCCGGCTCCTTAAGACTTCTGAAGCCTCCCGTGGCGGAGGATTTAAAACTCTATAGGACCCAAAGCCTTCCCTCTCCATAGGTGAGTATCTGTTTTATTTTATTTTTTTTCCGGCTTAATTTGCTTTAAAACTGACTTCTGTATGATCTTTCTTCAGCCTTTTTGATGACGCATGCTGTCTTCTCTCCAGAGTTTAGAGACCTGACAGTATGAGTCATCACGTGGGGAAAAAGTATGGTGATTGGAGTGAGCACATGGGAGGCAGCAAGTTATGCTTCAGGTTAAACTACTCAGTAGTTGGTTTGAACTGAATTTTTCTTGTGCCAAAATATGATAGATGCAAGAAAAAAAAATCTCAATGAGAAAAATAACCTTCACCTGCTTTCAATTCTGCTTTAAGTATTAGGACTTAATAGAAAAATCATCTGGTCCTTTAAAGGCTCTAAAAATATTTAAATAGAACCTCAGGTGTAAGAGAGCACAGAACCAATTTGACTGAGACGTTATTTGTTTAACAAAAATAATGGCAAAACGGAGAGGCCATGTGTAAAAGACTTGGGGGTTGAGGCAAAAAAACATTGGTAATACTGATGACTGTGCACACATAGCCCACAGCAAAATTACCTTTACTCCCTCTGCAGTACCGCGAATTACGCTATTAGCAAGATGGTAATGGTGTTACTAACAGTAACGCTCATTAGTAATGCTTGTTACCATAGCAATGGTCACGCTACTCAAGTAGCGCAAGTCATGCTAACAGCACAACTCACAGTACTGCAGGCAGAAGTAAAGTTTATATTGCCATGCGCAATGTGTGCACACAGGCCAGGATTTACCTCACAGGAGCCTATAGGCAGGCACAGATGTCGTAGCAACTTAGATTTCACTCTCCAGGAGCCTACAAACCCCCACCGAACTACACTGCAAGTGTGCTGGCTGTCCCAGCTGTCACCTCTTCCTTTCGTTCCGTGCCTGTCATAGGTAGCTACAGGTGCCCCTTAAAATTAGGTAGCCAGAAGTACCCTCAGTATTAAGTAGCTAGAGGTGCCCCCAAGTATTAGGTAGGTAGTGGTACCTCAGTATTAACTAGAGGTGACCCTGACTGAAGGGAGATCTTGTCAGTGGAATTCCAAGACCCGAGCTCGTACCCTCTCATTCACGCTCTGCTTGGGACTCTGCATAGGGAAGGAGGGAGAGAGGGAGGCACTCGGGGAGGGGAGTGGGCCGCCTTTCCATCATCAGGCACCTATAGGTTTGTGCCTACATTGCCATATGGTAAATCCGGCCCTGTGTGCACACCAGTATTACCGATGTTTTGTGCATCAACTCTTTAGAGACGAACTTTAGTAATTGTGATTTAATGCATAATAGTGCTTATTTTTTTACAATATTCATGAATAAATTATTTAGTCAGTATTGCCCATTACAAATTCTTTTCTCACCCTTATTTACTTTCTCAAATTTATCACTTGGGGTGACATTTTTAGTGCTGGCAAGGTGCATAACTGTAGAATGTTTTTTTGCTGTGTGTTTTGAAGTGAGCAGAAACAATGCTTGATCTCCCAGAAAGCACTGGGAGAAGAAGGCTTGGTGACTAGGGCTGCTCAAATCCGATCCGGATGAAATTCGGATAGTAGCTATCCGGATTTCTCCCAGTAAACCTTTGCGGGCTGGGCGGGGGGTTTAATATTACCTATCATGACGTCTTCTTCGTCCATCCCTCAGCGCCTCCCACGATGCACTCCAATCCGGCGTCACGTGACTAAAAACACTTCCTCCTTCCGGGTTGAAGGAGGAAGTGTATAGTCACGTGACGCCGAATTAGATCGCATCGTGGGAGGTGCCGAGGGACGGACGAAGAAGACGTCATGATAGGTAAGATTAAACCCCCGCCCAGCCCGCAAAAGTTTACTGGGAGAAATCCGGATAGCTACTATCCGAATTTCATCCCGTTTGGATTTGAGCAGCCCTGTTGGTGACATCCTAGCCGATGCTAAACATTACTGGGAGGGTGGGGAATCTGATGTTGAAACCAGGATAATTAACATAAAATATAGTATCCTGAATGATGTATTACATTATACTTCATGTCGCTACAGTGCCTCTCTTACAATACCCGTCATGATTCAATAGCTTGCAGAACCACCTTTAGGGGCAATAAATTGAATTTTGACCCGTTCTTCTTTACAACATTGCTTCAGTTTATTGAGTTTTACAGGCATTAGTTTATGTGCAACTCAGTTATAAGGTCCTACAAACAACATTTCCATTGTGTTTGAGCTTTGGACCCTTTTAACAAAGTGATTATTTTTTTCTTCAGCCATTCTGTTGAAGTTTTGCTGGTGTGCATGGGATTATTATCTAGTTACATGCTTATATTCCAGGCATGTTTTAGCAGTCGCACAGCCTCACATAAGACTCTATAATACTTTGATATATAGAGGAGCTTGTTACTACAAGGTGTCCAGCTCCTTGTAGTTGCAAAACAATCCCAATTTATCATCCTCTACCACCGTGCTTGACAGTTGGTATGAGGTGCTTGTGCATTGGGGCCAGGGACGGATCTAGGGGGGGGCAAGCAGGTCTCTTGCCCCAGGCGCAGTTTGTTGAATTCTTAAAAAGGCGGAAAAATTTGGATGGGGAATGGCAGTTTAGGCGCCAAAACCTGACCTTGCCCCAGGCGCAACTTGGGGCAACTTGGTCTAGATCCGTCCCTGATTGGGGCCAAACATCTCCACTTTGGACCTGGCTGTGCAAAAGAGCATTATTCCCCTAGTCTTATGATTGGTCAGATTTTCTCCTGGCAACAATTCCAAACAATACATACTTACAGGAGTGTAGCAACAACCCCATATGCCCTCCTGCAAAAATGGCAACCCCGTGGACCCCCTCCCTGGGATCCAATCCCTTCCAATCTGGCAAGAAAAACACATGCAACCTCTTGCCCCCTTCCCTAAGTGTAGCCAGTAAAAAAATGTAATTCTCCACAATCTCTGCTTCCGCAGAAATTCCGATTTCCGCAAATGCTGATTACCGATTCCACATATTTCTTGTTATATTGTTTAAACAAAATGTTGTTTTTTCAGAATCAGCTATATTTTGTGGATGCCTGCTATTATACGGACATCCTTCATACACTACCGAATAATACTCTGATTAGCCAAATACTTCTGAGTTGGAAGTATTGGACCAATTAGAAAATGCAAAAGTTTACTGCGGAAATCGCAATAGCAATCACAAGACTCGTAGTTTTTCTGAGTCTAGTGATTGGCTTGACATTTCTGTGGTATTCCGATTTTTGCAGTAAACCACCACATTCTCTGATTGGTCCAAATACTACCGAGTATTTCCGAGTCCTGTGATTGTCCTGAAATCATACATTTTAGGCCAATCACAAAACTTGGAATTTGGAAATACTCAGTAGCATTGGACCAATCAGAGAATGCCGTGGTTTACTATGGAAATCAGAATACCACAGAAATTTTAAGCTAATCACAAGACTAGGAAAAACTTAGTAGTATCAGATTCTTGAGATTGGTCTCAAATTACAGCGGTAATCAGATTTTCAGGGAATAATTCTGCATTCACTGATTGGTCCAATGCTTTCGAGGTTCTGGGATTGGTCTAAAATTTCCAAGTTATGGTAATGCGGTATTTTCATGGAATTCCAATTTCCAAGACTGATTTCCGATTACTGCTGAGGTAAGTCCATTTCCGATCGAAAACTCTGAAATCTCCCAATCATCCCTAATTTTATTATTTCAGTATTACCTAACCTTACTCCATTCTCACTTGAACCCTCCCTCTGTCGACGCCTAACCCTAACCAACCCTCTGTGCAGCCAGGGTCGGACTGGGACACTAAGGGCCCACCAAGGAAGTTTCAGCCTGGGGCCCGCCCCCCAAAAATGCAATCTGGCTGGCGGCAGATACCCCCACAAAATGGAATCTGGCTGGCGGCAGATACTCCAACAAGATGCGGCTGCCTCCTCCTCCGACTCGAGTGTCCCACTCACTGGTGGCCAGGCGTTCCCCTTGGGCGGGCTGCCGCGGGCGGCGGCATCCAGACTCACAGTCTGTCTGGCACCAGGCAGCGTGATGCGGCGTAAGGCGGAGCTTGTCCCAGAAGGCAGAATGTGTCATGCAGCTGGGCCTGCCTCTTATAGGTCTGCAGCTGCGGGTGCGCAGGGCACGGCTGCGTGATGACGTCACAGCGCAGGCCCGGTCGCCCGGAGAGGAGAGAAGGGCCCTCTCTAGTCATGTGACTGTGACGTCACACCTGTTTAAGGGGGCCCACCGAACTTTTCCACGGTAGTTCGGTGGGTCAGTACGACCCTGTGCGCAGCAATCTCTGCCGATGTAAGAGCTATCTTTTCTGCTAAATTTAACCTCTGCAGATCTTTGCCTGATTACGAAAATTATCGGGAGCAAGTGGCACCCAAATTACCTCCTGGGTGCCAGCATAGCCACAATTAACACCTCGGCCTATGTGGTGCCCATTTTACCAAAGTGGCACCAGCCCCCAAATTACCTGCATCATATTTGAGCATCTGGTGTAGCCGGCACCTTATTCACCTGCTTTGTCAGAAATATGTATGGTGGAATTTCTATGAGGTCAGTATTCCCCTTTAACCTATCAGAAGTCACTGCTACTCATCAAGTGCAGTGATTGGCCCAAAGATGGTGCTGTGGTGTCCATCCCCCACTAGACCATCAGCACCAGTTAGCAAAAGGAGCAGTGAGAAGCTGTGATTGGTTGGTTGGGTGCCAGCACCCCTGCCTGATTGGTCCTGTGCCAAAGCTTCCCCTCTGACTGGACATGGTGATCTCTCGCCGGTGGTGGGGTTTTACCGCAGCATGCCTCGATAGGTGGCATATTTCGACACCTCACCTGCTTATGATGTCATAGGTAAGGGTTGAATGAGGACAGGTATTTGTGGATGCGTGGATGAGGAGAGTAGTGTGTGTGCGAGGAAGGTGGGTGGGAGAGCGATGAGGAGGCAGGCACCAGGTGGCCCAAGCTGGTTGTTTAAACGCCACCCTCAAAATATTGCTGCCTGAATCACGTGATGCAGGTGGCTTCATGGTAGGTCCGCCCCTGCCTTTACCTCTTATAGACAATGCATATCTTTATATATATTTCTTTTCGACATCACCATAAATCACAGTATGCAATTTGACCTCCTTTTGTCCTCCTCTAGAATCACCTCCTCACATGTATATGTTACAGCCAGAACCCGAAGTCTGGCCACTTCGGGTTCTGGCCGGTCGAAACTAGAAGGTGGCCGTCACACGGCGGCCAATACCCGAAATGAATTCATTCCTGGTGTCTCAGTTATTCTGTTACTGCTCTGGCTCCTCCCCTTGTTGAGGCAGGCAAGGGGAGAAGCCAGAGCAGTAACAGAATAACTGAACTGCCAGGAATGAATTAATTTCGGGGATTGGCCGCAGTGTGACGGCCACTTCTAGCTTTGACCGGGCAGAACCCAAAGTGGCCAGACTTCGGTTTCTAGCCGTAACATATACAAGATCTTGCACGTGCTTCACCCCTCCTCTAGAATACCCTACCACAATACATCCATCACTCTCCAACCTTTGATATCTTTAAACACTCCCCCAAAACTCACTTCTTTCAAATAGCATACGCTCTACCTTAGGCTGTTCCACTTTGAGCTAAGGCTAAGTAGCATTCCTACTAGATCAGGGGCGGACACACCCAGCAGTGGGCCCCTGTGCAAAATTGCAATTGTGGGCCCGTATGACCTGCGGCGCACGAAGCACGGCACGGCAAACAACAGATATGGCTATAACAAAAAACGGGTGAGGGCAGAACCTGCGGCGCGTAGCGCCGCGTCAAAAAATGGGCGTGGCAATGACTGGATGAGGGTGGAGCTAACTGTAATTTAAAGTGAACCCAGGGTGAGAGTGATATGGAGGCTGCCATATTTATTTCCTTTTAAACAATACTAGTTGCCTGGCAGCCCTGCTGATCTATTTGGCTGCAGTAATATACTGAATTACACCAGAAACAAGCATAAAGCTAATCTTCTCAGTTCTGACAATATTGTCTGAAACCCCTGGCCTGCTGCATGCTTGTTCAGGGTCTATGGTTGAAAGAATAAGAGGCAGAGGACCAGCACGGCAGCCAGGCAACTGGTATTGCTTAAAAGGAGAGAAATATGGCAGCCTCAATATTATTCTCACCTCAGGTTCCCTTGAAAAGTGCAACGCAAAGACAGTGGGCCCAAGTTTTGGTGACCCTTTCCCCAGAAAATTCACATAATTGTGCAGGTTTTCTCAAGAAAATACACATAATGTGAGCAGATATGGCCAGAAAATACATTCAATCATGTCGGCAGATATGCCCAGAAAATACATTCAATCATGTCGGCAGATATTCCCAGAAAATACATTCAATCATGTCGGCAGATATGCCCAGGAAATACGTGCAATCATGTCGGCAGATATGCCCAGAAAATACATGCAATCATGTCGGCAGATATGCCCAGAAAATACGTGCAATCATGTCGGCAGATATGCCCAGGAAATACGTGCAATCATGTTGGCAGATATGCCCAGAAAATACGTGCAATCATGTCGGCAGATATGCCCAGAAAATACGTGCAATCATGTCGGCAGATATGCCCAGAAAATACGTGCAATCATGTCGGCAGATTTGCCCAGAAAATACATGCAATCATGTAGCAGATTTGCCCAGAAAATACATGCAATCATGTGGCAGACCTGCCCAGAACATACACCTGCTAATATAAAAAAAAAAAAAAAATTTACTCACCTGCAGCAGCAGATCTCCTGTCCTAGCCTCCATCTGGCGCGCAGCTCCCATGGGTGGTTGGGTCGATAGGTAGCCTGGTGGGTGGGTGGGTAGGTAGGTAGCCTGGTGGGTGAGTAGGTAGGTAGGCAACCTGGTGGGTGGGTAGGTAGGTAGCCCTTAGCCGGGTGGGTAGGTAGCCTGGTGGGTGGGTGGGTAGGTAGCCTGGTGGGTGGGTGCCTGGGTAGCTGGGTGGGTAGGTAGCCGGGTGGGTGGGTAGCCTAGTGGGTGGGTAGGTAGCCTGGTGGGTGGGTAGGTAGGTAGCCTGGTGGGTGGGGGGTAGCCTGGTGGGTAGGTAGCCTGGTTGGTGGGTAGGTAGCCTGGTGGGTGGTTAGGTAGCCTGGTGGGTGGGTTGGTAACTAGCCCGGTAGGTAGGTAGCCGGGTGGGTGGGTGGTTAGGTAGGCAGCCTGGTGGGTGGGTGGCTGTGTAGCCGGGTGGGTAGGTAGCCTGGTGGGTGGGTGGGTAGCCTTTCAGGTAGCCAGGTGGGTAGGTAGCCTGGTGGGTGGGTTGGTAACTAGCCTGGTAGGTAGGTAGCCGGGTGGGTGGGTGGTTAGGTAGGTAGCCTGGTGGGTGGGTAGGTAGGTAGCCGAGTGGGTGGTTAGGTAGCCGGGTGGGTAGGTAGGTAGCCTGGTGGGTGGGTAGGTAGGTAGCCTGGTGGGTCTTTAGGTAGGTAGGTAGCCTGGTGGGTGAGTAGGTAGCCGGGTGGGTGGTTAGGTAGCTGGGTGGGTAGGTAGGTAGCCGGGTGGGTAGGTAGGTAGCCGGGTGGGTGGGTAGCTATCCGGGTGGGGGGCCCGACTCCTATCCTCCCTCCCTCCCTCACCTCGGGGACCCCCTCCCGGTATGCGCGGTGGGAGAGCGGCAAATACAGGAGGTCTCCGGGGCTCCAGCAGGCGCTAGAGGCTCAGCCGCTTGGTCTCCGATGTCTCTCTCCTCTGTATACTGCTCACTACTTCCTGGTTTAGTAGCGAGCAGTATACAGAGGAGAGAGACATCGGAGACCAAGCGGCTGAGCCTCTAGCGCCTGCTGGAGCCCCGGAGACTTCCTGTATTTGCTGCTCTCCCGCCGCATGAGGGGGGGGGGGCCGAGGTGAGGGGGGGGGGGGGAGGATTGGAGTCGGGGCCCCCCAGGAAAAAAAAATAAAAATAAAAAAATAAATAAAACAAAAACCCAGCAATACTCAATGGGCCCCTGAAGCAACGGTACTTCAGGGGCCCTGCGCGGCCGTATGTTCGCCACTGTACTAGATATTCTCAAAAAACACTGCCTTTAGGTATGATGATTATATACTACCCCACCTCTTTCTTTCCCACATTCCTATAGATTTTGAGCTCGCAAGGACAGGGTTCGCTCACTTTTTGTGTCTTGGAATATGCTATACATTTTATTCATCATGTTACTTCTGTCACTGTAATTACCAGTTCTGTATTTTGTCACCGATTATGTATTTTGTTTATTGATGGTGTATTCCATTTGTCTGTATTATTATGTACCCCATGTTTGTTTCTTACTTTGTACAGCGCAATGGAATATGTTGGCGCTTTATAAATCAATAATAATAATAATAATAATAATATGGTAATTTTAGCTCCTTTGTAGTGTCTGGAACTGATCTGATAGGTGAATCCTTTTTTTTCTTATAATTACAAAACACTTGATCGTCTTTGTGTGTATTTTACTATCACAATTAGTCTCCTCTCTCTCGCTGTCTCCCTGCAGATTTCAATAATTGAAGTTCCTGTTTCCTGGATTTTTATGAGATAACCTCCCAAGGAGCGTATTTCTTCTTTATAGCCTTTGATGTGGTTCTGCTGAGTCTGTTCCCAGAGGGGCAGTGCTGCTTACTATATCCATCCCCAAAAAATAAATCCACTTTTTTTTTTGACATGACTTTTTTTCCCCTCTCATATATGAAATTTGTTCCCTGCAACCTTTATTGATTCGTTGAGGCGACGCTCTTCGTTAGACTTCAATTATTTATCTCCAGGATTAAATATTCTTGTTGATCTTGTATAACATTGTCTTCCGGAGGCAAATTCGATTTGTGCCGTGTCACATCGCGGAAAGATAAATATTTGAGTATTTTAATGGAAGATGTTTGATTTGTGTAACGGGATGAGCGATCTGCGTGTGTGTGACGGACTCCCGGCCTGCATCGCTTTTCCTTAGAGCTGATCTGGCGCAACAGCTATTCTCAGCATGTAGATGATGTTGTTCACGCTTCCATCTGTAGGTGGCAGTATTGAGATGATCATACACAGGTTCGCTGACCGAAGCAGGTAAATTGGGCGCTGCCATAGACTCCTATGTTAACAGCCGTGAGTATGCAAATATAGGTAGGGGAAGTTAGGGTTAGGCATAGGATGGGGGGAGGGGAGTAAGGGTTAGGAATAGGATGGGGGGACCAATTAGGGTGAGGCATAGGTTTGGGAGGTCTGTTACGGTTAGGCATAGGATGGGAGGATTGGTTAGGGTTAGGCATAGGTTTTGAGAGGACTGTTTGGTTAAGCATCAGTTGGGGGGTCGATTAGGGTTAGGCATAAGTTGGGGGGTTGTTAGGGTTAAAAATCAGTTGTTGGGGGTTGGTTAGGGTTAAGCATCGGCTTAACCCCACACGGTCCCCTCCCTGGGCTGTCATGTGGACCAGTGTTTGTGATTTTAAATTTATTTTTTGCAGCTTCTAGGATGCGGTTGACAGGTGAGTGGTTAGGGAGGGGACCGTGTGGGAGATGTGCCTACACGAGGCGTCCCTGTAAACGACGCAATTCACGATTGCGTCCAACCGAAGCCTCCCACCTGAATGCTAATCTATGTAATTCCTGCTAGGTATGGTACAGCAGGCAAAGGGTGTATGACAGTGCACCTGATTGGCTGACTAGCGTCTGCTGGCCAGATAGAGGCAGGATATTGCTCTGACTGGAAGTTATCAATTGTGTTTGTTGCAGTTGGCATTCAGTTTAGAGGTGGTGGGGTGAGTTCCCTGGAGGTGAGAGGTCCAGGGCTTGCCCGCACTTCCCTCTAGGTGTCGCATGGTGGTTTGGGTGCCCCAGTGAGTGAGAGAGACCTGGGGCCCCTGGGCTGTCATGTGGACCAGTGTTTGTGATTTTAAATTTATTTTTTGCAGCTTCTAGGATGCGGTTGACAGGTGAGTGGTTAGGGAGGGGACCGTGTGGGAGATGTGCCTACACGAGGCGTCCCTGTAAACGACGCAATTCACGATTGCGTCCAACCGAAGCCTCCCACCTGAATGCTAATCTATGTAATTCCTGCTTCGCGCGCCGCGTCAAAAAATGGGTGTGGCTATAACCTGCGGCGCGCGAAGCGCGCCGCGTCGAAAGAGTGGGCGTGGTCATGACCGGATGAGGGCGGGGCTAACTGTAATTTAAAGTGAACCCAGGGTGAGAGTGATATGGTGGCTGCAATATTTATTTCCTTTTAAACAATTTTAGTTGCCTGGCAGCCCTGCTGATCTATTTGGCTGTAGTAGTGAACTGAATTACACCAGAAACAAGCATGCAGCTAATCTTGTCAGTTCTGACAATATTGTCAGAAACCCCTGACCTGCTGCATGCTTGTTCAGGGTCTATGGTTGAAAGAATTAGAGGCAGAGGACCAACACGGCAGCCAGGCAGCTGGTATTACTTAAAAGGAGATAAATATGGCAGCCTCAATATTATTCTCACCTCGGGTTCCCTTTAAAAGTGCAACGCAAAGACAGAGGGCCCAAGTTTTGGTGACCCTTTTCCCAGAAAATTCACATAATTGTGCAGGTTTTCTCAAGAAAATACACGTAATGTGAGCAGATTTTAACAAAAAACACGTCCAATGACCCCAATATGCACAATCGTTATCAGATATGGCCCCAATATGCACAATCGTTATCAGATATGGCCCCAATATGCACAATCGTTATCAGATATGGCCCCAATATGCACAATTGTTATCAGATATGGCCCCAATATGCACAATCGTTATCAGATATGGCCCCAATATGCACAATCGTTATCAGATATGACCCCAATATGCACAATCATTATCAGATATGACCCCAATATTACAATCGTTATCAGATATGACCCCAATATGCACAATCGTTATCAGATATGACCCCAATATGCACAATCGGTAGCAGATATGACCCCAATATGCACAATCGGTAGCAGATATGGTCCCAATATGCACAATCGGTAGCAGATATGGTCCCAATATGCACAATCGGTAGCAGATATGGTCCCAATATGCACAATCGGTAGCAGATATGGTCCCAATATGCACAATCGGTAGCAGATATGGTCCCAATATGCACAATCGGTAGCAGATATGGCCCCAATATGCACAATCGGTAGCAGATATGGCCCCAATATGCACAATCGGTAGCAGATATGGCCCCAATATGCACAATCGGTAGCAAATATGGCCCCAATATGCACAATCGGTAGCAGATATGGCCCCAATATGCACAATCGGTAGCAGATATGGCCCCAATATGCACAATCGGTAGCAGATATGGCCCCAATATGCACAATCGGTAGCAGATATGGCCCCAATATGCACAATCGGTAGCAGATATGGCCTCAATATTCACAATCGGTAGCAGATATGGCCCCAATATTCACAATCGGTAGCAGATATGGCCCCAATATGCACAATCGGTAGCAGATATGGCCCCAATATGCACAATCGGTAGCAGATATGGCCCCAATATGCACAATCGGTAGCAGATATGGCTCCAATATGCACAATCAGTAGCAGATATGGCTCCAATATGCACAATCGGTAGCAGATATGGCTCCAATATGCACAATCGGTAGCAGATATGGCTCCAATATGCACAATCGGTAGCAGATATGGCTCCAATATGCACAATCGGTAGCAGATATGGCTCCAATATGCACAATCGGTAGCAGATATGGCTCCAATATGCACAATCGGTAGCAGATATGACCCCAATATGCACAATCCGTAGCAGATATGACCCCAATATGCACAATCGGTAGCAGATATGACCCCAATATGCACAATCCGTAGCAGATATGACCCCAATATCCACAATCCGTAGCAGATATGACCCCAATATGCACAATCCGTAGCAGATATGACCCCAATATGCACAATCCGTAGCAGATATGGCCCCAATATGCACAATCCGTAGCAGATATGGCCCCAATATGCACAATCCGTAGCAGATATGGCCCCAATATGCACAATCAGCATCACCTGAAATAGAAAAGAAAAACCCATTTACTCACCTACAGCCAGAAGACCTTCTTTCTCGACCTCCTGTCCCGACCTCATTGTGGCGCCCACGATCCTCTTCCTTCCCGACGTCACGACGAGACTTCCTGCCTGCATGCAGAGCAGGGCTACGGGAAAATGGCCGCCCGAAGCCATGCACTGCAGACTCGAAGTCTGCAGAACAGGGCTCCGGGCGGCCATCTTACCGTAGCCCTGCCTGCTGCTCCGTGCTGCCGCTGTGTGAACTGACTTGGCGTCTTTTAGACGCCTGAAGTCAGTTCACTCCAGGGGGTGCTTTGGGGGTGCTTGGACAATTCTAGGAGGTGCTCGAGCACCCCCAAGCACCCCCCTGGCGCCGCCCCTGCCTGGAGGTGAGAGGTCCAGGGCTTGCCCGCACTTCCCTCTAGGTGTCGCATGGTGGTTTGGGGGCCCCAGTGAGTGAGAGAGACCTGGGGCCCCTGGGCTGTCATGTGGACCAGTGTTTGTGATTTTAAATTTATTTTTTGCAGCTTCTAGGATGCGGTTGACAGGTGAGTGGTTAGGGAGGGGACCGTGTGGGAGATGTGCCTACACGAGGCGTCCCTGTAAACGACGCAATTCACGATTGCGTCCAACCGAAGCCTCCCACCTGAATGCTAATCTATGTAATTCCTGCTAGGTATGGTACAGCAGGCAAAGGGTGTATGACAGTGCACCTGATTGGCTGACTAGCGTCTGCTGGCCAGATAGAGGCAGGATATTGCTCTGACTGGAAGTTAGCAATTGTGTTTGTTGCAGTTGGCATTCAGTTTAGAGGTGGTGGGGTGAGTTCCCTGGAGGTGAGAGGTCCAGGGCTTGCCCGCACTTCCCTCTAGGTGTCGCATGGTGGTTTGGGGGCCCCAGTGAGTGAGAGAGACCTGGGGCCCCTAGGCTGTCATGTGGACCAGTGTTTGTGATTTTAAATTTATTTTTTGCAGCTTCTAGGATGCGGTTGACAGGTGAGTGGTTAGGGAGGGGACCGTGTGGGAGATGTGCCTACACGAGGCGTCCCTGTAAACGACGCAATTCACGATTGCGTCCAACCGAAGCCTCCCACCTGAATGCTAATCTATGTAATTCCTGCTAGGTATGGTACAGCAGGCAAAGGGTGTATGACAGTGCACCTGATTGGCTGACTAGCGTCTGCTGGCCAGATAGAGGCAGGATATTGCTCTGACTGGAAGTTAGCAATTGTGTTTGTTGCAGTTGGCATTCAGTTTAGAGGTGGTGGGGTGAGTTCCCTGGAGGTGAGAGGTCCAGGGCTTGCCCGCACTTCCCTCTAGGTGTCGCATGGTGGTTTGCGGGCCCCAGTGAGTGAGAGAGACCTGGGGCCCCTGGGCTGTCATGTGGACCAGTGTTTGTGATTTTAAATTTATTTTTTGCAGCTTCTAGGATGCGGTTGACAGGTGAGTGGTTAGGGAGGGGACCGTGTGGGAGATGTGCCTACACGAGGCGTCCCTGTAAACGACGCAATTCACGATTGCGTCCAACCGAAGCCTCCCACCTGAATGCTAATCTATGTAATTCCTGCTAGGTATGGCACAGCAGGCAAAGGGTGTATGACAGTGCACCTGATTGGCTGGCTGACTAGCGTCTGCTGGCCAGATAGAGGCAGGATATTGCTCTGACTGGAAGTTAGCAATTGTGTTTGTTGCAGTTGGCATTCAGTTTAGAGGTGGTGGGGTGAGTTCCCTGGAGGTGAGAGGTCCAGGGCTTGCCCGCACTTCCCTCTAGGTGTCGCATGGTGGTTTGGGGGCCCCAGTGAGTGAGAGAGACCTGGGGCCCCTGGGCTGTCATGTGGACCAGTGTTTGTGATTTTAAATTTATTTTTTGCAGCTTCTAGGATGCGGTTGACAGGTGAGTGGTTAGGGAGGGGACCGTGTGGGAGATGTGCCTACACGAGGCGTCCCTGTAAACGACGCAATTCACGATTGCGTCCAACCGAAGCCTCCCACCTGAATGCTAATCTATGTAATTCCTGCTAGGTATGGTACAGCAGGCAAAGGGTGTATGACAGTGCACCTGATTGGCTGACTAGTGTCTGCTGGCCAGATAGAGGCAGGATATTGCTCTGACTGGAAGTTATCAATTGTGTTTGTTGCAGTTGGCATTCAGTTTAGAGGTGGTGGGGTGAGTTCCCTGGAGGTGAGAGGTCCAGGGCTTGCCCGCACTTCCCTCTAGGTGTCGCATGGTGGTTTGGGGGCCCCAGTGAGTGAGAGAGACCTGGGGCCCCTGGGCTGTCATGTGGACCAGTGTTTGTGATTTTAAATTTATTTTTTGCAGCTTCTAGGATGCGGTTGACAGGTGAGTGGTTAGGGAGGGGACCGTGTGGGAGATGTGCCTACACGAGGCGTCCCTGTAAACGACGCAATTCACGATTGCGTCCAACCGAAGCCTCCCACCTGAATGCTAATCTATGTAATTCCTGCTAGGTATGGTACAGCAGGCAAAGGGTGTATGACAGTGCACCTGATTGGCTGACTAGCGTCTGCTGGCCAGATAGAGGCAGGATATTGCTCTGACTGGAAGTTAGCAATTGTGTTTGTTGATATTCTACTAGCTAATATTGTATTTTCAATCAAAAATCATCTTACATGCTAAAATTATTATGATGGATGTTCTGCCAACTCGGAACTAATTCTTGCTATTGAAAGATAAGGTTAAAATATTAAAGATAAAAACGGTACTCATATGCAGCATACTGCTCAGTGCGGTATTTATCACCTCTCCTAATGTTATTATTAACATTATTACTGTGCATTTATACCCTCTCAGTATCATACCATAGCAGATTTCAAGATTGAGGGGATACCTTACAAGGGGGAAGGAGGGGGGGGGGGGATGGGGTGCAGCATAGCCTCCTCCGTCTTCCACTTGCAAAGTACCTTAGCCCCAAAGTCCCAAATTTGAGGCAATTTTTTTTTACCTCATAAAAATGGGGTAGGAATAACAGTGATATTAACCACTTCACCCCAAAGCAGTTTTTACCCTAATAGTGTATGTTTTCATTTTTTCCTTGTTTCTGCCTATTTGTCCTGGTTATCACAAGATTTTAATTATGTCCCTAGTACAAAGTATGGTGACAATATTTTATTTGGAAATAAAGGTGTATTTTTTGTATGGTGGTTTTTTCCCCACTAATCTCACATGCATGTGCGCGGGAGCATGCAAGTGCACACGGGAGCGTGCACGCGCGCATGTACACGCGCACATCGGCAGCAGCACTGTTTGACCTGGAGCCGTTAAGAGGCTCTAGCAGGACGTTTTTATAAGTCTGCTTGTCATTAAGTGGTTAAAGGGGGTATGTTGGCATGTGTAGTTTTATACATATACACTGGGCTTGTTTTTTTTGGGGGGGGGGGGGGGGGGGCACAGTGAAATATTTTAGGGCAGCAACAACCAAATACTCCATCCCATGTTTAAAGGATGTCTGAACTGAGAGGGATATGGAGGCTGACATACTGTATTTATTTTATATTAAACAATACTAGTTGCCTGGCTGTCCTGCTGATCATCCATGCTTCTGTAGTGTCTGGATCACACACCTGAAACAAGCATGCCGCTAATCCAGTCAGACTTCAGTCAGAGCACCTGATCTGCATGCTTGTTCACGATCTATGACTAACAGTATTAGAGGCAGAGGATCAGCGGGGCAGCCAGGCAATTTGCATTGTTTAAAAGAAAATAAATATGGCAGCCTCCATATTCCTCTCAGTTCAGTCATTCTTTAGGTCATATATTATTTTAATAATCAAAATGGTCCAGGACCAGAATACTGATATTCATCTGATACAATTTTTAATGGGATTTGGTTATTAATATTATTATAAACTAGGGACCCCTTAATTATATCAAATGTAATATAGTAGGACATTAGACTATAACTATGATATAGATTGTGAGCTCTTCTGAGGACAGTCAGAAACATGACTATGTACTGTTCTGCAGAAGATGACAGTGACATATAAATACATAATAATATGATAGGACATTTGACTTTGACTATGGTAGGATTAGATTGTATGCTCCTGGGGACAGTCATTGACATGACTGGTAGGAATTACAGGGGGGCACACAGAGGTTGGGCCCGCAGGGAACAAACAGAGAGTAGGCACCATAGGGGACATGTAAAAGGTGTGCACGGGGGACCGCACAGAGGGTGGGCACACAGGGGACGCAGTGGGAGAGTGGGCATGGGGGTTGGGGGGAGCTCACAATTTAATACCACCATAGTCATAGTCTAAAGTCCTGCATTATTATTTATTTATATGGCACTGACCTCTTCTGCAGCACTGCACAGGGAAGATAGTCATGTCACTGACTGTCCTCAGAGGAGCCCACAATCTAATAAATACCACAATGATAATCTAATGTAGCTACCATAGTTTAAGGTCAGTTTGTGGGAGAATCTATTATCTTATCCGTATATTTCTGGGCGTACATAAAATCACAGACGCCTGAAAGTTTGAATGTCCAGGAAAGCCAAAGGTAGAATATTGGTAAATTTATTGATTTCCTACTGTTACAGCGAAAATTATGCTAGTAAAATAATTGTAATAAATACCAATATTTTACTACAGCCAATGCCTAACCGTAAAGGATACCCAAGGTGACGTGTGACATGATGAGATAGACATGTGTATGTACCGTGCCTTGTACACAAATAACTATGCTGTGTTCCTTTTTTTTCTTTCTCTGCCTGAAAGAGTTTAACATCAGGTATGTAAGTGGCAGTTCCTGTCTGAGTCAGGACTGGGTCAGACTACAGTGTGACCCTCACAGATAAGAAATTACAACCATAAAACACTTTATAATGGCTTTTGAGAGCAGGAAAGAGATAAAAGGGGTCAATAGGGGTCAGTAGTTCAAAGATTTCATAGATTTTAGCCACAAATGGGAACTGCTAAGAAGGATTTTCTCTTTTTTTACTGTAGAAAAATAACAAAAATCAAAATGTGGACAGTGCAATACATGTGTTATGTAAGTAGAGCAAGTATTTATCTACTTATATATATGTTTTTTTTTCTGAGATAGTATGTCTGACAGCTCCTCTTTAATGAATGTGACATTGAGCAAAAACAATAAAACAGTAAAAACTTAAAAAGTAGATTTAAATATAAAATATAATATCTTAAAAAGTCATTTTTATGACAAGGAGGATTGATACAATTGTTTATTTCATTATTTTCACCTCGGGTGTCCTTTAACCACCCGTTCCACAGCTAATCTTAACCACCACCCCCACAGCTAACCTTAACCACCCACACTGTACATTTAACCTTAACCACCCGCCCTTGCCGGGGCCCGCCTCTAGCGTGGGGCGAGAGGGGGCAGGGCCCCCTCAAATAAAAGTCTGGCCCTCTCAATCGGGCAGAGCGGCAGGGAGGGGCGGTGGAGACAGCGTAACAGTGGGCAGGGGACGTGCACACCCTCCCCCGCAGGACTGCGGTACCCCCGTAGTAAACTGGCCACAGCGTCTAATAGGGGCCATGGGGTGTTTGCGGGCCTAATGCAAATTATGGCTATTTGTAGCCGTAATTTGCTTTGCAGGTGGCCTTGCAAACATCTGCTGCTAGCAGGCGCTAAAATTTCCTGTTTCCGCTTTTGGAATGTGTGAGGGAATCGGAGTACCAGACAACATACGATGCTTTGATATTCCTTGAATTATGAACTCCCTTGGAGTACATCCGTATGGTTATCTCCAGATGCCTTTGACTATCGTTTTGTGATTTTATTGCATTTTATATTTTGAAATGTTAATAAAGTAGTGGTAAACTACTGCATTATAGAATCTCTCCACTGTCTCTTTGGGTTATTGATGAAGTGGGGATTGCAACTCAGCTGGAATAAACTGAAAAGTGCTTGTCTGACCCAATTTTGTGGTCTTTCCTCTTTAGTGAGTTCCTTTAGTACAAAAGATGGTGGAAAACACTTAACGGACGTTTAGTGTTTAATGCTAAATGATAACTAGATCACATCATTGTAGTTTCAAATTTGGACATTTATAGCACTTAAAGAGTACCTGAGATGATTAAAAAAATTATACAGGTTAAACCTGAAAAATTTAAATATCGTGCAAAAGTCAATTTATTTCAGGAATTCCACTGAAAAGGTGGAACTATATGAAATTGGAACCCTGCTGGTGTTTGGGATTAATTAGCTGATTAGAGTCTGACACTTTGAGCTGAGAGTATTGAACATTTTCACAATATTCTAATGGTCTGAGATTTGGATTTTGGGGTTCTCATAATCTGTAAAACAGAATCATTAAAATTATAATGATTAAAAAGGCTTGAAATATCGCGCTTTGCATGTAATGAGTCTATTTCATAAATTAGTTTCACCTTTTAAGTTGAATTATTGAAATAAATGTACTTTTACAGTTTCACTTGTTCATAACTGGGGCTTCCTCCAGCCCCTCTCTGGCAGATTGCTCCATTGCGTCTTCCCAGGCCACCTCGATCCTCCTCTAGGCAGCGGGCACGGTCTGGCCACGCGCTCCCCCATCACGCACCCGTGGCTGGGAGCATTCTGCGCCTGCGCAGTAGTATTACACAGGCACAGACTGCACCTGGCAGCAGCAGAATGTGTCCCAGAGCAAGTCATTTCAGCGCATGCTCTACCCTGCGCTGCACCTGACCTGAGCACCGACATAAACGTAATGTTAACATATCTATAGCCGCGGTGCAGGATTTTAAATATAAAATTTAGGTGTCAACGGCAATCACCAGGCCTCAAGTGACTTCTCCTTCTGAGTTGCTATGACTTGGAAGGGGAATAATATTTAATATCACTTGGTATTTCATCGGCAGCAGGATGGGCAGTCATTCAGCTCACCCTGCGCCCAAGTGACCGGGCGACGGGATGACATGCTGCCCTTCCCTCTCCTCCTATACAGTTCCACGGTGTCTAGTGGTCCCTTCCCTCCCCCATATGACTTCTGTCAGGTATAGCAGTATTACCTCAACAGCGGAGAGTGCTGCGGCCGCCGCTTCCACGTCTGACGTCACCCCGTGACCCCGGCGGCGGCCGCATTCTCTCAGACATCCTGCACAGCCCCTGGCAGGACAGGTCTCTCCTCTGCACATCAGATTAGGTCAGCACGCTCGCGGGCGGGGCGGCAGGACCTTTATAATCTGAGGAGACGGGTCAGCTGATCTTGTGGTCAGCTGACACCAGCCTGCCAATCACATGCGGCTGATTGGTTCAGCCCTCTGGGCGGGCAGCTTGAATTTGCTTTCTGTATTTAAGCTGGGAGATGTCATTTGCTCATTGTCTGTTGTTGCAAATACTTCGTGTTAGCGCTCAGACCTTTGATAGCTGTACTTATAACTTCATTATTGTATTATTTATCTGTGTATGACTCTTTGCCTGCTCTGACTATTCTTTCTGCCTTGTGATTCTGTACCTCTGCCCATCTGATCTTGTTGCCGAATTTTGCTTGAACTTCACTCTGATTCTGCTTGTCGATTCTGTACTTTGTCTGCCCGTCTGTTGCCTACCTGATCTGTCTGACTATTCTCTCTCACCAGTGGGCCCTCGCCACTGGTGAGGTTACCTCTGTGGTTCTATCTGTAACCTCCATCGCCACTGGTGAGGTTACCGCTGAGAATCTATCAGAAACTTACTGTTTGCACCAATCACTACACTTTGTGCAATAAAGCTAGTGACTTTTGTCACATCTTACACGCCATTTGCTTACTATATCTGTATTGTTGGTGATTCTGCAGATCACCATATAATCAGATATAGTATCTGTATTATTGGTGATACTGCAGATCACCTAATAATCAGAAATCTGTTATCCTGCTGACACTAATTGTTACAACTTCCCTGAAAAACTAGGGCTTTTGGGCCAAATTTGATGGCTCTGAGGGCCAGATTGCCTGTGAGCCAGAGTTTGACATGTATGCTCTGGGAGTAGAATTGCACATTCACAAACAGCCTAGGCTAAGCCTCTGTGGTAGGTCAGGACTTAATACCAATAAACAGCAATATAGTTATAGGAAGTGTGTCTGATGATGAAACCAGAATATTTAACCTAAAAGTGGGTATCCTTAATAAGTTAAAGCATTCTACTGTATGTCGTTATGGCTCTTCTAGTGTAATGCATTAGATCATACATGTCAAAATCCGGCCTGTGGCAGTGGTCCAGATCTGGCCTTCAGAGCCATTCAATTTAGCCCCCAAGTGTTTTCCCCACTTTGCATTATGTTTGGCCCACTCTAGACCACCAGGGAAGCTGCACTGGAAGTGAAGCCCTAGATCACCAGAAAAGCCACATGGGAAAGGGAGGGGAAAGCACTAGACCCCAGGAAACTTTATAGGGGAGGGGGGCTTCTAGACACCAAGGAACTGTATAGGGGAGGAAGGACCACTAGACACCAGGGAACTGAATAGGGAAAGGAGGAGGCATAAGACATCAAAGAAGTGTATAGGGAGGGAGGACCACTAGACACCAGGGAACTGAATAGGGAAAGGAGGAGGCATAAGACATGAAAGAAGTGTATAGGGAGGGAGGATGGCCACTAGACACCATGGATCTGTATTGAGAGGGAAGGGGGCACTAGACACCAGGGAACTGTATAGGGTAGGGAGGGGACCACTAGACACCAGGGAACTGTATAGGGGAGGGAGGGGGGCCACTACACACCAGGGAACTATATAGAGCTGGGAGGACCACTAGACACCAGGATAGTGTAAAGGGTAGGGAGGAGCTATTAGACACTAGTGACATTTATAAGGGGGGGAGGAGGCCACTAGACACTGAGGTTGGCCTGTGACTTAGTCCTAGAGCTCAATGTCAGCCCACTTTGTACTTGAGTTTGAACCCCCTGTATTAGATGATGACTCATGCTCCCTGATGTTCTCCACGCTCTGGAGAACCTTAGTAAGAGGTCCATCATCTTCTCCGTGTGTAAATATTTCAGAGCTACCTTTTGTTGCCTGGCCACAGTTTCACGTCAAGCACTCAGGTTATGCAGCAGAATCCCCAAACCACATTTGCAAAGACAACAGCACCTCAATTAAATACATTAAGACATTTCCTTTGAGCCGGAATGAAATATTGAAGAAGTGAAACGGGCTGTAGTTTGCTCGCCATTATAATGTGCGCAGGAGATCTGCTGCGCCTCTGATAAGCTTCCAGACATTGGCTGGACTATTAGGAAGATTAAATGGCCATGTCAAAGATAGACACTGACAAAATAAATTATTCTTCATCATTAGTGGATGCTGGGAAAGAGTCTTACAATGAGAGGAAATGGACCATAGAGCTTTAATTCTACAATTCAAGATTTTTTTCCAAATGAGCTACTTTAAAGGGAAGGTCCGAGGAAGATAAAAATAAAAAATCCACTTACCTGGGGCTTCCTTCAGCCCCTGGCAGCGGTCCTGTGCCCTAGTTGCAGCTCCGGTGGCTCCCGGTCCCCTCCAGTGGAGAAGCCTACCTTGCCAGGTCGGCTTCCAGGCAGCTTCTCATGTGCTCCAGGATGTGGCTCACTGAGTCGCACTGACGTCAATCGGACTGTAATGCGCAGGTGCAGCGCCACTGCGCCTGTGCAGTACAGTCTGGATGATGTCAGCATGACTACGTGAGACACGCCCTGGAAAGCAAGCAGGCCTTTGGTACCGGAGAAGACTCCGAGCCAACGGAGTGGAGCTGCGACATCTTTCTCTTTAACCTGCTGAGCGGTCTGGACGAGCTCAGCTCGTCCAACACCGCCAGAGGCTGCCGCTCAGGCCCTGCTGGGCCGATTTTGATGAAATAAAAAGCAGCACACGCAGCCGGCACTTTGCCAGCCGCGTGTGCTGCCTGATCGCCGCCGCTCTGCGAAAGAGGGTCCCCCCAGCCGCCTGAGCCCAGCGTAGCCGGAACAAAAAGTTCCGGCCAGCGCTAAGGGCTGGATCGGAGGCGGCTGACGTCAGGACGTCGGCTGACGTCGATGACGTCACTCCGCTCGTCGCTATGGCGACGATGTAAGCAAAACAAGGAAGGCCGCTCATTGCGGCCTTCCTTGTTTATTCTGGGCGCCGGAGGCGTTCGGAAGATCGCCTCCGGAGCGCCCTCTAGTGGGCTTTCATGCAGCCAACTTTCAGTTGGCTGCATGAAATAGTTTTTTTTTTATTTAAAAAAAACCCTCCCGCAGCCACCCTGGCGATTTAATCAGAACGCCAGGGTGGTTAAACAATACCAGTGGCCTGGTGTTCTGCAGTAGTGGCTGCAGTAGTGTCTGAATCACACCCCTGAAACAAGCATGCAGCTATCTTGTCAGGTGTCTGTACCTGTGCAGTAGAGCGGATCCGATTGGTCTTGGCTATTACCGCCTCATTCTGAACAAAAAGCGCAAATGCACCTGGCGTGAGGCTCTCACAGGATTGTCATGATCTTGGAGCCCGCACCGCTGTTCAAGGGCTGTCAGTCCTGAATCAGTGCTGCAGGAGAGGACGATGGAAGCCTTGTTAGGATCCAGAGGCTTCCGCCTCCCGAGGTAAGTAACCCCCAGGGGCTCTTTTTTTCCATTACAGGTATTCTTTAACCACTTGCCGACCAGGGGATGTTACACTGATCGGTGCTGCGTGGGCTCTACAGCCCGCAGCACCGATCAGCAGTGCAGCAGGGCGATCAGACTACCCCCCTTTTTTCCCCACTAGGGGGATGTCCTGCTGGGGGGGTCTGATCGCCGCCGGCTGCAGTTGCTTAGCGGGGGGGGCTCTTCAAAGCCCCCTCCGCAGCGCTTTCAGCCCTCTCGCCAGCTCCCTCCCTCTCCCTTCCCCTGTGTGCTGCGCAGGACGGATTTCCGTCCTGCGCATTGAAGGATAGGCTTAAGCCTATCATATGGCGGCGATCCCCGGCCAATCAGAGGCCGGGGATCGCCGATCTGCCTTACGGCGCTGCTGCGCAGCAGCGCCGTATGATGTAAACAGCGGGGATTTCTTCCCCGCCTGTTTACATTTTGCCGGCGAGCCGCCATCGGCGGCTCTCCGGCTGTTCACGGAGACACCCTCCGTGAACTGACATGGAAAGGCCGCTCGATCGAGCGGCCGTTTCCATGGTAACCCGCAGACGACCAGTTTACGCCAATCGGCGTTAGCTGGTCGTCAAGAGGTTAAGACACACCCCACCACACCCCTTATCACATCCCCGCCACACCTCCTGCCACTGATACCAAAAAGAATTCAGAAATAAAACATGCAGTTTAACCACTTCTCTACTCTTGCCATGCTTATCTAGGTCCCACAGGGGTGTAGATAAGCATCTCTGATTACTTACTCATGATTGTCACATTTCTCCCATTCGCAAAATACACCTTTATTTTTAAATAAAATATTATTGCCAGACATTGTACTAAGGACACAACTTAAACGTTGTAATAACCGGGACAAATGGGCAAATAAAATGTGTCTGTTTTATGAACAATACCACATTTTATTTTTAAACTACAATGGCTGAAAGTTGAGAAACAGTAAAATTTTTCAGTTTTTTTCTTCTTCTTCCCTGCAAAATGCATATAAAAGCAAATGATTCTTAGCAAAAAGTACTGCCCAAAGAAAGCCTAGCTTGTCCCGCAAAAAAATCATATATAAATAATTTCAGTGTGATAAGTAGCCATAAAGTTATTGGTGAATAAAACTTGCTCTGGCTTTAAAAGGGAAAAAACCTGTAGTAGGGAAGTGGTTAATATAATTCAAACCACACTGGTCCTCTCTTTCATCATTAGTTCTTCTTCATTTTAACATTTCCAAATAAGAAATATATAAATTCAAATATTAGAAATAATGTTTAGCGTTAGTTAAACACATTTTTCGGTAGATCTATAAAAATCTAAAACGAAATAACAACAACCAAACTTCCCACAATCTTGCTGGCACTGCACAGTTCCTGCAGTTATGCAAAGGTACCCACAGCAGGGAAGAAAGAAAGATGTAAGTCATCTGGGCAGCACGGTGGCATAGTGGTTAGCAATCTTGCCTTGCAGCGCTGGGTCCCCAGTTTGAATCCCAGGTCAACATCTACAAGGAGTTTGTATGTTCTCCCCGTGTTTGTGTGGGCTGCGTGGGTTTCCTCCAGGCACTCCTGTTTCCTCCCACATCCCAAAAACTTATAGATAAGTTACTTGGCTTCCCCCTAAATTGGCCCTAGTCTACAATACATACATAAACATATGACTATAATAGGTATTAGATTGTGAGCTCCTCTGAGGGACAGTTAGTGACAAGACAATATACTCTGTACAGCGCTGCTGAAGATGTTGGCACTACATAAATGCTAAATAATAATAATAAAAAAATGTTGGACACATAGGGAACTATAATTTTCTTTTACTCATATTTTTAGGGCACTTTTTTTTTTTTTTTGTGTGCCAATTTTTTCAATTCTGCATGTTCCAAACCCCTTTAGGTTACGCAGGAAAGGGAATAAGCTAAAATGAAGTCAGAGGTGATACACGGGTTAAATGAACGCCTCTCTCTTTCCTAACATTGCAGGCCTCCAACCCCCACCTGCTCTCCCAGATACGGGCAGATGTAAGTCGTCTGTTCTCTGAATTTCCTGATCTTGACACCTTTGTGTTTTGTAGGATGAAATTTGCTGACAGCAGCACAGGGGAGGGGACTGTTGTGTTGCTATTGTGTCACGATGCGCCATGAAATAGATGCAATGACCTCTATGCTCCTCCTCAGACTCTGGAAAAAATGGCAATCCCGCCTGACATTTCAGAGCGAGTCCAGCCCCACCCAGCATGGATCAGAGAGGCGTCTGGGGTGACCTCCTTAAAATAAGCGCTTTTTGAGCCACGCCTCTCATCTCGCAGACAAGAGAGATGAATCCGGGAAAGATATACTCTGATTTCATCACAGGGGAAGTGCTGCAATGTGATTGTAATATTTTCAACATGGATATCGAAGTCAGGAGCTTAGAAAATTGAAACAATTGACTTGTGTACACTATCTGTGATGGGGTAGTCTGAGGTGTCCCCCAGTATTAGGTAGCCCCCTCAATATAGCTAGCCAAAAATGGTCCCCAACATTAGTTGCAGCCCCCCCCCCCCCCCCTCCACAGCATAGATAGCTGCAAGAACCCGCATTATTAGGTAGTTAGATGCAGCGCCCCAGTATAGGTAGCCACAAGGGACCCCAGTATTAGGTAGCCAGATTCATCCCCCTACCATACCTCCCAATTTTTTGAGATAAGAAGGGAAACTTTAAGACACACCCCTGCCACACCCCTAATTACACCCCCTTCCACACCCCCTCATCATGCATACCACAAAGAATTCAGAAGCAAAAGACAGTTTTAAAATTCAAACCACACTGGTCCCCTCTATCATTAGTTATCCTTCATTTTAAAATAAGAAACATATTAATTTAAATTATAGAAATAACATTGAGTATAATTAAAAACATTTTCTGTAAAAAAAAAAAAATACATATATTACATAAAAATATATAGATTTACATAGATCTGTACATCAGTCCTGAAAGAGGGACAAATGAGGAGGAAAGAGAGATGGGGAATTTAGTTCCCAAAGAGGGACTTGTCCCCCTGAAAAAGAGACAGTTGGAAGCTATACCCTAATATTATATTCTTCCTCTCCCCATATAGGTAGCCAGAGAGCCCTCACCCCCGGTGTAGGTTGTCAGGGAGCCCCCCATGTACAGGTAAAACTCCAAAATTTAGAATATTGTGCAAAAGTTCACTTATTTCCCATAATTCAAATTAAAAAGTGAAACTCATATATGAAAGGGTTCCTATTTCATATATTAAATTGAATTACTGAAATAAATAGACTTTTCCACGATATTCTAATTTTTTAAGTTTTACCTGTAGATAGCCAGAGAATTCTCTTTGTATTGATATCTAGATAGCCCCCGGTCTACACAGGGAACTCCCTGTGTATAGGTAGCCTGAGAGTCCCCCATTTAGGTAGCAAGAGAGCCCCCCATGTTGTTAGCCAAAGAGCGGCAGGGGCGCATGCAGAGTGTGCAGCGAAAGCTGTTAGTTTAACTCACCTCTCCGGGATCAGCGGTGGGGAGCGCCTGCTGAGTCTGCAGTAGAGATGCGGCGAACTGTTCGCCTGGCGAACATCTCTGGGGCTTTTACTACTTCCGGGTATCACTGACCCGGAGTAGTACGCCTGCGCTGCCCGGCGGAGCGTGTCCTCGATCGCGCTCCTGTTGCCGGGCACTCTCTGCGCATGAGCGTGACATCGTTCATGACGTCACGCACCCGCGCAGAAAGTGCCCGGCAACAGGAGCGCGATCGAGGACGCGCTCCGCCGGGCAGCGCAGGCGTACTACTTCGGGTCAGTGCGATCCGGAAGTAGTAAAAGCCCCAGGGATTTGGAGGTGTTCGCCGGCGAACGGTTCGGGAACTGTTCGCCAAATCTCTAGTCTGCAGCGGGATCAATTACCCACCTCTCCGGGATCCACTCATGCCGCATGTCCTTCCTGGTCCTAGGCCTAAAGCGGGCACTGTTACAAGTGAGATGCCTAGGACCAGGAAAAGGAGGTGCATCACGTGTGGATCCCGGAGAGGTAAATAACTGCTCCGGCTACACATTATTTAGAATACCTGAACAGGCTTTATTGGTGTCCCCATTTTCTCATTCACTATCCCAGTGGCCTAAATAAGAAGCTTGGGGACACAGTGTAAGTTTTGGTATGGAGTCCCAAAACCTACCAAGGACAGCTGCAGTGTCAGAGAGGTGTATTCAGAGTAAGGAAACAGTTTGTTAAGGAGTCTGTAACAAGAAAAAAGTTCCCTGAGGGGTATTCACCTCGGGAGGGGGAAGCCTCAGGGTCCCAATGAGGCTTCCCCCATCCCTGTAGCTACAGACAGTCCAGCGAAATGTATACATAATTATTTACCAGCACTTCAGGAACTCTCTCAATCTCAAGTTAAAAAAACGTGTTAATCGATAGTGTTCCTTTAACTAGCCTTGCATCGGCCCCTTGCTTATGTTGTGTCATTACTCCGGATGAATTCATGTGCTATTTGCAGTCTCTGAGAATGTGTTTCATTCCCCCGCCGAGGCGATTGTGAGATCCTGATTATGCAGAACGCGGCTGCGGGCGTTTCCTGTCCTCATTGGGAAGTGGAGCGATTGTATCTCGTGTATCTCTGTGTTACGTAGGTGCGCGGCTCCTCGCCGAACGTCAGATGGAGTCTTCTGTCTCCGCTGCGTCTCTTATCACCACAAACGAATCTGGTTCAGCAGATTCACGAACGGTGTCTGAATCGTGCAGAAGATGGGATTTCGTAATCCGCCCGTTACGTTTTATCTCCTGTCGTCTGTTACAGTTACTTTATTATTTCTTTGCACTGTGAGCATCAAAGTGAAGCGGAGCTCTCGTCAGGCAGCTAATAACTTAGGTGAAATAAATGAGATGTGAGGCGAGATGGGCGCGGCAGTGGTGTGGTGATAATGCTGTGATAATTGAGTATCTGTATGACTCTCCCATGATGTCATTCGGTCATCAGTCATGAAAGATCGGTACAGGTTGAACGGGCATGTTATTCTTTCTTGTCGTTCCACCTCCTCTCTTCATACAACGGACCATGCTGCTATAGCAATCATTCATGTTGTTCTGAACGATCAACAGTGACTGTTTAGCATGAGAAATATTACCCATCTGTAGCTTTACATTATGCTTTGGCAAATATGAAAGTTAACCAAGGATCTAACCTCATGTCAATCAGTAGCTGATACCTTCTTTCCCACTGTATAAAAGAGGCCGCACGGCATACAATCAAAACATCATTGGTTGTACCGAAATGTAGAGATTTTTATTCAATCATTCAATAAATCTGATTGAATTTTCCGTCTTTATCCGATAAAAGAATACTGAGAATGTTGGATTTTTCTGATCAATGTATATGAAAACTGAATGGTGTGTGGTAGATTGACAATTTCTTGATGAACAAACCCAAGCAATTGTATCTGAGTTTTAAATCATTTTTATCATAAATGAGGAAAAATTGAGCACAGGTGCGTGGTAAATTGGTCAGATTTTTTACATGTTACAATCAATCAGAAACATTTATTGCAATTCTTGAATTGAAAAGATATTTAAAAAATAGTATGGTGTGTGGCCCCCTGAAGTCCTTACCTTTTCTCTAATAGATCATCAGGGGGGTCTGTAGGGCGGATATTGTGGTGAAACCCCTCCCACAGTGTGATGTCATGACCATGGTCCTGACAGTATGCTATCTGTGAATCTCTTTGCATTGTGGGAAATAACAGCTTTTTCCAACTGCCAAGCAAGCAGAATCTTCCTCTGTGCATAGAACTCTGAGCAAACAAACATTCCGTAGGGCTGCAGCTGATGGGACTTAGGGCCCTTTTCCACTAGCAAGCGCGTTCGCAAGCGCAAATCACCTGTGCTTGCAATCACACAGGCTCCTTTTTCCACTGTCGGCGTTCTGCTGTACCGCCGTCGAGAGTGTAACGCAATTGCAAAGAGAATCTTGCAGGACAGCGATCGCGTTTGGCCAAAAAACGAATCGCGATCGTTGGCGATATAATAGGATCATTTTATTACACATTGAAAGCTCCGGAGTCAAAGCACAGGTAATCAGCTGAGCGTCGTACAAGCGATCTCTCGTGTTGCCATGGGTATAGCGTAACGAGATCCGAGTGGAAGAACAGGAAATTTGTTTAATGAAATTTGAAATGTTTAACATGTGATTAAATGTTGAGTGTGATATGACTTGAAGAGCCGTTGCAGTGCACTTTCAGGCCTTGTTCACATCATACGCGCTTCCGTGCGCATTTGGAAGCGCGTGTGATGTGCTGAAACGCAGGAACGGCAGAAGGGCATAGACAGCCCTTCTACTGTTCACATCTACTGCGCTGCGCAGCAGTATGATGCGCTAGGAAGCGCTTGCGTACTGCTGCCTGCATTTTGCCTGGAAGCGCAGAGCTGATCATATCATTGTCAATGGATGGGATCTGCAGCACAGCGGGCAGTGGCGCAGATGGCGTGCTATCGTATGCGCTGCGTTCGGATCGCACGGCCATCTGCGTTATGTGAACAAGGCCTTAGGTCTCGTCTCCTGAGAGTTGGGGGGGGGGGAGAGTGGAGACGGAGATGACAGCTCTCAGTACCACCTCACACAAACAGCTGTACATTATAGAATAAGCCCTGCGTGGCAGACTGGATCTCACAGACGGCGCTGTAAGTGTGTGATTGGTTCTGTTGAAGCTAGAAGTTTTGAATCAGGATGATACCATTTATTGGCTAATTTAAAGAGAACCCGAGGCGGGGTTCTCACAACGAAATCCCAATACAGAGGCTGGGTCTGCCTATAGAGCCCAGCCTCTGTTGCTAATCAGATCCCTCCTAAATTCCCCCTGCGCTCAGCGAGACCCCATAAATGACAGCCGCGCTGCCGACACGCAGCGTGTCAGCAGCGGCTGTGTTTACCTTTGGAACGTCAGTCTCCGCTCTCCCCCTCCTCCTGCATCGCTCCGGTCCCTTCCCTCCCCGCTGATTGGAGGGAAGGGACGTGGGCGGGGACCGGAGTGATGCAGGAGGCGGGGGGGGGGGGGGGGGGAGCGCCGAGACTGATGTTACAAAGGTAAACACAGCCGCACAGCGCGGCTGTGATTTATGGGGTCTGGCTGAGCACAGGGGGGATTTAGGGGGGATCTGATTAGCAACAAAGCCTGGGCTCTATAGGCAAACCCAGCCTCTGTATTGGGATTTCATTGTGAGGACCCCGCCTCGGGTTCTCTTTATAGGACCACTATCACAAAAAAAGTAGGCAGTTAAAATCTGACAGAAGCGACAGTTTTGGGCCAGTCCATTTTCTCATATATATATATATATATATATATATATTACATATACAAATATGGCAGCCTCCATATTCTTCTCTCTGCAGTTGTCCTTTAAATAGGTATAATAGACTCAGCTTTGCACCGATTATATATCGCACAAGAGGAAGAGCCTAATCAAGTCCTAGTGTGTAGCATGCTACAACAAATAGTGCAATATTTTTACGGATATTGTTTGTTTTTTTTTTGCACAAAATTTCCACCCATCTCCTTAGTACAATCCCAAGACCCCATTTCTGTAATATGGGATGTATGGCAGTCCCGCCGCTGCGCCGCCATCCAGCTCCCTAAACGGTTAATGCAGAAAGTAAGCGTGACCTGTATATTTCCTGTAGCTATCTCCTGCTTGAGATGAATTTGTGGCTCGCTGGGTTCGCACGCTGACAGCCTGAAAAATGACATCGACTTTGAAGCAGGGGAGACCAGTCTAAAATGTCAATATTCCGCGCTCGTGACCTTGGACATTTTGTCTCTCTGGGCCCCAGGCGCTGCAGTCGCAGGTTGTAAGCATGTCAGGACGGGCCACGTTACTGTAAATATCCAGGTACAAGGCTGCCCATCGCTCTTCCTATCGAATTTGTGGTGTTTCTGCTGGGGTGAAATACGTTCTGTAATACAAAGTCATTAACTCCTGTTCTGCCCCGAGTCCTCACCGAACCCGCAGATCGGGAAACGTGATGTTATTTATGCCACCGGGCCGGCGATGACGGATTTACATCACGCATTCTTGTGACAGCGCAATAACCCCACCGACAGGCCCAATTCAAAATACACCAGGGGGGATTTCTCAACCTTTGCCAGGGTCTGGTAGTTTACACATTAATGTACTTGCACTACTCACCTATGCCAGTGATTCTTGGGGGGGGGGGGGGGGGACTATAATTCTGGAGTCACATGACAAACAATGTACATCCTGCTTAAAGAGAACCCAAGGCAGCATAAAAATAATTTAAAAAAACATACTACCTGCTCCCGCCGCCTCCGGGATAGATCTGCACTGCTCCACGCCACTCTCTGTGGCGCCGTTCATCCTCCGCAGCCTCCGATCACTGGCAGACGAATCCAAGATGGCCGTGACCCGGAAGTACTTCGTGGGTCATGGCTTAGCTTGTGATTGGAGGCGTAGGAGAGAAATCCCCGCCGGGAGACTTGGGCGCAGGATACAGCCGGTATATGGCTTATCCTGCTTCTGCACAGGTCCCGGCGGCGTTAAATGCTATTCCCCCTCCAGGTCCACGTGGATGGTGGGGAATGAAATAATTTGGCTTCCAGCAATCGCTGGAGACTGAAATACAGTGTTTAAAAAGTAACTTCAGCTCCGTCTTCTGACGGCGCCGAAGTTACTCACTGTGCGCAGCTATAGCCGTAATTCCTATTACAGCCTGTGGTGGCTCTGGCTGCGCCCAAATCTCCTGCGCTGGAATAGCAGTGTTCAGATTGGTGGAGGCGGGATGTGGGAGGCGAGAGCCGGGTAAACAGGAGGCTAGCGACAATGAGTTTGTCACTATTTTTTTTTTTGGAGGGGGGTACAGCAGAAACCAGAGGAGACTGGCAGCGACACCAGAACGACACAGAGGCATATCATTGGGCATAGAAAATGCCTGTGTCCAGGGTTGCCACCTCATCCCTTTAAATACTGGCACACCTAAGTTATACAGGTTCTGGGGCTACTCACACATAATCATTGCCTAAACTTCATCTAACTAGCTACAAGGTATGTATAATTCATATGTGCCGGCATTTAAGGGGATGAGGTGGCATCCCTGTCTGTGTCCTATAAACTATATCCGCCTCGGTTACTACTTAAAGCACGCCTGAAGGATAGAGAGACTGCCATATTTATATGCTTTTACACAATGCACACTTCCTGGCTGTCAGGATGATCCTCTTCCTCTAATAGTTTTAGCCATAGGGCCAAATGAGAATGCATGGTAATTTAAAGAGAACCCGAGGTGGGATTTTATTATGCTAGTGGGGCACAGAGGCTGGTTGTGCACACTAACACCAGCCTCTGTTGCCCCATGGTGTGCCTCCAAGACCCCCCTGCGCGCCGCTATACCCCCCGCAGTGCTGGCAACGCCAGCACAATGTTTACCTAAGCGCTGTCTGTCAGCGCCGCTCCCCCGCCTCCTCCGCATCGGCGCTACCCGCCCGTGTCCCTTCCCTCCCGCTGATAGGAGGGAAGTGACGCGGGCGGGTAGCGCCGATGCAGAGGAGGCGGGGGAGCGGCGCTGACAGACAGCGCTTAGGTAAACATTGTGCCAGCACTGCGGGGGGTATAGTGGCGCGCAGGGGGGTCTTGGAGGCACACCATGGGGCAACAGAGGCTGGTGTTAGCGTGCACAACCAGCCTCTGTGCCCCACTAGCATAATAAAATCCCACCTCGGGTTCTCTTTAAAGAGACTCTGAAGCGAGAATAAATTTAGCTTCAGAGCTCATAGTTAGCAGGGGCATGTGTGCCCCTGCTAAAACGCCGCTATCCAGCGGCTAAACGGGGGTCCCTTCACCCCCAAACCCCTCCCCTGCAAAATCACCGACCAACTTCGTCGTAAATTTTGCTCTTCCTGGAGGCAGGGCTAACGGCTGCAGCCCTGCCTCTCAGCGCGTCTATCAGACGCGCATCGCCGCCTCTCCCCTGCCCCTCTCAGTGAAGGAAGACTGAGAGGGGCGGGGGGAGAGGCGGAGGTACGCGTCTGATAGATGCGCGGGAGGCAGGGCTGCGGCGGTTAGCCCTGCCCCAATGCGGAAGCGCTCCCCCGCTGCACGGAGGGGATTTGGGGGATCAGGGACCCCCGTTAAGCCGCGGGATAGCAGCGTTTTAGCAGGGGCACACATGCCCCTGCTATCTATGAGGTCTGAAGCGAGATTTATTCTCGCTTCAGACTCTCTTTAAGTGGCATAGACTGATGACAAGATCCAAAACCCATAATTAATAAAACACAGACAACCAGCTTGGATAAAATTGGCCATAGGCTCTATATATTGCGGTTTAAATAATTCTTTATTTATTTATTTCAAAAGGAATAAATTGAAACATAAACGGGAACCTAAACAAACCATATCAAAATGTATCAATCGATACTTAATCCAACCATACAGTCTTTAGACTAGTATTAATCAGTCATAAATAGTCCAAAACCAGCTAGTCAACCCACAATCGGGGGCGACTTTAACCGCCAATAAAGTCAATCCGCCTACGACAGTGAAACCATTGAAGGAAAGGGACGGGTGGTTCCCGCTTGCCTGACTGGAAACTGAGCAAACTTAGCCAGAGCATCACAGGTGTGAGGTGATCCTTTCTGTGATTGGCTGGCTGAAACTTGGCTCCAAATGACAGCTGCCAATCCACTGAGAGAAACCTCTCACCTCTGCCCAGCAACCAAATCTCCTCACAGAGTTCCTAGAGACCGCCCAGCATCTGCAGGGCCGGTTTAAGCAACAATGGGGCCCCAGGGCAAAATAAACCTGGGGGCCCCCCCAACATATACCCCGGAACAAAAATCGGCATTAGGGGACCTTTTTTGCAGCTGGTATAGTCAGGGTGTGAAGTCCCAATCGGTCAGAGCTCCACATTCTGGCTATCCCAGCCTGCATGGGGGACAAGGGGTTAAAAAGTTTCAGGAGGGGGGACCCCACATAATTTTTTTTTTTTAAATTCCCACACTCTAAACATAAAAAAAAATTGGGAAAATAGGAAAAAATGCCAGGGATCTTCATACAGCCATATTGCGGCTGTATAGCGATCCCTGGCCAAAGCACTGCGGCTGCGTATAGACCCCCTGGAAACCCCGTCAGAAAATGTATTACGCTTTCGTTTAATGCCTGTAAAATGACACTACCGTTAGGTTTGCTACTAAAAGTGACATTTACCGCATTTAAAAGTATACTTTTTTCCTTCTAAACTTTAAAATCGATTTTCTCAAAAACTATAATGTCTTTTTGAAAAATTGTTTTTTCCTCTTATTCCTAACGATCTCCTTAACATATCCTGCAAATTTAGGGTTTCTAGCATTTAAGGTGGATTTGCTATTAACCATTAAAATCGACAGGTTTTTAAATGTGTTTTGTTTTTTTCCTTTGAAACTTTAAAATCGATTTTCTCAAAAACTGTAAGGCCGATTTGCAATTTTTTTTCCCTCTTGTAGCCACTGGGGGCCCCTACAAGCTCTGGGGCCCTGGGGCAGCTGCCTCCTTTGCCTTAATGGTAGCGCCGGCCCTGCGCATCTGAAAGAAAGAAGAAAAAACAGCAGCAACAAAAGGGAAAAGGCACACATATATATATATATATATATATATATATATATATATATATATATATATATGTCTCAATGCAATGTGTTTGTATTCTCTCCCCTGAAACCCTGAAAATCCCATATAAGGAGTCGCCTAAAGGCACAGATCTCCTGGCACCTCAGACTCCGCCCTCCATGAACTTACAAATCTCAGCACACTGCACTGCAAGTATGCTGGCTGTTCCAGCTGTCACTTCTCCCTTATTTCCCTCGCCTGTCCTAGGTAGCTACAGGTGCCCCTTAGCATTAGGCAGCCAGAGCTAACCCTTGAGGTGCATACACACATCAGACTATAGTCTTTGGAAAATGAAAGATCACAGACCAATCTTACCACCCTTCATGTAGTATGAGAGCCATACTCTACACAGTCTTTTCTATGGAGCTGAACTCCCCATCAGACAGAAATCTTTGCAAGATGCTGCACACACAGATGCTGTACAGACACAAAAGATCAGTATCTGCAAAAGATCTGTTCCTGCCAAAAATCCATTCCTGCAAATTGCAATGATAGTCTATGAGATCTGCAGATCATCATACACACATGATTTAACTGACATTCATCTGCAGATCAGACAATCATCCGCAGATCTGAAAATCCATCCTGGTGGATCTGATCTGCAGATGAATGTCTGTTAAACAAGGTGTGTATGATGATCTGCAGATCTCATAGACTATCATTGCAATTTTCAGGAACGGACCTTTGACAGGAACAGATCTTTTGCAGATACTGATCTTTGTGTCTGTACAGCATCTGTGTGTGCAGCATCTTGCAAAGATTTCTGTCTGATGGGGAGTTCAGCTCCATAGAAAAGACTGTGTAGAGTATGGCTCTCATACTACATGGAAGATGGTAAAATTGGTCTGTGATCTTTCATTTTCCAAAGACTATAGTCTGATGTGTATGCACCTTTGGTATGAAGTAGCTTAAATTGCCCCCAAGTATTAGGGAGGTAGAGGTGCCCCTGACTGAGGGGAGAGCTGGTCAGTGGAATGCAAAGACCCGGGTAACCTCTAATTCACACTTCGCTTGGGACTCTGCATAGGGAAGGAGAGATAGGCCTCATTCACACTATAAATCGCAAAACGGTAGCGTTTTGCACGGGTGATTTTACTGCGATTTGCGTGGTAAAATCACTGCTCACACTTCCACGATTGGAGTGATTGCGATCAGCGCTTTATTAAGCACTGTATCGCCATTGCTCTAAAATCGCGCCAAAATGCTGCATGCAACGTATTTTGCGATTGGCGCTAAACGCAAATCGCCCACAATCAGCGCCAATCATGACAGTGAGATCACTGCCATATACTTTCTATTGTGCTAGCGCCTTAAAAAGCGCTAGTGCTTCGGTGATTATCGGGAATGACCCGCTAACCGCTCAAGTGCGAACGGGCTCAGAGAGGCACTTGCAGAGGGAAGTGAGACGCCTTTCCATCATCAGGCGCCTGTAGGCTCGTGCCCACAGTGCCTTATGGTAAATCTGGCCCTGTGAGGAGCTCTGGTTTTCGGCGATTTCTATTTTATTTTTTTGTGCGATCCTAAAAACTATTTTTAAATGCAAAGCAGACGCAAAAGTTAAAATAAAAATATTAATGAATGAAAAACGATTGCGGAATCTTCTGCTGCCCATAGAAAGTCATAGCAAGTGTGTCGCTCTGCATTCAAAGATACCAGAAAAACGTCCGCCACTAGCCATAGTGTGCGGCCAGCCTTAAAGAGAACCCGAGGTGGGATTTAATTATGTTACTGGGGCACAGAGGCTGGTTGTGCACACTAAGACCAGCCTCCGTTGCCCAATGGTGTGCCTCCATGTCCCCCCTGCGCGCTGCTATACCCCCCGCAGTGCTGGCAACGCCAGCACAATGTTTACCTAAGCGCTGTCTGTCAGCGCCGCTCCCCCACCTCCTCTGTATCGGCGCTACCCGCCCGTGTCCCTTCCCTCCCGCTGATAGGAGGGAAGTGACGCGGGCGGGTAGCACCGATGCGGAGGAGGCGGGGGAGCGGCGCTGACAGACAGCGCTTAGGTAAACATTGTGCTGGCGACACGCTGCGTGTCGCCAGCACTGCGGGGGGTATAGCGGCGCGCAGGGGGGTCCTGGAGGCACACCATGGGGCAACAGAGGCTGGTGTTAGTGTGCACAACCAGCCTCTGTGCTCCAGTAGCATAATTAATTCCCACCTCGGGTTCTCTTTAAAGCAACTCACAGCGACCAGTGTGATAAGGGACGTCTGGAAGAATGATCTGGCTCATTAGCATAACTAATCAGTGTGGACTCACCTGTACACTCCTATATCGTAACCTAAAGGGTATCAGTTTATTCCAGGCATCAAATACGAACCTTTCAATAGTAGCAGTCCGAAAGACACTTAAAGCGGACCTGAACTCAGAACTTCCTCTCTGCTCTAAAAGATAAGCAACAGCATAATCACCTTTAAAGAAAAACATTTCTGTTACAGCTGATACAAATTCTGCAATATATCTGCGGTGTGTCTACTTCCTGGAAGCAGACATATTGTTAACATTTTATGTTTGCAAATTAGCTGCTCTGCCACGGCAGGGGAGATTCCTGAGCTGACACAACTGAGAGATCAAATTGCAGTGGTGATTAGTCGCAGATGAGGGGAATTAGACAAGCTAAACTCTCTAAATACATACAGGGTGCATTTCTCTGTGTTTTCCTTCTGTCCTGCGCAAGAGTTCAACTCCACTTAGATTCCATACATGCAAATTGTATGCTTATTTTATGCAAATATCAGCAGCATGTAACTAGACTAATCCGATCAGTCCATTGTCAACCTGCATAAATTTGTATATACCGTAATTAATATAACATTTGCAACAAATTACGACCCTCTCAATAAGCATCATCCTTGCTTTCCTGGCGTCACACAAAACAAAACGTGAATATAGAATTACCCTTCCAAACATATTCTGTTACCAGGTCACCTAGATAAGAGCACATAGTAATTGGAAGGGATTGCTGCTGAATGTATAGATATAATATATATGGTATATATACGAGAATATGTTCGTGTATTTGTGCGCGCTTCCAGCTAAGCTAATGAGAGAGAAAGCACTATCTGGTGAATCAAGGCTGTGCATAATGAGTCCGTTTCCTGCCTGTCACCTCGATCTTATTTGGTGGCGGGTAATTGAATTCTGGCCATTGGCCAATGAGGAGAAAGGGCACAAGGAGGGGGGAGGTTATAATCAGGAGTCAGGCTCATAGGACTTCACCGGTTAATGTCTTCTATTGATCATTGCATGTTCCGTATTTGACGCAAATGATTAGGCGTACACCAAAAAAGGGCATCGGGGAAAAAAGGGCGCGGGGTGTAAACAATAAGCAGTAATACCCTTTATAAAAATATTGTGTTGTATCTCGTTTACAAATAATGTGTTACACATTTAGAAATCATTAAATAATGTGCATGAAATCGGCAATTGTGAAAACGTTAATCTTCCCTGTTTCAAAAGTGAAACGTATAATTACGTTTGTTAAAAAAAACGATAATATATGTTTAATCGTTATAATTGTATATTATTGTGAATAACCTTCATTTATCGTTTCTTCTTATAATAAAATCTGAAAATATTGTTTATAACGATGATATAAATATAACTACGTTCGTAATAAGTGTTGTAAAACAGTAAGTATTACTAAAATGTTACTAAATCTATACCTAACCCTACTCTCACGCAGAACCCTCCCTGTACCTGTCCCTAACCCCTAGACCCCCCTGGTGGTGCCTAACCCTAACCACCCCCCTGGTGGTGCCTAACCCTAACCACCCCCCTGGTGGTGCCTAACCCTAAGACTCCCTCCTGGTGGTGCCTAACCCTAAGACCCCCCTGGTGGTGCCTAACCCTAACCACCCCCCTGGTGGTGCCTAACCCTAACCACCACCCTTACTAATCGCTTTATTATGTGAATAATAATGTTTTACAAACATTAAGGGATAACATTTTAAATAGTTTTATTGTGCGGATAATAATGTTTTACAAATAGTGACTGTAAATTTACGTTACGTACTGATCGCTTTATTTTGTGAATAATAATGTTTTACAAACATTAGGGATAGGTACAGGGAGGGTTCTGTGTGAGAGTAGGGTTAGGTATAGTTACAGTACAATATACACCACCAGGGGGGTGGTTAGGGTTAGGCACCACCAGGAGGGAGTCTTAGGGGTGTGATGTTTGTCATGTGGCTGCACAGTAAGGAAAGGGAAATGTGAGAAGTAATAGGGGTGTGATGTGTGTCACGTGACTGCACAGTATGGAGAGGTCCATTCTGTGCAGTCACATGACACACATCACACCCTTATTACTTCTCACATTTCCCTTTCCATACTGTGCAGCCACATGACACACATCATCACACCCCTATTACTACGTATTTACCTTTGACAAGGCAATCCCAGTCAGGCGAGTTTTTAGGCATAGGCATTACAGGCCACTGCCTGGAGTGCCATTGGTCCTGGGGGGCACCATGCCCCTGATTAAGCCCCACCCCTTGAATGAAGCCCCACCTCCTGAATGAATCCACGCCCCCACAGGTGTCTGTACCTGCTTCTCTCCCCTTGTGCCACCTTAAGTCCCCCTGTGCCATCTCTGCCCCCCTGCGTCCAGAGATGGAATAAAGTGGACCTGAACTCAGAACTCCTCTCTTCCTCCTGTGACAAAGGAAGGATCAAATTACAACTTGTGATTAGACACAGATGAGGGGGAATTAAACAGGCTAAACTCTATACATTCAGGGTACATTTCTCTATGTTTTCCTTCTGCCTTGTGCAAAAGTTTAGGTCCACTTTAAAGTGAAATGGTGCCCTAGGCAAGCAACGTCACACTTGATGGCCACCTAGCTTTTTTGGCAAGATTTGTTAGGGGTTTGCATAAACCAGGCCTCTAGACTCTCTCCAGGCCCTAGTCACCCGCCTAAGTTGCCTTGTGGATGATCCGTCCCTCTGTGCCTCACTCTGTCCCACTGTGCCTCCTTTGGTCCCCCTTTGTGCGTCCCTTTATCCCCTTGTCTCACTATCTGTTTCCCTTCCCCTCCTGCGGTCCCTCAGTCCAGTGTGTAAAGGCCAAGTATAGTGCAGCAGAAGCTGTGCTCTAACCTCCCCTCTGGAGTCCAGTGCTGTGCCTGTGTGACCATCCTGTCTGTTTTCTGCTCCCTCTAGTGCAGGGCTGGTTTAAGCAACAATGGGGCCCCAGGGCAAAATAAACCTGCCCCCCCCCCCCAACATATACCCCGGAACAAAAATCGGCATTAGGGGACCTTTTTTGCAGCTGGTATAGTCAGGGTGTGAAGTCCCAATCGGTCGGAGCTCCACATTCTGGCTATCCCAGCCTGCATGGGGGACAAGGGGTTAAAAAGTTTCAGGAGGGGGGACCCCACATAATTTTTTTTATTTAAAAAATTCCCACACTCTAAACATAAAAAAAAATTGGGAAAATAGGAAAAAATGCCAGGGATCTTCATACAGCCATATTGCGGCTGTATAGCGATCCCTGGCCAAAGCGCTGCGGCTGCGTATAGACCCCCTGGAAACCCCGTCAGGAAATTTATTGCGCTTTCGTTTGATGCATGTAAAATTACACTACCGTTAGGTACTAAAAGTGACATTTACCGCATTTAAAAGTACACTTTTTTCCTTCGAAATTTTAAAATCGATTTTCTCAAAAACTATAAAGTCTTTTTGAAAAATTGTTTTTTCTTCTGATTCCTAATGATCTCCTTAACATAGCCTGCAAATTTAGGGTTTCTAGCATTTAAGGTGGATTTGCTATTAACCATTAAAGTTGGCAGGTTTTTAAATGTGTATTTTTTTTCCTTTGAAACTTTAAAATCGATTTTCTCAAAAACTATAACGTCGATTTGAAAGATTTTTTTCCTCTTGTAGCCACTGGGGGCCCCTACAAGCTCTGGGGCCCTGGGGCAGCTGCCTCCTTTGCCTCTATGGTAGCGCTGGCCCTGCTCTAGTGCTGGCTTGCCTGGGACTCCCTGTTTTATGTATCCACCCACAAGCATGTGGCTTGTATCTTATATTCTCTAGTGTGTGGGATTTTCTTTTGGGGGGGGGGGGGGGGGGGGTGATAAAAAGTGCTAAAAAGGCTAGAAACGCCTCTGATCTCAGTTTCAATTTTTTCGTACATGTAGACAGATAGTAGATAGATGAGTATGTTATTTCTGCTTGCAGTTAGCACGTTTCTCCTCTAGGTGGCACATTATACACTTCTAATCTAACAGAATATGTTGCACAATGTTGAATACTCCAAAGACATTGAAAAGCCTTAGAGCAGTTGTGCTTATAGCAGCAGAAAATGGGGGAAAGAATGAAAATGAAGAATACGACTGCTGGCTCTAAATGCAAAGAAAGTGTGGTTTATTGACTGTAGGCTCGTATATGCTTTCATTTATGAGCTGTAGAGCAGAAAGAGTGTCATTACTTCTGTGTAACTCGCAAAAAGCTGAGGTCATAAAATATCCCAGTGTGATCTGCATATACAGAGGATGGGGTGGGGAGATGGGGGGGCATAGGTTTCCACAATGCAGGTTATTCTTTCATGTGTATTGAATCAAAACAAGTGGTTTTGATACCCATTTCTCTACCTTAACCATTTATGCCGCGCGGACGTGAGCCTCACATCCGCAGCGGCAGCTGCTACAGCCGCAGGGATGCGCTAATCACGTCCCATGATTGCGATGTTGCTGGTAGCAGGGGGGATTGGCTGCAGGGGACAAAAGTCCCCTGTGCCAATCCGTACATGTCCGCCGAGAATAAACACTGTTCTGTTTTTCTTCAAAAACAGTGTTTATTCTTAAATAGAGCCACAGCACTTCCTTCTGCTGCCGATTTCCGCCACCAATCAGTAGATTTATGAATGGGAACAAACTTCCCATTCATTAATCTCCCCGCAGGCCACCGAGATCGCAGGCTTTTTTTTTATTGAAGCCTGCGTCACTTCCCTAGTTACAATGTCGCAACACATTGTTTCCTATGTAGCGTACTTATATGCTATTACGCTAATAGGATTTGCTCAGCAGGGACATCTTGTGGCCAAATAGTAAAATTACACCTACCGACTGTATATGTTGTAACGATCGGTGTAACACAGAGAGGATCTGATTACCGGTGATCTACAGTATCACTGGGAATACAGATATATACCAGATTATAGATGATCTGCAGTATCACCGATAATCCGATATACTAGCTAACCTCTGGACACCTGAGTAGAGTGTAGTGTTTGGTGTAACTGTAACACTAAGAGGCCTAGGCCTCAAGGCAGTAAGGAGTACTGCACGGATTCCTTCCGAAGTCCTGAACTCTCCTAGGAGGGAGGAGTCAGGCTAAGATAGGAAGGACTCTCTGATAGTGACACTCAGGAGGAGGTGTCACTAACAGGACTGGGAACCGCCTCTAACAGTAAGGTCGGTTCTCGAGGTCGGACAAGCCAGGTCGTAAACACACAG
Source organism: Hyperolius riggenbachi (assembly GCF_040937935.1). NCBI lineage: Eukaryota > Metazoa > Chordata > Amphibia > Anura > Hyperoliidae > Hyperolius > Hyperolius riggenbachi. Next base: position 452,800,298 of record NC_090649.1, on the reverse strand, counting down.
ACAGATAAAGTACAGATTCAGAAGGCAGATGCGGAGTCTTAATAAACAGGCAGGGTTCGGCAACAGGGTATCAGAAATATCGAGGTACAGAATCGGGAGGCAGATGCAGAGTCTTAGGGCGAGCCGGGGTTCGGCAACAGAGTATCAGAAATATTGAGGTACAGGATCAGAGTTCAGGAGGGTAGTCAGGCAAGCCAAAAGGTCATAACAGATATCACAATCAAACTAGTTTACTAGTTACTTTAAGCTATCAACAGAATCTAGCTAAGTGTAGGATTACAGCTCCAGCTGGTCCCGGCACACTTTAGGATCTGACTAGGGTCTGAGTGCTACCACGTTGTGTTCGCAACGCCAGACAACCAGCAACTGAACAGCCGACAGTATATATACACAAGCATCTCTCCAGCACCTCCCTAAGTGCTGGACCAATGAGAAGAGGCCTAGTCGTCAGCTGACCGAGTAGGTCAGCTGACCTTTTTCTGGCTGCCATATATGCTCTGCCTCTCCGCGCGCCACTCTGAATCTAGAGGGACTATGAGTCCTAGCCACACCAGCACCGCTCTGCGGTGTCTCAGGGCCCTGACGCGGCGGTTTCTCCGCGCTCCGCCATGCCCTTGAGGGAAGCAGCCGCCTCACGCTGAGTAGAGGCGGCTGCTTTCCCGCGATGCCTCACATATGTACGTTATTATAAATTTATGGGCTAAAAATTAGTGATGGATGTAAAACTGAATTTTATTTCCAAATAAAATATTGTCACCATACATTATACTAGGGATATAATTTTAACCTTGCAATAACCGGGACAAATGGGCAAATAAAATGTGTGGATTTTAATTATGGTAGCATTTTAAAACTATAATGGTCGAAAAAAAAATGTCTTAATTATTCCCATTAAAATGCATTTAGAATAAAATAATTCTTAACATAATGTACCACCCAAAGAAAGCCTAATTGGTGGCGGAAAAAACAAGGTATAGATAATTTCTGTGATAAGTAGTGATCAAGTTATTGGGGAATGAAATGGAGAAGCGCTGAAATGGGAAAATTCCCGCGGGTTCTGCGCATGCGCGGTTCATTTCTTTGAGAACCATACGTGTGCAGAATGCTCATGGCGACTGGTGCGTGAGCAGGACGGGCACGTGGAGGGTCAGCGCATGCACAGTTGTGCACGACTCCGGGCAAAGTCATATTCCAGGCTAACGGAGCTGCCAGCAGAAGAACGGAGGAAGCCCAGAGGACGCCGAGGGACCTCACAGACTACGACGGCCTGGAGGAAGCCCCGGGTAAGTTCATAATGGCATTTTGGTGTCCTGCTCAGGGGCCCTTTAAAGAGGAACTGTAGTGAATGTAATTCACACATTTAATGTAATTTATACATTATTTAGTAAGTGTCATTATAAAATCTTTCTTCTCCCTGATTTACATTCTGAAATGTATCACAGGTAGAAACATCTTTAGTCCTGTCAGGTACAGCTCTGTGGAATGTTTGTTTCTGAGGGCAAGGATACATACCAATATACAGCAATATATACCAGGATATATACCAGAATAGTTACTGTAAAAGTGAGTATCCTAAATAATGTACTGCATTCTACTATATGTCAATAAAGTATTAGTCACACACTTATGCATGTGTGCACAAAGTTAATTTTTCAAATGCACCACTATGTGCATTTCTTGGCAGAATCTTGGGCATTTTGCTATAAAACAACATTAAAAACTGTATACCAATCAAAAAAAAAATACAAATAAAACACACACACATCTGCACAAGCTGAGTGTTTTGGAAACCAAATCCTAACTCAGAGCAGCCAACATGACTAAGTTTGCACGGACAGCTTTCTCCCTCCTGCAAGTGAGCAACACAGCCACTCCCACAGCCTCCTGATTGGACAGTGCAGGTCAGCAGCACAGATACCAGTCTTCAGTAAAGAGTAGACTTGCACTTAGCTCGGGTTTCCCAAAACAATTGTTCATGATTGTTTCAGATACATTATCAGCTTGTTAACAACTGGGTATTCTTGAAAGGATGATGACTATCCTCCCTCCCTCCCTCTCCATTGAGCAGAAAACACAGCTAGGCTAATGGCCAAGTATCATGTTTATACAGGAAAAGATTATTTTGCGGAGCAGTTAATAAAAGTGTGAACATGATAGCGGTAATTTTTCCCCGGATCAAAAATCGGGTACAGCTGAAACGCATTGGTCCAGTTTTGTGCTGCAGTGATAAGTTCTCTTTTATCTTTATTCTCTAACTCATGTTGCCGTGTCATATGAATGTTCTTGGCAGTATTATGCTCCATTGAGGATGCAGGTATTTTTTTGGCATATGCCGCAGGACAATTCTGGCATCGGGCTTCTTATTTGGCATCGGTCGGGCCAGATCTACATACTAATGAAGCAGATGCTGTTTGATATTAACACACGGCCAGACAAAAGAGGTGGAGGAGGATGGGGGAGTGTATTTAATATCAACCAGTATAGTGGTGGTACCTGACCCAGGTGGTGGAGGAATGAAACTTCGGGAAACATATCTCGGCTTTTGTAGGATATTTGTTTTCTTTTTCAAAAATGAAGCACTCCATACCTCCAGAGGATCTTCCAACCCTAGTTCATGCCTTTATCACATCACGGCTGGACTATTGCAATGCCCTCTATATAGGACTTCCAAATAAACACCTACACCGCCTGCAACTAGTATAGAATGCCACCACAAGGCTCTTAATGAACCAACCCCAACATTGCCAGTGCCACAATTTAGGTTCCAGATATTTGTATGATTTGTTGCAACTGCGTTACACCTTCCACAACCTCAGATCAACAGAATCTAATAACTTCACCACTTAGAGAGTCCACCTCAAAACCTTTGGAGACAGGGCATTCTGTCAAGCTGCTGCCGGTACCTTCTAGAACTCTTTACCAAACCCAATTTATTTTATTCATGGTAAGTATTTATATAGCGCCGACATATTACGCAGCGCGGTACAGAGTAAATTGTCTTGGCACTAACGGACTCAGAGAGGGGCTCATGATCTAATCCCTACCATAGTCACATAGTCACAATGACCCAAAACACACCAGAAAATTCACCTCTGAATGGCTGAAGAAAAACAAAATGAAGACTTTGGAGAGGCCTAGTCAAAGTCCTGACCTGAATCCTATTGAGATGTTGTGGCATGACCTTAAAAAGGCGGTTCATGCTAGAAAACCCTCAAATAAAGCTCAATTACAACAATTCTGCAAAGATGAGTGGCCAAAATTCCTCCAGAGCGCTGTAAAAGACTTGTTGCAAGTTATCGCAAATACTTGATTGCAGTTATTGCTGCTAAGGGTGGCCCAACCAGTTATTAGGTTCAGGGGGCAATTTCTTTTTCACACAGGGCCATGTAGATTTTGAGGTTTTTTTTCTCACTAAATAATAAAAACCATCATTTAAAACTGCATTTTGTGTTCAATTAGGTTATCTTTGACTAATAGTTAACGGTTTTTGATGAGCAGAAACATTTAAGTGTGACAAACATGCAAAAGAATAAGAAATCAGGAAGGGGGCAAATAGTTTTTCACACCACTGTATAGTGTAGGGCCTGTATCATAGTCTAGGGCCAATTTAGGGGAAGCCAATTAACTTATCTGTATGTTTATGGGATAGTTACATAGTTACATAGTTATTTGGGTTGAAAAAAGACATACGTCCATCGAGTTCAACCAAAGAGCAAAGTACAACACCAGCCTGCTCCCTCACATATCCCTGTTGATCCAGAGGAAGGTGAAAAACCCTTACAAGGCATGGCCCAATTAGCCCCAAAAGGGAAAAAAATTCCTCCCCGACTCCAGATGGCAATCAGATAAAATCCCTGGATCAACATCATTAGGCATTACCTAGTAATTGTAGCCATGGATGTCTTTCAACGCAAGGAAAGCATCTAAGCCCCCTTTAAATGTAGATATAGAGTTTGCCATAACTATTTCCTGTGGCAATGCATTCCACATCTTAATCACTCTTACTGTAAGAACCCTTTCCTAAATAAATGGCTAAATAATGGATGTGGGAGGAAACTGAAGTGCCCGGAGGAAACCCTTGCAGACACGGGGAGAACATACAAACTCCTTGCAGATGTTGACCTGGCTGGGATTTGAACCGGGGCTACCGAAATCTATCAGGAATCGGCCTGTGGTGTATGGACAGGCAACAGATCTGTCCCGGATCAGATTCGATCAGCAAGAGATCTGTCTCCTGGTCGATCTACTCTACCCAGTCTTCTCTGTCACAGAGGGGCCACAGGCCTTCACACAGAGGGGCCACAGGCCTCCACCAATGAGCACAATAGTTTGGGTTTCCACCGTACACAGTACAAAAAAAAGCTCATCGCACAAGAAAGAAAAGCTTTTGAACATTAGAAAAAACAATTATGACACAGCGACTCCTGGTACCCAACTGTTCTCAAACAACACAAATTATTTCTGACATTTAATTTAGGCCTTAAGGTGCCATGTGCGAAAACCTCTCGCTACCATGCTGGCGATAAATATTCTGAGGCGTCTCGCTGACAGATGGATCTCTGTAGTTAATTTCAAGGCTTGCGACCATGCGCATTAGAAGGATGCGCAAGAGCGCCGGAATGAAGATTAAACTCTGGCAGGAACATAAACTGTTATCGGATATGCAGTGTTATTTTTATCTGGAGGTCAGCGCTGCAAATTTGGGGTTACACTTTTGTTATTCTGCACACAACGACTGAGAGGAGCGCGCATCCCAGCACGGGCTGGCTGCTAGCATAAGCATAATAAAAGGTGTGATTCAAACCGTGACTATTCCTTCATCATCATCCCTCCAAAATGTAGGCATAGGAGGTCTATAAGAGGATCACACAGAGAACACTCTGGCCAGCGGTAACTAGTAAGAAAAGTTTTACTTGTGCATCACCATGGGGTAACAGCAACACAATAAGAACATCTCACACAGTACAAAGAGGCAACTAAAATAATACAATGGAGTAGAGTGGTACAACAGCACATAACACTGAACACACACATTAATCCTTAGACTGCGTGGTTATCTATGGGTGTTTTGTGTTTTCACAATTATATGCCACTGAGGTTTAAAGGCATTTTAGCTCAAAACTACTTCTGCCTGCAGAGGAGCAGAGGAGGTCTAAAGGTGTTTTTGTTTCCCCATATTCCTTTGCCATGGATGTCTAAAAGGTGTTTTGTAAAATGTTTTTTACTTGTGATGTCCCACAGAGTGACATCCACTCTATGTTTGCCAAGTAACTTGGAAATCAGCTTCCTCAGACATGGGGAATGGTTGGGGAGGCTTAGAAGGAAAGGGGGTTGGACCTACCTGACCTGGCACTGAAGTCTCTCTCCTTCTGCTCTGTGGCTTCTGTCTCCTCTCATTAATTTCCGGAGTCACCGTGAAAATTAAATGGTGGTAGTTTGGTGGTGGTGGTGGGTTGTGTGTGTGTGTGTGTGAGCAAGCCTATGGTGGTGGCACTGTTATAGATGAAAGTTGGGGTGGACAAACTTGTTTATGAGTCCTGACCTCTTCTTCTTCTCTTCCCTTTTTCTCTACTCTCCTCCTCTCTCCCTCTTCTTCTCTCTACTCGCCTTCCCTCTCCCTCTTCTTCTCTCTACTCTCGTCCTCTATCCGCTTGTTCTCTCTACTCTCGTCCTCTCTCCCGCTTTCTCTCTCTCGTCCTCTCTCCATCTTCTTCTCTCTACTCTCCTCCTCTCTCCTTCTTCTTCTCTCTACTCTCCTCCTCTATACCTCTTCTTCTCTCCTCCTCTCTCCTTCTTCTTCTCTCTACTCTCCTCCTCTATCCCTCTTCTTCTCTCTACTCTCCTCCTCTCTCCCTCTTTTTCTCTTTACTCTCCTCCTCTCTCCCTCTTTTTCTCTTTACTCTCCTCCTCTCTCCCCCCTCTCTCTTCTCTCCTCCTCTCTCCTTCTTCTTCGCTCTACTCTAGTTCTCTCTTCTCTCTCTCCTTTTCTTTCCCTCTTTCTCTTTCAGCTCTCTTCCTCTCCCCCTTACCCTTTTCCACTTTCGCTACAGATCAGTTGTTTTCAGAAAGGAGATTGAGAAGAAATATTCAGCTTTCACCAGTTAATAAATATAAGTCCACATTTATTTTCTTTCCCAAAATGAGCAGCCTAGGTGTGTGGATAAGACCTGTGAGCGGTTCCAGGATCCTGTAACAAGGTGTTAGTGGAGAGAAGAGAGACTGGCATGTGGTAACAGGGTCAGGTCTCTCGCTGGTAAATGATTGATATCTTGTGAAACAAAAGGATTGGCGGCAGCAGCAGCAGCCAATGGGCGCCACACTAATGAGCCCAGTTCTCCGGAGTTCTTCCACAATGAGAACATTTCTCCAAGATGGGCAATTCAAATTTAGGTCACAATGAGGCTTATTTATTTTTCCTAAATGTGACTGTTGGTCTCCCAGATCTCTGACCATTTAGGCAGCTCACTCATTAAAGCCCCAGTTCAGGCTTGTGCTTTTAATTCCATATGTACATTGTGTGCACTACACAAACCTTGTTTGCATTATTCATTTTGTATTACCTGCCTGGATCTGCAATGCTGATTTCCTGTGTAAATGTCAGATGCTGGACTTACAGTACAGCTGCATTGGGGAGAAAATTATTGATTGAACCCATGGTGAGCTAGATTACTACTATTAAAGAGCCCAAGGTGGGCTCATAGATTAAAAAAAAAAATGTAGGCTACCTAATCTGGGGGCTCCCCACCTCTCTTGTGGGCCACACTGGCCCACTTTCACTTTCGTGACTCTGGGTCACAACGCTGGAGGGAGAGGTTGATTCTCTCATCCAGCATGCAAGTAGGTGGGGGAGCAGAGGTGGGGGGGGGGCAGCCAGGGAGAGAGCTGCCCAATGGCAGCTCTGGAAACCCTGCATAGGGGAGTGGGAGAGGGAATCCCACTCCCCTATGTTTACCTCCGAGATAGGGACAAATGATGTTGCTAATATCGGGTGGTGATGGCGTGTGGGGGGGGGGGCAGAGAGCGGCGGTGGGAGGACACAAAGGCATGTCATGCGGCAGAGAACATGCCTCTGTGTCCCATCTGCCCTGCCACGAACCGCCTTGGGTTCTCTTTAAGCTTGGTACACACCTCCAATTTTGATTGGCCAGTGATTGGTCCAATTGGTTCAATACTCCATGTAGTATAAGGGCCAAAAGATTTTAAATACTATGAACAGATTGCGTAGATAAGCTCTTATACTACATGGAGGTGGTGCACTTGGTCAGTAAGTGGTTAGTCTTTGAAGACGATGGGTTGGAAGCAGCAAATGGTCACATATAATGATCTGAGCAACTTTAACAAGGACCTAATGTTGATGTCACATGACATCCTTGTACGCACACTCGCTGGACGTCCCACGGCTTTATCGTGCTGGCCAGGCGTCAAATTTAAGCACCATTGCTATAAAAGCACAAGGGGGAAGGAGAGACACCTAAGAGTATAATAAAACAGTGTTAAAAGCAAATAAAATAAGAAAAAATTAGACGCCTTACCTCAATGAAGACAAATGTATGTCATAAATTTTAATATGCACTGGCAACATGTTTTGCGGGTCTATGCCCACTTCCGCAGGCCAAATAAAGTGCACTGGCAATGTGTTTCACGCGTCTATGTCCACTTCCTTAGGCCCAAAAAAGTGCCGAAACTGTACTGTGAGCGTAATTGAGGCGGGGGTCGGTTAGGTGTTGGGTGGGGTTAAGGTTAGGCATGAAGAGTAGAGATGGCTTGAACCTCCGATTTTCGGTTCACGAACCTCGAACGCAAACTTTCACAAAAGTGATGGAAAAGATGTTTCAAGGGGTCTAACACCTGAGTTTTTGCATGGCGAAGTGGGATACACACCAAAAGTCCCCGGGAAAAATCTGGATTTGACGCACAACAGCGTTTTAAGAGCAGAAATCACATTTCATAATTAGAGGACTAAAGTGCTTTAAAACATCTTGCATGTGTATATGTTACGGCCAGAACCCGAAGTTTGGCCAGAACTAGAAGTGGCCGGCCACTTCGGGTTCTGGCCGGCCAATGCGCGAACTGGCCGCTGCGCTGCGGCCAATGTGAGGAATGAAACAATTCCTGTAAGGTTTAATGTGATGTTGTGGCCGCAGCGCAGCGGGTAAATGTATCACACATCTTTACTTTATTCAATGGCATTAAGCCGCCCGGCTTTTTCCCTCTGCCTCTCTCTCCTCCCCCCGCCTCTCTCTTCCTTCTCTTATGGGCAGCGGGCGGGGGACACGCGTGTCCAGGAGAGTCGTTCGTCGCGGCAGGAGAGCAGAGCGGGGAGGCTGCAGACATCGCTTCTGCCAGCACCCGCTCTGCAAGAACGGCAGGATTCCCCTGCCGCGACGAACGACTCCGGAGGGACACGCGTGTCCCTGGCCCGGCTGTGCCCATAAAGAGAAGGAGAGAGAGAGGCGGGGGGGGGGGGGGGGGGAGGAGAGAGAGGCGGGGGGAGGAGGAGAGAGAGGCGGAGGGAAAAAGCCGGGCGGCTTAATGCCATTGAATAAAGTAAAGATGTGTGATACATTTACCCGCTGCGCTGCGGCCACAACATCACATTAAACCTTACAGGAATTGTTTCATTCCTCACATTGGCCGCAGCGCAGCGGCCAGTTCGCGCATTGGCCGGCCAGAACCCGAAGTGGCCGGCCACTTCTAGTTCTGGCCAAACTTCGGGTTCTGGCCGTAACATATACATCAATCAGGTAGTGTAATTAGTGTACTGCTTCACGCAGTGATTGGTATTACAAATGTGCAGCTGTCACACACACAGGTAGTCACTGAATGTGCTGGGCCTGGCAGTGGCACAGTAGGAATTACCAAGGGGACAAGGGCATGCTGCGACTGACTGACGGGGCTGAATATGCAACACAAGTGTCTGTGACACACACACACACACACACACACACACACACACACACACACACACACACACACACACACACACACACACACACACACACACACACAAAATAGATCACAAGAACAACATTAGCTCTCAAAAGAGCTGTTGAGGGGTGCTTTTTAGCAATAAGTATAAGCAAAGAGCAAGCTAACAAGCCTAACAAGAGCCTAACTAAGCTTTCCCTAATGTCTACAGCAGGTTCTCTCCCTTCTTAGTTGTGTGTGTGAGAGGCGGAGTTAAGGTTAGGTGTAGGGGTATTTTTAAGGGTTAGGCATGTGGGGGGAGGGGTTAACATTAGGTGTGGGGGGTGTTTTTAAGAGTTAGGCATTGGTAAGGGACGGTTCTTTGCGAGAATAGTGTTAGGTTAAATTGTAGTAAAATAGTATTAGTTACCGATATTTTACACTTGTAAAACGTAGAATATCTGTCAATTTTACTGATATTCTTCTAGCTGAAATCGTGCACCCAAATTTCCCCATGTGCGTTTTTTGTGGATGCCCTAAATTCACCAGATCTTTATCTGATCGAGGATCTGTGCCGTAGGTTAGACAAACAATTCTATCCATGGAGGTTCCACTTGATTCCTTGCAGGACATAAGGTTGTGTAGCAAATGCCTTGGTGCAGGACACCACAGGAGAACTTCAGTGCCTGGAGGTTCAAACCAAGGGGAACATACACAATATTAGGGCTCTTGCACACTACACACAATTTCAATTTTTTAGTGCATTACAAGAGAGCGCCTAGGCACATCCAGTAAAAAACACCAACTTTTTAAACATCCATAAAAACAGTAGGGGTGTTCCTGATGAAGAACCACTAGTGTGGGTGCGAAACAGCTGCCAACCTTTTAACATGCTGTTCCCTTTCTCTCCCTTGTGGTCTGTACCATTTGTATCTACTGTTTTTATGGATGTTTAAAGAGAACCAGAGACGAAGCACCCTCATGTATTTTATTACATGTATCAGTGGGAACATGACAGTAAACACCTACCCTGCTTTTAGTTTTATTCTTCTCAGTCTAATCTATCTGTTATCAACTGTGATAAGAATCCACGACTGATTCAGTCTAGGTTTGACCTGGAATCATTATAGCTGAGTCACTCTTCTGTGGAGTCTTTTCAAGCCCAAGCCTGCCCCCTCCTGGCTCAGATTTCCTACTCAGAGCTGTTGACATGGGAGGGGCTGCTGCTGCCGATATGGGAGGGGCTGCTTCTGCCGAGAAAGAAGCTCTGAAACAGACAAGTGTATCTGTGTGCAGTGTGCAGCCAGTCATTATCTACTGTATGCAGTTTCATTTCTATGAGAGACACTTCCTACAGACAGACACATAGCATACCAGAATAATAAAGTTGAAAGCAGACAGATGAAAGGCTGCAGCAGCCCTGCTTGTCTATAGTCTCATAGAGGCTAGACAGCACATCCAGAACAGCTTATAACCTGGAAGCAGAAAAGATATGAGCCGGCGGCCATATTGGATATTTCCTGGAGCAATACTGGATAAAAAACACTCAAAAAGGCACACCAGAGTGGCGAAATTATCAGGTAGAGCATTTATTCTTTACAAGCTATCAACTGATATGTTTATTTTGTGTGAATCGTTCATCTCTGGTTCCCTTTAAATACAGTTGATGTTTTTTACTTGATGTGCCGAGCCGCTCTCTCTTGGATCGCACTATTGTCTCTAATATTGGCACGGAGCACTCCAGTATACCAGTATGTATGGTCCTGTGCACCATTCTTTGTACTGAAGGATTTCGAGTTTTTTTTTTTTTTTTTTATACAATGTGATTTTTTATTCCGATTTAAGTGTAAACGGGGCCTTTGGTGCCCATACACGATACAATAAAAACGTTTGATTTTCGCATGTATTCGGTCTAAATCAGGGGTCTCAAACTCAATTTACCTGGGGGCCGCAGGAGGCAAAGTCAGGATGAGGCTGGGCCACATAAGGAAGTTCACAATCGCGGCGCATCGCCGCCTCTGCCCGCACCTCTCACTCTTCCTTCACAGAGAGGGGCGGGGAGAGGCGGCGATCTGTGCGGCGATTGACGTCTGGAGGGGCAGAGCTGAAGCTGAAAGCTCTGCCCCTTCCAGGAAATGCCGGCGGATTGCCCCCCGGGGTGATTTGTGGGCTCTGCAGCCCTCGTTTAGCGGCGGGGATGCGGTGGATTCCTTGGTAGCACTGAAGCGAACTATAAGGAAGCTTTTGCCGGCGAGGGCCACAAAATATTGTATCGAGGGCCGCAAATGGCCCGCGGGCCGCGAGTTTGAGACCCCTGGTCTAAATGATTAAATCGAATGAAAGTTGAAAATATCTTTTTTTTCAATCAAGAAATTCGATCGATTATCCTGTTTTTTTCGAGAAAATTCTGATTGGACATGCTGCCAGAAAGTATAGGCCGGCACCATTATGTATTATGCTCTTTCAATTTATTAAAAGACTTACAGACACATGAAGTAAACAACGTTTCGCAGGTGAACCTAACTTGACAAAGGAGGTTCGCCTCTGAAACGTTGTTTACTTCATGTGTCTGTAAGTCTTTTAATAAATTGTAAGAGCATAATAATGGTGCCGGCCTATACTTTCTGGAAGATTTGAATGGGACTCGAGTGCTGTGAGCCCCACCAGCCAGGCACATTAAACAGGCTATCCACAGGAGTGCTGCCATTCTACTATTGATCGGACATGATGGAAAAATCTTTATATTCGATCTAACGGTGTAATTGAACTAAATTATCTAATTGAAAAAATGAAAAATTGTACCATGTATGGCCACCTTTAGGGCCCGTTTCCACTAGGAGCGGTGCGATTCGGCTACATAGCCGCATCGCACCGCAGGAGTGCTGAAAGACATGCACAGCAATGGAAGGGTTTTCACTGTGTGCATGTTGTGCGGAGCGGTGCGGAGCGATCCGAGAATCTGCAGCATGCTGCCAAAATAGTAAGATGCCAGCCTCCCTACTCACTTGCACACTATTTTGTCAGTTAGACTTTGCAACTGCTGTTCAGGAAATGCTGTTGAAAACAAAGAATACCCTGAGAATCCCCCATGAGGAGATGGGCTGGCCAAAAACCTGTCGGTTCTGTCAGATTTTAACCGCCTACTTTTTTCACGATAGTGGTCCTTTAATTAGAGATCTAGACACAGAGGGTGGTATTGCTTGCTTGGCAGTTGGAAAGAGATGTTATTTCCCACAATGCAACACGGTTCACAGACAGGAAACTGCCATGGTCATTAGGGATGCTCGGATGTGCCTCATCCACGAATTCGGCAATCCGTGTGATTGCAAAAAAAAATCCGCATTCGGCCCCGCCGCATGCGGATTTTCGTCAGCGTCCACGCAATCACGCGGATTTTCTGCCGTGAATGGCGTAATCACGCGTGGATTCCCGCCCGGAGGCGGATTTTCTTTTAACGTTAATAACAAAGCCCCCATACATGCTACAATCCCCCAAATTGCATGGATTATCGAGGTGATAAGGGGCAACATAACTTCAACATAAAAAATTCCAAATTTTTTTTTTTTCTAGAGAAAATGGATTTTAAAGTGAAATCAACACTTTAAATGGGGCTATTAATTGGTAATAAGTGGTTTTAATAAGGGATATACGCGTTAAGCAGTCAAAGAGGTGAAGGCGAGTTCCAATGGCACTTGGCGGCGAAGGTACCGCTGGAGGAGGATGAGTGGCTGACGCCAAAAAGGCCCCAGAGAGGTTTTTGTAATTTTTTTTTTGTTTTTTTTGCAGCAATTAGCAATGACATCGCAGCAGAGTTGTCAGTGGACACGGGCAGTGTGAACGCAGAGTGCAGTGGTGGTAGCGACTGAGTCAGGAGAAGGACTATGCGGGCGGTCAGTTCAGCAGCACAGAAGGACCACGGCAACATACTGGTAGTAGTAGTAGCAGCACAGCGTCATAGTGCTGGCCAAAAAATTAAATGCACCCGGTGACCCGGGCAGTGTGAACGCAGACAGAGTACATTGGTGGAAGCGAGTGAGTCAGGAGGAGGAGGACAATGCCGGCGGTCAATTCAGCAGCACAGAAGGACCATGGCAACATACTGGTGGTAGTAGTAGCAGCACAGCGTCATAGTGCTGGCCAAAAAATTAAATGCACCCGGTGACCCGGGCAGTGTGAACGCAGAGTGTAGTAGCGACTGAGTCAGGAGGACAAAGCGGGCGGTCAGTTCAGCAGCTCAGAAGGGGGACCATGGCAACTTACTGGTAGTAGTACCATAACACCAAAAAATTAACCAAGGTAGGCACTAGGCAGGTAGTAACTGTCTTTATAAAGGCAGGCATAGTTAACAACAGCACATGCAGCAGCCACTTCATGTCCCCCTGTGTCCGACAATAGGGGCCAGGAACTCACCTTCCACCCAAGCCTGGTTGATTTTCAGGAAGGTGAGTTTGTCCACAGAGGCGTGGGAGAGCCGAGAGCGCTTCTCTGTGACCACGCCACCGGCCGCACTAAAGCATCTCTCTGAGAGGACACTGGAAGGAGGGCAGGATAGGAGTTCCAGGGCGTACTGGGAAAGCTCGCTCCAGATGTCCAGTCTCTTGACCCAGTACTCCAAGGGGTCCACGGGGCTGTCGGTGTCATTGAGCCCACTGGATGACCCCATATAGTCAGACACCATGGTGGTCAGTCGTTGCTTGTGCTGGTTGGTGGTGGATGCTGTGGCGGGCACCTCTGTTCTGGGCTGCTGCACTGCATACAGGCTCTTGCTTAGGCTCTTCAGGTCTCCGGGGCGCCAGTTGCTGCTGCTGCTGCTTGTGGTTGTTGTTGTGCTGCTAGTGGCAATGGCAGGCACCTCTTGCTGGCTTGGCAGAGCAGTTACAGTGGGGGTGGAAGGCTGGGGGAATGCTTCCCGTAGTCTGCGCACAAGGGCCTCCTTCAACTCCCTTGTGCGTTGCTCGGTGGTGGATGGCGTCATTAAAGAGAATCTGTATTGTTAAAATCGCACAAAAGTAAACATACCAGTGCGTTAGGGGACATCTCCTATTACCCTCTGTCACAATTTCGCCGCTCCTCGCCGCATTAAAAGTGGTTAAAAACAGTTTTAAAAAGTTTGTTTATAAACAAACAAAATGGCCACCAAAACAGGAAGTAGGTTGATGTACTGTATGTCCACACATAGAAAATACAACCATACATAAGCAGGCTGTATACAGCATTCCTTTTGAATCTCAAGAGATCATTTGTGTGTTTCTTTCTCCCTGCAGTTCTCATGCACTGAAGTTTCAGGCTGCTCTTTTTTCTCCTGCAAACAGCTTTGCCCTTGTCTGTAATTCTTCAGTATGTGAAAGCCCAGCCAGCTCAGAGGACGATTTATCCAGCTTGTAAAAGATAAGAGAGAAGAGAGAAGCTGTTCTAATCTAAATAATACACAGGCAGTGTGCCTAGAGGGGCCTGGAAGGGGGAGTTCATAGCAGAACCACAACACTGAAGAACTTGACACAGGCTGACAAGTCTGACAAGGGAAAGATACATTGATTTATTACAGAGACTGTGATAGTACAAAGTGCTGCACTAAGCCAGAACACATTAGAATAGCTTTTGGAACTTGTAGGATGATAAAAAACAGGATGACATTTTTGTTACGGAGTCTCTTTAAGTCTCCCAGCTTCCCCTTCAGACGGGGATCAAGCATCAAGGTAATCCAGATGTCCTCCCTTGAACGCATCTGGATCACCCGGGGGTCCCTGCGAAGGCAGCGCAACATGTGCACAGCCATGGGAAACAAGTGGGCCCTGCCAGCAAGATCTTCCTCGTCCTCGCCATTGTCCCATAAAGCATGCCTGTCCTCTTCCTGTGCCATGTCGTTGTCCTCCTCAAACCGCCATCCACGTACAACGCCTGCTGCACTCTGCTCCTCCTCCTCCTCCTCATTCAGGTTAGGGACCTCCAACTCTTCCACTACCTGCTGTGAGCCCTCCTCTGAGCTGGACTGTGCTGCCATCTGCTCCTGTTCTTCCAACTGCCTCAGGGCTTCATCCCCACGCTCAATTAAATTGTCCATTGCCTGCTCCAGTAGACAAACCAAGGGCACCCACTGGCACACAGAGGCCCGCTCCTCACTGACCATCTTGGTTGCCTCCAGGAAGGGACTCAGCACCAGGCATACTTGCTGCATCAGTGTCCACTGAGTGGCAGTAATCATGGGGACTTGCTGGTTGCTGGGGACACTTGGGTCTAGCATGTAGGCCCTAAGAGCCAGCCTGTGCTGACACAACCGCTCCAACATGGCCAGAGTCGAATTCCAGCGAACTGGCATGTCGATGATCATCCGGTGTTGTGGCCTTCCATACTGCTGCTGTAAGGTGGACAAGAGTGCAGAGGCAGTGGCTGACAGGCGGAAAAAGCGTACCACCGCCCGGGCATCCTGCAGCAGCTCGCTCATCCCCTGGTAGGTGCGCAAGAAGCTCTGCACCACAAGATTGAGCACGTGGGCCAAGCAGGGGATGTGCTGGAGGTTTCCCTGCTGCACTGCTGCCACCAGGTTGGCCCCGTTATCGGCTGCCACATACCCCACTTCCAGGCCTCAGGGGGTCAGCCACCTCCGCTCCTGCTTCCTGAGGGCGGCCAGGACGTTGGTGGCCGTAAGCCTCTCCTTCCCCAGGGTCACCAATTTTAAAAGGGCTTGGGAGTGCCGAGGCTTGGCGCTGCTGCTGCCGAGGCGGGCTTGCTTTCCGGGTGCAGAGGGAGTGTCGTGACAGGACCCTTCTGCATCCCCCCTGATCCCGCGTGGTGGCACCACTAGCTGGGTTTATGCGCTCTTGTCCTCCCTCCCTTCCATCAGTGTCACCCAGTGGGCCGTAAAGGACAGGTAGCGACCTGTCCCAAATCTGCTACTCCACGAGTCCATGGTCACGTGGACCCGCTTGCCCACAGAGTAGTCCAGGGAACGGGCCACGTTTTCCACCGCAAACTTGTGGAGTGCTGGGATCGCGCTCCTGCTGAAATAGTGGCGACTGGGGACTTGCCACTCGGGGATGCCAAATTGGAGCAGCGTCCGCATGGCACTCCCCTCCTGCACCAGGGAGTAGGGAAGCAGCTGTGATGCCATGGCCCGGGCCAGCAAGCCATTTAGTTTGCGGATCCGCCTGTGGCTTGGAGGCAGAGGCTTGGTCAGACCCTGAAAGGTGTCGCTCAGCAGGGTCTGACGACGCTGGGATGCAGGGGAGACAGAGGAGAGAGACGAACACTGGCTGCCAGCCTCAATGTCTGTGTCCTGAGTAGCCGAGGTGGAAGAGCGCTTGCGTGCTACTACTGCTGCTGCTGTGGGGGATGTGCTGGTGGGCCTTCTGCTCTCAGGAACCCCTGCCAGCAGTGCCTGCTTCCTCTTAAAGTCCGCATACTCGCGGCAGTGGCGGCTTCTCAGGTGGCCCTGGAGGGATGAGGTACCCATCTTGCTCAGACTTTTCCCACGGCTCAATCTTTTGCTGCATAACCTGCACACCGCATACCTTTTGTCATCAGTACATTCCTCAAAGCAATCCCACACTGGTGACTTTAATTTACTGCGGCCCCCACTAGCAGAGGGTGCAGCGGAACAATGTATGGTAGTAGTTGCCGGGGGTTGCATGGTGGTGGTGCCGGCTGAAGCAGTGTCCTGTCTACTTCCTCCACACCCACTGCTGCCGATGCCCCTGCCTGACATATGGCGATATCCTTGCCTAGGCCGAGGTGACTCGTCATCCTGCTCTGCCTCTGACCATTCTTCCACGGACTCAGCAGGCTGCACATAGTTAGGGTCCACAACGTCGTCATCATCAGCAGCATCATCATAATCCAGCTCTTCCTCTGACTCCCCCGCCTCCTCTTCTGTCCCTACATCCCCAGACACAGACCCCTCTTCTTCATCACCAGAACTCAACAACGCTTGTGATTGTGGCCCGATCTCAATCTCTGCCACATCAGTCCCCAGTAAGTCCTGAGCTTCTTGCATCAGCAGGTTCCAAGAAGCCGGACTGAGGGACAGAACGCTGTCATCCTGGGAGGGCTGCTGACCAGTGGGTGCTGGGGTGGATGTCACAACAAGCGTGGGACGTTGGCTGCTGCTGCTGCTGCTTGGAGTGGTGCTCACAGTAGAGGTCTGGGAGGAAGTCATGATGTCCATGAGTACGTCAGGTTCCATTTGCTCAACCACCACACGGGGACCAGAAACTTTAAAATATTTGGACAATGACGTCCGTAGGGTTGCTCGGAATTGCAAATCCGTGTACCGCGGTAAATTCCGCATACCGCCGCTCCGGAATTCCGTTACCGGGTCATTCCGCGGTATTCCGGAGGGTTTCCACGGTATTCCGGCTATATTCCGGAATTTTCCGAGTGTATGCTTCCGTATTTTTATTACGGACTTCCGTAAATTACGTTAGCGTTGTTCATTCCGTCTTTTTGCTCATTTACTCATTGTTTTTGGTATCTTCTTCCTTTTGAGATGATATGAATTGTGTTAGTGAATAAAGTTTTTGTGTATGGTTTAAATTTGTGATAACAGCGTGCTTTCGTCAGTTTCCGCCCATTTTTCCGGAATTCCGTTTTTTTTTCAATGATACACTGGGGGGCGGATCCCTGGAGGAATTCCGTGGTTTGCTCACTTCCAGGAACTTGTTGTGGAGTCTGGTGAGGCAGAGAGACCTGGAGGAGCAGATTGCACCTGCTATTGAGGTAAGTGAATAATATGTACATATATTTGTTTACATAGATGTTTATTATGTTTAATGATGAATGCAATTATTCCTTTTTTTTAGGTTAGAAAAACAAGTTACCATATTTGTGTGTTTGACACTGACCTGTCAGTCATTTGATTAGGAATAGGATAGCATCATGTTGCATTTGATGGAGATTTGTGGCATGCACTTTCTGTGCATGAAGTTACCTTCGTGGGCATGTAGCGCGGTTTTTATTCCAGACCACATGGTGGAGGAGGGCCAGTGTTAGGAGTTGGACCCAGGAATCTGAATTGGGTTGCAAGGGTTAGTGCTGCTGATGGGCATTATGGGGTTAATGTATGACTTGCATGACTTTGCACGTGTTCAATTTCATTTGTATGCTATTTTGTCGGGTATGCTGAAATGTTGGAACAAAGTGCAGACTGATTAGTCGCAGCTGTGCCCACAAAGTGCAGTCTGATTGGTCGCAGGTGTGCCCACAAAGTAAAGTCCGATTGGTCGCAGATGTGTCCATAAAGTGCATTCTGATTGGTCGCAGCTGTGCCCACAAAGTGCAGTCTGATTGGTCGCAGCTGTGCCCACAAAGTGCAGTCAGATTGGTCGCAGCTGTGCCCACAAAGTGCAGTCTGATTGGTCGCAGCTGTGCCCACAAAGTGCAGTCAGATTGGTCGCAGCTGTGCCCACAAAGTGCAGTCTGATTGGTCGCAGCTGTGCCCACAAAGTGCAGTCTGATTGGTCGCAGCTGTGCCCACAAAGTGCAGTCAGATTGGTCGCAGCTGTGCCCACAAAGTGCAGTCAGATTGGTCGCAGCTGTGCCCACAAAGTGCAGTCAGATTGGTCGCAGATGTGTCCATAAAGTGCATTCTGATTGGTCGCAGATGTGTCCACAAAGTGCATTCTGATTGGTCGCAGATGTGGCCACAAAGTGCAGTCTTATTGTTCGCAGCTGTGTCCACAAAGTGCAGTCTGATTGGTCGCAGCTGTGCCCAGAAAGTGCAGTCTGATTGGTCGCAGATGTGCCCAGAAAGTGCAGTCTGATTGGTCGCAGATGTGTCCACAAAGTGCAGTTTGATTGGTTGCAGATGTGCCACAAAGTGCAGTCTGATTGGTCGCAGATGTGTGCACAAAGTGCAGTCTGATTGGTCGCAGCTGTGCCCAGAAAGTGCAGTCTGATTGGTCGCAGCTGTGCCCAGAAAGTGCAGTCTGATTGGTTGCAGAGGTGTCCACAAAGTGCAGTCAGATTGGTCGCAGCTGTGCCCTCAAAATGCAGTTTGATTGGTTGCAGATGTGTCTACAAAGTGCAGTCTGATTGGTCGCAGATGTGTCTACAAAGTGCATTCTGATTGGTCGCAGCTGTGTCCACAAAGTGCAGTCTGATTGGTCGCAGCTGTGCCCAGAAAGTGCAGTCTGATTGGTCGCAGATGTGCCCAGAAAGTGCAGTCTGATTGGTTGCAGCTGTGCCCATAAAGTGCAGTTTGATTGGTTGCAGATGTGTCCACAAAGTGCAATCTGATTGGTCGCAGCTGTGCCCACAAAGTGCAGTCTGATTGGTCGCAGCTGTGCCCACTAAGTGCAGTCTGATTGGTCGCAGATGTGCCCAGAAAGTGCAGTCTGATTGGTCGCAGATGTGTCCACAAAGTGCAGTTTGATTGGTTGCAGATGTGCCACAAAGTGCAGTCTGATTGGTCGCAGATGTGTCCACAAAGTGCAGTCTGATTGGTTGCAGCTTTGCCCACTAAGTGCAGTCTGATTGGTCGCAGCTGTGCCCACTAAGTGCAGTCTGATTGGTCGCAGATGTGGCCACAAATTGCAGTCTTATTGTTCGCAGAAGTGTCCACAAAGTGCAGTCAGATTGGTCGCAGCTGTGCCCTCAAAGTGCAGTTTGATTGGTTGCAGATGTGTCCACAAAGTGCAGTCTGATTGGTCGCAGATGTGTCCACAAAGTGCAGTCTGATTGGTCGCAGCTGTGCCCACTAAGTGCAGTCTGATTGGTCGCAGATGTGCCCAGAAAGTGCAGTCTGATTGGTCGCAGATGTGTCCACAAAGTGCAGTTTGATTGGTTGCAGATGTGCCACAAAGTGCAGTCTGATTGGTCGCAGATGTGTCCACAAAGTGCAGTCTGATTGGTTGCAGCTTTGCCCACTAAGTGCAGTCTGATTGGTCGCAGCTGTGCCCACTAAGTGCAGTCTGATTGGTCGCAGATGTGGCCACAAATTGCAGTCTTATTGTTCGCAGAAGTGTCCACAAAGTGCAGTCAGATTGGTCGCAGCTGTGCCCTCAAAGTGCAGTTTGATTGGTTGCAGATGTGTCCACAAAGTGCAGTCTGATTGGTCGCAGATGTGTCCACAAAGTGCAGTCTGATTGGTCGCAGCTGTGCCCACTAAGTGCAGTCTGATTGGTCGCAGATGTGCCCAGAAAGTGCAGTCTGATTGGTCGCAGATGTGTCCACAAAGTGCAGTTTGATTGGTTGCAGATGTGCCACAAAGTGCAGTCTGATTGGTCGCAGATGTGTCCACAAAGTGCAGTCTGATTGGTTGCAGCTTTGCCCACTAAGTGCAGTCTGATTGGTCGCAGCTGTGCCCACTAAGTGCAGTCTGATTGGTCGCAGATGTGGCCACAAATTGCAGTCTTATTGTTCGCAGAAGTGTCCACAAAGTGCAGTCAGATTGGTCGCAGCTGTGCCCTCAAAGTGCAGTTTGATTGGTTGCAGATGTGTCCACAAAGTGCAGTCTGATTGGTCGCAGATGTGTCCACAAAGTGCAGTCTGATTGGTCGCAGCTGTGCCCACTAAGTGCAGTCTGATTGGTCGCAGATGTGGCCACAAATTGCAGTCTTATTGTTCGCAGAAGTGTCCACAAAGTGCAGTCAGATTGGTCGCAGCTGTGCCCTCAAAGTGCAGTTTGATTGGTTGCAGATGTGTCCACAAAGTGCAGTCTGATTGGTCGCAGATGTGTCCACAAAGTGCAGTCTGATTGGTCGCAGCTGTGCCCACTAAGTGCAGTCTGATTGGTCGCAGATGTGCCCAGAAAGTGCAGTCTGATTGGTCGCAGATGTGTCCACAAAGTGCAGTTTGATTGGTTGCAGATGTGCCACAAAGTGCAGTCTGATTGGTCGCAGATGTGTCCACAAAGTGCAGTCTGATTGGTTGCAGCTTTGCCCACTAAGTGCAGTCTGATTGGTCGCAGCTGTGCCCACTAAGTGCAGTCTGATTGGTCGCAGATGTGGCCACAAATTGCAGTCTTATTGTTCGCAGAAGTGTCCACAAAGTGCAGTCAGATTGGTCGCAGCTGTGCCCTCAAAGTGCAGTTTGATTGGTTGCAGATGTGTCCACAAAGTGCAGTCTGATTGGTCGCAGATGTGTCCACAAAGTGCAGTCTGATTGGTCGCAGCTGTGCCCACTAAGTGCAGTCTGATTGGTCGCAGATGTGGCCACAAATTGCAGTCTTATTGTTCGCAGAAGTGTCCACAAAGTGCAGTCAGATTGGTCGCAGCTGTGCCCACAAAGTGCAGTCTGATTGGTCGCAGATGTGGCCACAAAGTGCAGTCTGATTGGTAGCAGATGTGCCCTAGATTGTCCACGCTCCTCCTATGCAGCGTGGACAATCCAGAACGCCGCACGCTGCCAGCTCCAGATGACACCAACGCTCTCTCCGTGTTCCCAGAGGCGGAAGCAGCGCTGTCTTCCGCCAAAATGGTAATTTTCTTATTCATTACTGCTCCCTAGCAAGTACATCAGGAATTTCTAGCACTTCAGAAGTATATGAAAGTATTAGATATCCACTTCCGTATTACTATTAATCAGATGATTTGTAACTAGATAGCCATTTACACAATAGTCATTGTACAGAGTATAGAATGCTATGTCGCTGTGTTTGCCTCAAAACAGCAAACTCATTGCAATTATACATGTTTTGATCATAAATAATTTCTCGTATGTGAAAAAATATATTTGATATTTTGCAATGTTATTATTCATAGAGTTGTACGAACATGGCAGATGCTGCTGAAGCCGGTGGGAGTGGTGGTGGTGATGGTGATGGTGGGAGGAGCAGGACGTCAGCCTCTGCTGCCTCCGCTGCACGCCTGCGGAAGCGGGAAAAGAATTTGATTATTAAAGTAAGTTTATTTATTTTTTTCTTCACTGTATTAATCCATGACTTTCAATTTATTTTGCTTGACTGTGTAATGCATGCTGCATCTGTAGCTACTTTAATAGTACCATGAAGCTTTGCAATTGAAGGGCTTAATGTTCAGACTACACAACTGTACGCCCCATACACACACTCAAGTCAACACTCAACAGCGGTCTGTAAAGGCCGCCGGGCGGATTGCTCAGAACCTCAGAAAGAGCCTTATCAGTCAGCCGACAGCCTGTAGACACGTCGGACTGTCCACGGAAAATCTGACCAGCGGGAGGTGACTACAGACCCGTCGTTGCCTCCCGTGTAGCGTTTGTACTGGCCTTTAGGCTCTCATAACTTTGATTTCGATTAACTTACCGAAAATCTCCTTCTATTGTTCAAGGAGTTGATAAGACTGCTGATGATAAGTCAATTGAACATTAAATTGACTTTTCATCAGTCTTATCATATGTTAGTACAATAGCAAGCGATGTAGGTATTGTAAAGGTTACTTTTAGCGGATCATTAATTTTGTTGTTGTTTTTTTTTTTTTAGACAATGTTACGAGGGGCCTACGATAAGAGGAAGAGGGAGGAGAAGAGGGCTATTCTGGACCAGCTGCAGCGGGACCTTGAGACCCGATACCACCGCACATGGTCGGTCAAGAAGATCCAGACCATGTGGAGCGACTTCAAGTCGAAGACACCATGTGCGGTGAGGAGAATTAAAGACCAGCTTCGGGAATGTAAGTAAATAATGTGTTTTTCATATATGTAGCGTGATGTGTACGTGTTTTCAACCTTGGAAATCCTTACGATTTTCATGTCTAACAAATTGTCTCTCCTATTGGGTATGTAACTCACAATTTTAAAAACAATCTCACATTCTTTTTTAGTGGATCGGTCTCAGGCACGCAGGCGGGCCCGTTCCGCCTCTGCTCCTCCCTCTTCCCGCAATATTGTGGACCCCACTCAGGAGGATCCTGCTGCTGCCTCCCCCCCTGCTGATGATGAGGCTGGACCCAGCACCAGCCAAAGGCCCCGTAGCAGCCGGCAGCGTGGGCGAAGGCGCTGCCGGCAGCGTGGGCGAAGGCGCTCCCGGAGCCGATCTGTGGCATGTAAGTATTTTTTTAACAAAGTTGCAACATTAATCAGATGACAGTGGTACGTCTCTTAGGAGATTAGTACATAATGTTTTTTTTGTACAGAATAGAATTTTTTTTTTTTTTTACAGTCCCAAAAAAAAAAAAAAAGGTGAATGATACCATGTCTTCTTTTTATCTTAGCCTCTATCTCTGTGCGATTGCGCAGACGCCGGCCACGGCAACTTTCCTCCGGCAGGCCAGAAAGTGGTGCCATTGAAACAGCTGAGTGTAAGTAAAATTTATTGTTGTAGAACAAAATACATTAATAAGTGTTTGATGCAGCTTATTGATTTGGAGCCATTGTGTAGTGTATGTATCGTATTGTACTCTAGGGTCTATTCAGGGGGAAGCCAAGTATACTAGTTGTAGATGTTTTGGATGTGGGCGGAAGAATGAGTGCTAGGAGGAAAACAATACAGACCGAAGTAAAAATAATTTTCTTCATCATAATTTTTTATTACATTTCAAATACAGAGTTCCATAGTAATGAAAACAGCTGACTGCATAATATTCATCATACATTCAAATACACTTGCAAACTATTCTATGAATAACACCCCTGGTCTGTCTTATTCCCATGAAGAACAGAGGGAGGTAATACATGAAGCACTCCTATGCGCTTAGTCCAGCCTGGGAGTTTTAACTTGACCCATACTAGGTAACCCCCAGGGCTCGGACATCAATGTACTGTATCAATTCAGTGGCCCGAAGGTTAGCCCTTGATACAGGGTTACAGGGATCCTGTTTCAGTGCTAGAGTGTCTACATAATGCTCGTCGCTGTAGTGAGTATAAAGTACAACACCTGTGGGAAGGACGGACGAGGTCTGACTAGTCTACCATAAGTAACACTACCTACTTAACTTATAGTGTATAGTATACCAGGAGCTATATTGGAAGTGAGATTCTAGTTAGTGTATTCCAACCAGGTACTAGGAAGGGTGAAGATCTTATGGTCCACTGAGGATCTTAGTCTAATTTTATATTCCATATTCAGGTTGCTGTTTACTAGGGAGATTAGTTGGGTAATAGATAGGTAGTCGGCCGATTTCCAATTGCTAGTTATCTGGGAGAGTGCCGACAGAATGATATGCATAACCTGGGGCTGCAAATTTAGTGGGATCTCCTCTAGCCCTACTAAGAGTAAAGCTAATTTAGCTGATAGACGTACGTAAGTAGGGAAGGAAAAAGCTATTAATTAAGGGCTGGTTCAGACGGACGTTTGCAGAGCGTTTACAGCCAGCGTTCAGGGCTTGGTGCTAAACGCTCCCATTCAAGTGAATGGGAGCGTTTGTACCAAGCTTTCAAGCACGTTTACACAAACGCGGCGTTTGGGTCCCGATTTTCCCTGGCGTTCAAGGAGCCCCTGGAAGCTACATGTAGCTTCCAGGGGAGGTTAACCGCGACGGCTAATGTCCCCCTAGGGGAAGAAAAAACGCGACCGCATCCAAACGCACACGAACGCTGCTGAACACGACGCCAACGAACGCAACGCCTCCAAACGTCCATCTGAACCAGCCCTAAGAGTTCCACATGGTCCCAAAACTGAGCAATATTAGGGCACTCCCATAGCATGTGGAGTAGAGTCCCCACTGAGTTCTTACAATGCCAGCAGTTGGGGGAGTTATCCTCTGAGAACGAGGCCATTCTTCTGGGGGTCAGATACCACCTGAAAATAACTTTACGTGAAAGTTCACAGTGGGAGTTGTTCTTTGAGAGTTTTAGGCTTTTAGAAGTGGTCCTGAGCACATGCTGGTCAGTTAGGTTAGATTGTAGGTCATTGGACCAGGCTAAAGCATATCTTTTCAGTGAGGCATCACTCACTTCTAGTATCGACGTATACCAAGTGGAGATACCTCCGGCCAAAATGTGTGTGTGGGGGGGGGGGCCTTTATTGTTAATGGCTGTTAGGATTAGGATATGACTATTGAGCTGCGGTATATTAATTGTGTTATTTTTGATCAGGCTATATATCCTATGGTAGGTAAAGAGTTGGTTGAATGGTAATTGGAATTCTTTATGTAATTCCTCAAATGTTTTAAGCTGAGAGCCTTGTGACAGTTGGTTTAGTGAGGTGATTTTAACTTTATCCCATGCGGATAGGTTCAAATGGGGGCTGAGGATTTTAAGGGCATTTAAAGAGATGGTAGGACTATGAGTCAGGGACGACTTAGGCGGGAATTTGATAAAGTGTTCCCATGCCAGCAAGAGAGCCTGGATAGTTGTGTATTGGGAAGATGGTCTCTTTGCTCCCAGGAGCATAGCTTCTGACAGAAGTAAAAACTTAAAGGACCACTATCTTGAACAAAGTTGGCAGTTAAAATGGGACAGATGACAGGTTTTGGGCCAGTCCATGTTTTTAAGGGGGATTCTCAGGGATTTCTTTGTTTGCAACAGCATTTCCTGAACATTTGCAAAATCTCACTGACATAATACAGTGGACTGTTCAAGTGATTAGTGAGGCCGGCTGGTTTCTTGCTAATTTTTCAGTTAATCAGATGTTCAGGAAATGCAGTTGAAAACAAAGCAAACCCTTGAAATACCCTATGAGGAGATGGATTGTCCCAAAATCTGTCGGTTATGTCAGATTTTCAATGCCTACTGTTTTTTGCGCTCGTGGTCCTTTAAGGCATACAGTAAAAAATGGCGCGGAGGAAATAATGGCGCACCGTTCTGCCGATTATAAAACGCTATTTAACGTTTTAATGTAAATACATTAAAACGGTAAATAGCGTTTTATAAAACAGCAGAATGGTGCGCCATTGAAAAATGCAGGGAACTAGCAGAGGGGGTCGGGCTGGCAGCGGGGGTCGGGCTGGAGAGGCAGCGGGCAGTGGGCTGGCAGCGGTGTCAGGGTGGAGAGGCAGCGGGCTGGCAGCGGGGGTCGGGCTGAAGAGGCAGCGGGGTGGAGGGAGGATTACGCAGCATGTGTATATTGTGTATACATTACCTTGTCCCGGCCGGCGATCGCTCCTTCACTTCATAGCTTGCACGAGTTCTGCATCCAGCCAATCACCATGCGGCTTCAGTTTCCGCATGGTGATTGGCTGGATGCAGAACTCGTGCAAGCTATGAAGTGAAGGAACGATCGCCGGCCGGGACAAGGTAATGTATACACAATATACACATGCTGCGTAATCCTCCCTCCACCCCGCTGCCTCTTCAGCCCGACCCCCGCTGCCAGCCCGCTGCCTCTCCACCCTGACACCGCTGCCAGCCCACTGCCCGCTGCCTCTCCAGCCCGACCCCCTACTGCCCGCTGCCTCTCCAGCCCGACCCCGCTGCCAGCCCGCTGCCTCTCCAGCACGATCCCTGCTAAAAAAATTGAACATATAAAACGTTAAATATCGTTGTAATGCAGCGCCATTCTGACACTATTGGCGCTGTGCGCCATTTTTGCCTGTCCCCCCTTTAAGAACTACATCCCGATGTTGAAGGGATTGGAATCGTTGCAAAGCAAGAGCACTAACACACCAACCACCACTACATCACCCTGCCTCCAAATTAGAACACTTCTTCCGGCCAGTGATTATGTCCATAGTAAAACTAGTGTATCATCTGTAAATATAATGTAAGGACATGCTTTAATTTCACAACTTCAAAGGAAGCTTCATTCAAATTTGGCCATAAATAAATGTACATAATGGGGCAACATATCACTTGAAGAAATGTTGACAAGCTGCAGTACTATGCATGTGTGGAATGGTAGTATAAAGGTATTTCACATCCATTGTAGCCACAACAAGTTCTAATACATTTTTGATTTTTTTGGGTGGATTGCAAGGCACTACTTTTGGCAGTCATATTTCATTACTCTTTCTTTACTTTAGGTAAAACCAGGAGTTTTGTTTTTGAATCTGGATGATACCATTCATTGTCAAACTTAGACATGAGTAAACAGTGAGCTTTCGGATTTTAAAATGCCTTCGGCGGACTGGTTCCTGACTAAAAATGAAAACCACACTTTATGTACACTGACATACAGAGTTGAATAATTTTTCGGCAAACATTAATGTATTTTTACATGTCTTAACTGTTACTCAGAACACTTTTCCTGGCCTCTGGGCTAAATTGATAAGTTAAACAGTTCCCTTCATGTAACGTAAAGTACACTCTGGTGATGATGATGGGTAACTATTGGAAATTCCAAGTTGAAATACTAACTGGGCTAGTAGTCACATGCCACATTAATTTTAAACTAAAGAGCATTCTGGCATTTCAAACCAGCATATGCAAGTACAAAATAATGCATAGTGACAGTAAACAGTAAACACCATCAAACGCAAGCATATAACAGAAAAATTGAATTGAAAAATTAAAAATAAAATAAAAAGAATATTGTAATATTGAAAAGCCATTGTACCAGCAAGAGAAGTTGTAAACAAGAGTCCTGGTTTTAACCATGTTGTACAGATATGATCCAATGTATGTACTTTGTCTCTTTTTTAAATCTCATTTCTGACTTTAAGCCACCCATTAATACAGTGAATGTCAATGTTTGTAAGCCGTGTTTTCAGTGTTGGTCAGGGAAAAGTACAAGGAAGCCTTTTTATAATTAGAAAAATCTCATGTTATTTTTCTCAAAATCAGCCAATAAATGCTATCATCCTGTTTCAAAACTCCTTGTTTTTATGGCTAATACGGTACCACACTGTACTGTTTTTACTTTTATTAAACGTTATTGTACAATGTCCATGTATAGTGTAATTTTGTAATTTTGTACATCTTGTTTTTTACAGCTTCTGAACTAACCGCCCGTGTTGCTGCCCTTGAGCAACAAGTACAGCAGCAGCGGGTGGAATATGAAGCGCGCCTCCAGCAGCTACAAGCTGCTTTTCAGCAGCAGATAGAGCAACTGCAACAACAGCTGGAGGCACAGATTGAGGACCAACGGCAGAGGATTCTGGCCTGCAGGGAGGAGGGAGAACGGCTCCATGAGTATTTTGCCCAGGTTGCCGGTAAAAGGAGGATGTAAGGCGGGTCCTCCTGGAGTCCTCCGGAGTCAGATTAGATGGACAGCGTGTGTGAACAGCATTTTTCAGATCTTGCCACTGATTCTACATTGGATTTAGATCTGGACTTTGGATGGGCCTTTCTAATACATAGTTATGTTTTGTTTGAAACCATTCCATTGTTGCCCTGCCTTTATGTTTAGGGTCATTGTCCTGCTGAAAGGTGAACCTCCGCCCCAGTCTCAAGTCTTTTGCAGAGTCCAAGAGGTTTTCTTCCAAGTTTGCCCTGTATTTGGCACCATCCATCTTCCCATCAACTCTGACCAGCTTCTCTGTCCCTGCTGAAGAGAAGCACCCCCAGAGCATGATGCTGCCACTACCATATTTGACAGTGGGGATGGTGTGGTCAGAGTGATGTGCAGTGTTAGTTTTCTGCCACACATAGCGTTTTGCATTTTGGACCAAAAGTTCCATTTTGGTCTCCTCTGACCAGAGCACCTTGTTCCACATGTTTACCGTGTCCCCCAACATGGCTTGTGTCAAACTGCAAACTGGACTTCTTATGCTTTTCTGTTAACAATGGCTTTCTTCTTGCCACTCTACCATAAAGGCCAACTTTGTGCAGTGCATGACTAATAGTTGTCCTATGGACAGTCTCCCACCTGAGCTGTAGATCTCTGCAGCTCGTCCAGAGTCACCATGGGCCTCTTGACTGCATTTCTGATCAGCGCTCTCCTTGTTTGGCCTGTGAGTTTAGGTGGACGGCCTTGTCTTAGTAGGTTTACAGTTGTGCCATACTCCTTCCATTTCTGAATGATTGCTTGAACAGTGCTCTGTGGGATGTTCAAGGCTTTGGAAATGTTTTTGTAGCCTAAACCAGCTTTACGTTTTTCTATAACTTGATCCCTGACCTGTCTTGTGTGTTCTTTTTACTTCACAGTGCTGTTGATCCAAATATTCTCTTAAGACAACCTCTGAGGCCCTCACAGAGCAGCTGTATTTGTACTGAGATTACATTACAGACAGGTGCACTCTAATCTCTTACCCACCCTGTTTTAAAAGAGCAGGCAAATGGTTGATTTGATGTTGGCAGCCAACCTTTTGTTGAGGTGACAGGGGGCCAGATTTATCAAGAGCGTTTTAAACAAAATATTAGTATTATTTTTACAAATCCTTGCAGAACTGTCTCAGACAGCCGAAAAAAATCACTAGATAATGAAGATTCCTTCTTAAACTGTAAGGAATAGAAGGAGATAGGAAGGTCTCTCAGGCAGTGCAATGTGTGCGGAAAATTGCTGTGGCTAAGGCTACCAACACACCTGCTGTCAGCAAACTCTGACTGAGAGGGGAGGAGCCCTTCACAAATCACATCTAGCCTACACTATCTGTAGAACTGCTAATGAGCACTTTTCTGCAACATTAAAGGAATGGATTTGCACATTTCTTAAATGTTCAGTTTATTGATTTTTATTATTTAAATGAATCACATATCAGTTACTTCATATGGAGAGCATATCTTTCTCCATAGACCTTGTGTTAAAAAAAATAGTTGCTATCACTTATTTTTGCTTTGGCAGCGAGTTGAGCTGGCTCATTAGCATACTGTACGACGACGGGCTTCAGCCTGCTTATAGCAGACACTCCAGCTGATTTATTATAACGCTGACTCACACACTACAGACAGCTGCTGTTCTGAGTTCTCTGTAACCAGTTAATTGAATAGATAAAGCAGTCGGCTAATTATGTACTTATGAAAAAGCATGTTTGTTTATTTACTTATCTAGTTACAGAGAACCGCAGCTCTCTGTAGTGAGTGAGTTAGCGTTATCAGCTTGAGTGTCTGCTATCAGAGAAGTCCGTCCGGCGCATGACACAGCCCAGCTCTCTGTGGTGTATGAGACAGCCTTATAAATCAGCTGGAGTGTCTGCTAGCCTATAAGCAGGCTGAAGCCTGTCGTCGCATACTATGCTAATGAGCCATCGGCCAAAGCAAAACTAAGTGATAGCATCTACTTTTTTTTAACACAAGGGCGTCAATTCACCAGAGAGGATTTACTAAGAGAAAAAAGGTAGGTAGATTATCTCATGAGGTATTTTAACACTCTGGAGTCAATTCACCAGTGTGAGAGGACAGAGAGAAAAGTGTTCGATAGCAGGGGATAATGGAGAGATATGCATGAGGAAAGTGTGAGAAAGCAGAGATTTAGGTAATAATCGGTATTAATGATTTACATGGGTTACTTCTCCGCTCTGTAAGCATGAAAGTGAAGCATTGTGGGTAGGAGGCAGAGTTTAACCACTACATGACCAGAGTATTCCCGCCTTATACTGCCGGATCACATCATTAATCATATCATTCACGAGTGATTCTGAACGTCTTAACTACCTCTTGTCTCAGTAAAATTATCACGAACTGTTCTCACACGAAAAATACGAGGGGCGATTAAACAGACCCTCCTCCTGAGCCTTCGTATCCTCATAATAGAAGCAAGCTCTAAGGCCTAGTGCACACCAGAGCGGTTCGGCTGCGTTTTTTGCGATCCGCTTGCGGCTGCGGATACGCGTGGGAGGCGTTTTGCATAAACGCATACTCCCGGGCTGCTGCAGATTTAGGATTGCGGAGGCGTTTCTGACTCAATGTTAAGTATAGGAAAAACGCAAACCGCTCTGAAAACCTGCACTTCACAGCGGTTTGTCAGGCGGTTTTTGTTACAGTAGCTGTTCAGTAACAGCTTTACTGTAACAATACAGAAAATCTACTACACCAAAAACGCTCCACAGAACTGCAAAATGCTAGCTGAAACGCTACAGAAAAACAAGAAAAAGCGTTTCAAAATCTGCTAGCATTTTGCGAATATACTAGCGGTTTTTGGTGTGCATCAGGCCTAACAGAGTAAGCTCTAAAGGCTCCATCTTCCACAGCAGCAGCTGCTGTGTGAAAACCACGAAATCTCCAGGTTAATTCAGGGGGTTAAGAGATGTAAAAATTCCGAATGACCACACACCGTTTCTTCCCTGGTGAAATGTGATTTGGGGAAAAACTAACTACTAACTATCACTTATTTATCTCATACTTATCTCACATTTATCTCTTGCATTTCTCTCGATCGATAATTTCCCCTATACTTCTGGATAATTGCTACTTGGAGATATCACAGGAGGTTAATTACCTCCCAAGAGATATTTAGGTTGTTAACCTCTGGTGAATTGACGCCAAGGTCGATGGAGAAAGATAAGCTCTCCATATAAAATAACAGATATGTGATTAATGTAAATAGTAATTATCAATAAACTGCCCCTTCAAATAGAGACACTGAAGCGAAAAAAAATTATGCTATTATGATTTGTATGTGTAGTACAGCTAAGAAATAAAACGTTAAGATCAGATACATCAGTCTAATTGTTTCCAGTACAAGAAGTGTTAATAAACTCCAGTTGTTATCTCTATGCAAAGAAGCCATTAATCTCTACGGCTTTCAGAGTCGTGGAATGGGCTGTTTTATGACTTTTATTATCTGAAATGTTATTGAACTATTTAATATTTCTCTGCCAGAGGCGAGGTCAGTAGTTCACAGACTGCTCGGAAAGAAGAATTCTGAATGCTGAGTGATGTGTAATCTGAACATAGTGTATAATGATCCAATGTTATAAATACAACTATATACCTAAAAAAAAGGGAATATTTTCTTTTCTGCAAATCTTCTAGTAATTATTCATAGTACACTACAAATTCATTATATCATATATTTTTTTTTCTCTTCAGAGTCTTTTTAACTGTAGTGTAGCTCTAGAAATCCACGCTAAACTGTCGCTATTACATAGGCTTTGCGAATTTTCTTACTATCATGCAGAACTATTCTTCAACTGGCTAGAACAGTTTTAGAAGAATAAACTGTCGGTAATGCTTTGAGAAATCTGGCCCAGGGACTATGTTACACAGTGCCAACTGTCCTGTGTCCTGGTCACCCCTCCCAGTTGATAGGCAATGCACTGTTATGTTGATGGAGTAGTAGACATCAGAAGTTTCCTGTCTCGTCCAACTACAATTCTCGCAAACTCTTTCTGTTGTAAGAAAGGAAAGTTTTATGTTTTCCTGTGTTTCTTGTTTTGTACCTTTTTTAAAAAAAATTGACAAAACTTATTGCAAATTGCAATAAAAGTTTTTAAAAAAACCTGGTCTTTGTTGTATTGTATGTATTGCACAATGCATATCTAACTGGCTGGTGATGACAACCATTAGGCTCTTGCCTGCCTGGCATTACTTTTTTGTCTGTTGTAGGCACCACAACGTCCGGTAGTTGAATTGTCACAGGCTCAGCAGCAGAAGTACGTCTCATAAGGTTTGACACAAAAGGTAATTGGCAGCAGAGTACACACAGGTCCTCGCACACTAGAGACCTTGGTTGAGGGATATCATGTCCGGTAGTTGACTGGTCGCAGCATCAGAAGCAAAGTAAGTATCATAATATTTGACACAACAGGTAATTGGCAGCAGAGTAGACAGGCCCTTGCCCCTTAGGGACCTGTGTTGAAGGATATAACGTCCGGCAGTTGAATTGACACAGCAGTAGTAGTAGTAGTAAGTATCATTAGGTTTATGAGTCTTGAGACAGCAGGTAACGGCAGCAAAGTACACAGGCCCTTGCCCCTTAGGGACCTGTGTAGAAGGATATAAAGTCCAGGAAATGGACTTGTCACAGCAGTAGTAAGTATAATTAGGTTTATGAGTCTTGAGACAGCAGGTAACGGCAGCAGAGTAGACAGGCCCTTGCCCCTTAGGGACATGGTTTGAAGGATATAACGTCCAGGAAATGGACTTGTCACAGCAGTAGTAAGTATAATTAGGTTTTAGAGTCTTGAGACAGCAGGTAACGGCAGCAGAGTAGACAGGCCCTTGCCCTTTAGAGACATGGTTTGAAGGATATAACGTCCAGGAAATGGACTTGTCACAGCAGTAGTAAGTATCATTAGGTCTTAGAGTCTTGAAACAGCAGGTAACGGCAGCAGAGTAGACAGGCCCTTGCCCCTTAGGGACCTGTGTTGAAGGATATAAAGTCCAGGAAATGGACTTGTCACAGCAGTAGTAAGTATCATTAGGTTTTAGAGTCTTGAGACAGCAGGTAACGGCAGCAGAGTAGACAGGCCCTTGCCCTTTAGAGACATGGTTTGAAGGATATAACGTCCAGGAAATGGACTTGTCACAGCAGTAGTAAGTATCATTAGGTTTATGAGTCTTGAGACAGCAGGTAACGGCAGCAGAGTAGACAGGCCCTTGCCCTTTAGAGACATGGTTTGAAGGATATAACGTCCAGGAAATGGACTTGTCACAGCAGTAGTAAGTATCATTAGGTCTTAGAGTCTTGAGACAGCAGGTAACGGCAGCAGAGTAGACAGGCCCTTGCCCTTTAGAGACATGGTTTGAAGGATATAACGTCCAGGAAATGGACTTGTCACAACAGTAGTAAGTATCATTAGGTCTTAGAGTCTTGAGACAGCAGGTAACGGCAGCAGAGTAGACAGGCCCTTGCCCTTTAGAGACATGG
This sequence comes from Hyperolius riggenbachi, assembly GCF_040937935.1. NCBI lineage: Eukaryota > Metazoa > Chordata > Amphibia > Anura > Hyperoliidae > Hyperolius > Hyperolius riggenbachi. The sequence goes on along the minus strand of NC_090649.1, from coordinate 452,766,916 downwards.
TTTGAAGGATATAACGTCCAGGAAATGGACTTGTCACAGCAGTAGTAAGTATCATTAGGTCTTAGAGTCTTGAGACAGCAGGTAACGGCAGCAGAGTAGACAGGCCCTTGCCCCTTAGGGACCTGTGTTGAAGGATATAAAGTCCAGGAAATGGACTTGTCACAGCAGTAGTAAGTATCATTAGGTTTTAGAGTCTTGAGACAGCAGGTAACGGCAGCAGAGTAGACAGGCCCTTGCCCTTTAGAGACATGGTTTGAAGGATATAACGTCCAGGAAATGGACTTGTCACAGCAGTAGTAAGTATCATTAGGTTTATGAGTCTTGAGACAGCAGGTAACGGCAGCAGAGTAGACAGGCCCTTGCCCTTTAGAGACATGGTTTGAAGGATATAACGTCCAGGAAATGGACTTGTCACAGCAGTAGTAAGTATCATTAGGTCTTAGAGTCTTGAGACAGCAGGTAACGGCAGCAGAGTAGACAGGCCCTTGCCCTTTAGAGACATGGTTTGAAGGATATAACGTCCAGGAAATGGACTTGTCACAACAGTAGTAAGTATCATTAGGTCTTAGAGTCTTGAGACAGCAGGTAACGGCAGCAGAGTAGACAGGCCCTTGCCCCTTAGGGACCTGTGTTGAAGGATATAAAGTCCAGGAAATGGACTTGTCACAGCAGTAGTAAGTATCATTAGGTTTATGAGTCTTGAGACAGCAGGTAACGGCAGCAGAGTAGACAGGCCCTTGCCCTTTAGAGACATGGTTTGAAGGATATAACGTCCAGGAAATGGACTTGTCACAGCAGTAGTAAGTATCATTAGGTCTTAGAGTCTTGAGACAGCAGGTAACGGCAGCAGAGTAGACAGGCCCTTGCCCTTTAGAGACATGGTTTGAAGGATATAACGTCCAGGAAATGGACTTGTCACAACAGTAGTAAGTATCATTAGGTCTTAGAGTCTTGAGACAGCAGGTAACGGCAGCAGAGTAGACAGGCCCTTGCCCCTTAGGGACCTGTGTTGAAGGATATAAAGTCCAGGAAATGGACTTGTCACAGCAGTAGTAAGTATCATTAGGTTTATGAGTCTTGAGACAGCAGGTAACGGCAGCAGAGTAGACAGGCCCTTGCCCTTTAGAGACATGGTTTGAAGGATATAACGTCCAGGAAATGGACTTGTCACAGCAGTAGTAAGTATCATTAGGTCTTAGAGTCTTGAGACAGCAGGTAACGGCAGCAGAGTAGACAGGCCCTTGCCCTTTAGAGACATGGTTTGAAGGATATAACGTCCAGGAAATGGACTTGTCACAACAGTAGTAAGTATCATTAGGTCTTAGAGTCTTGAGACAGCAGGTAACGGCAGCAGAGTAGACAGGCCCTTGCCCCTTAGGGACCTGTGTTGAAGGATATAAAGTCCAGGAAATGGACTTGTCACAGCAGTAGTAAGTATCATTAGGTTTATGAGTCTTGAGACAGCAGGTAACGGCAGCAGAGTAGACAGGCCCTTGCCCTTTAGAGACATGGTTTGAAGGATATAACGTCCAGGAAATGGACTTGTCACAGCAGTAGTAAGTATCATTAGGTCTTAGAGTCTTGAGACAGCAGGTAACGGCAGCAGAGTAGACAGGCCCTTGCCCTTTAGAGACATGGTTTGAAGGATATAACGTCCAGGAAATGGACTTGTCACAGCAGTAGTAAGTATCATTAGGTCTTAGAGTCTTGAGACAGCAGGTAACGGCAGCAGAGTAGACAGGCCCTTGCCCCTTAGGGACATGGTTTGAAGGATATAACGTCCAGGAAATGGACTTGTCACAGCAGTAGTAAGTATCATTAGGTCTTAGAGTCTTGAGACAGCAGGTAACGGCAGCAGAGTAGACAGGCCCTTGCCCTTTAGAGACATGGTTTGAAGGATATAACGTCCAGGAAATGGACTTGTCACAACAGTAGTAAGTATCATTAGGTCTTAGAGTCTTGAGACAGCAGGTAACGGCAGCAGAGTAGACAGGCCCTTGCCCCTTAGGGACCTGTGTTGAAGGATATAAAGTCCAGGAAATGGACTTGTCACAGCAGTAGTAAGTATCATTAGGTTTTAGAGTCTTGAGACAGCAGGTAACGGCAGCAGAGTAGACAGGCCCTTGCCCTTTAGAGACATGGTTTGAAGGATATAACGTCCAGGAAATGGACTTGTCACAGCAGTAGTAAGTATCATTAGGTTTATGAGTCTTGAGACAGCAGGTAACGGCAGCAGAGTAGACAGGCCCTTGCCCTTTAGAGACATGGTTTGAAGGATATAACGTCCAGGAAATGGACTTGTCACAGCAGTAGTAAGTATCATTAGGTCTTAGAGTCTTGAGACAGCAGGTAACGGCAGCAGAGTAGACAGGCCCTTGCCCCTTAGGGACCTGTGTTGAAGGATATAAAGTCCAGGAAATGGACTTGTCACAACAGTAGTAAGTATCATTAGGTCTTAGAGTCTTGAGACAGCAGGTAACGGCAGCAGAGTAGACAGGCCCTTGCCCCTTAGGGACCTGTGTTGAAGGATATAAAGTCCAGGAAATGGACTTGTCACAGCAGTAGTAAGTATCATTAGGTTTTAGAGTCTTGAGACAGCAGGTAACGGCAGCAGAGTAGACAGGCCCTTGCCCTTTAGAGACATGGTTTGAAGGATATAACGTCCAGGAAATGGACTTGTCACAGCAGTAGTAAGTATCATTAGGTCTTAGAGTCTTGAGACAGCAGGTAACGGCAGCAGAGTAGACAGGCCCTTGCCCCTTAGGGACATGGTTTGAAGGATATAACGTCCAGGAAATGGACTTGTCACAGCAGTAGTAAGTATCATTAGGTCTTAGAGTCTTGAGACAGCAGGTAACGGCAGCAGAGTAGACAGGCCCTTGCCCCTTAGGGACATGGTTTGAAGGATATAACGTCCAGGAAATGGACTTGTCACAGCAGTAGTAAGTATCATTAGGTTTTAGAGTCTTGAGACAGCAGGTAACGGCAGCAGAGTAGACAGGCCCTTGCCCCTTAGGGACATGGTTTGAAGGATATAACGTCCAGGAAATGGACTTGTCACAGCAGTAGTAAGTATCATTAGGTTTTAGAGTCTTGAGACAGCAGGTAACGGCAGCAGAGTAGACAGGCCCTTGCCCTTTAGAGACATGGTTTGAAGGATATAACGTCCAGGAAATGGACTTGTCACAGCAGTAGTAAGTATCATTAGGTCTTAGAGTCTTGAGACAGCAGGTAACGGCAGCAGAGTAGACAGGCCCTTGCCCTTTAGAGACATGGTTTGAAGGATATAACGTCCAGGAAATGGACTTGTCACAACAGTAGTAAGTATCATTAGGTCTTAGAGTCTTGAGACAGCAGGTAACGGCAGCAGAGTAGACAGGCCCTTGCCCCTTAGGGACCTGTGTTGAAGGATATAAAGTCCAGGAAATGGACTTGTCACAGCAGTAGTAAGTATCATTAGGTTTTAGAGTCTTGAGACAGCAGGTAACGGCAGCAGAGTAGACAGGCCCTTGCCCTTTAGAGACATGGTTTGAAGGATATAACGTCCAGGAAATGGACTTGTCACAGCAGTAGTAAGTATCATTAGGTTTATGAGTCTTGAGACAGCAGGTAACGGCAGCAGAGTAGACAGGCCCTTGCCCTTTAGAGACATGGTTTGAAGGATATAACGTCCAGGAAATGGACTTGTCACAGCAGTAGTAAGTATCATTAGGTCTTAGAGTCTTGAGACAGCAGGTAACGGCAGCAGAGTAGACAGGCCCTTGCCCTTTAGAGACATGGTTTGAAGGATATAACGTCCAGGAAATGGACTTGTCACAACAGTAGTAAGTATCATTAGGTCTTAGAGTCTTGAGACAGCAGGTAACGGCAGCAGAGTAGACAGGCCCTTGCCCCTTAGGGACATGGTTTGAAGGATATAACGTCCAGGAAATGGACTTGTCACAGCAGTAGTAAGTATCATTAGGTTTTAGAGTCTTGAGACAGCAGGTAACGGCAGCAGAGTAGACAGGCCCTTGCCCCTTAGGGACATGGTTTGAAGGATATAACGTCCAGGAAATGGACTTGTCACAGCAGTAGTAAGTATCATTAGGTTTTAGAGTCTTGAGACAGCAGGTAACGGCAGCAGAGTAGACAGGCCCTTGCCCTTTAGAGACATGGTTTGAAGGATATAACGTCCAGGAAATGGACTTGTCACAGCAGTAGTAAGTATCATTAGGTCTTAGAGTCTTGAGACAGCAGGTAACGGCAGCAGAGTAGACAGGCCCTTGCCCTTTAGAGACATGGTTTGAAGGATATAACGTCCAGGAAATGGACTTGTCACAACAGTAGTAAGTATCATTAGGTCTTAGAGTCTTGAGACAGCAGGTAACGGCAGCAGAGTAGACAGGCCCTTGCCCCTTAGGGACCTGTGTTGAAGGATATAAAGTCCAGGAAATGGACTTGTCACAGCAGTAGTAAGTATCATTAGGTTTTAGAGTCTTGAGACAGCAGGTAACGGCAGCAGAGTAGACAGGCCCTTGCCCTTTAGAGACATGGTTTGAAGGATATAACGTCCAGGAAATGGACTTGTCACAGCAGTAGTAAGTATCATTAGGTTTATGAGTCTTGAGACAGCAGGTAACGGCAGCAGAGTAGACAGGCCCTTGCCCTTTAGAGACATGGTTTGAAGGATATAACGTCCAGGAAATGGACTTGTCACAGCAGTAGTAAGTATCATTAGGTCTTAGAGTCTTGAGACAGCAGGTAACGGCAGCAGAGTAGACAGGCCCTTGCCCTTTAGAGACATGGTTTGAAGGATATAACGTCCAGGAAATGGACTTGTCACAACAGTAGTAAGTATCATTAGGTCTTAGAGTCTTGAGACAGCAGGTAACGGCAGCAGAGTAGACAGGCCCTTGCCCCTTAGGGACCTGTGTTGAAGGATATAAAGTCCAGGAAATGGACTTGTCACAGCAGTAGTAAGTATCATTAGGTCTTAGAGTCTTGAGACAGCAGGTAACGGCAGCAGAGTAGACAGGCCCTTGCCCCTTAGGGACATGGTTTGAAGGATATAACGTCCAGGAAATGGACTTGTCACAGCAGTAGTAAGTATCATTAGGTCTTAGAGTCTTGAGACAGCAGGTAACGGCAGCAGAGTAGACAGGCCCTTGCCCCTTAGGGACATGGTTTGAAGGATATAACGTCCAGGAAATGGACTTGTCACAGCAGTAGTAAGTATCATTAGGTTTTAGAGTCTTGAGACAGCAGGTAACGGCAGCAGAGTAGACAGGCCCTTGCCCCTTAGGGACATGGTTTGAAGGATATAACGTCCAGGAAATGGACTTGTCACAGCAGTAGTAAGTATCATTAGGTTTTAGAGTCTTGAGACAGCAGGTAACGGCAGCAGAGTAGACAGGCCCTTGCCCTTTAGAGACATGGTTTGAAGGATATAACGTCCAGGAAATGGACTTGTCACAGCAGTAGTAAGTATCATTAGGTCTTAGAGTCTTGAGACAGCAGGTAACGGCAGCAGAGTAGACAGGCCCTTGCCCTTTAGAGACATGGTTTGAAGGATATAACGTCCAGGAAATGGACTTGTCACAACAGTAGTAAGTATCATTAGGTCTTAGAGTCTTGAGACAGCAGGTAACGGCAGCAGAGTAGACAGGCCCTTGCCCCTTAGGGACCTGTGTTGAAGGATATAAAGTCCAGGAAATGGACTTGTCACAGCAGTAGTAAGTATCATTAGGTTTTAGAGTCTTGAGACAGCAGGTAACGGCAGCAGAGTAGACAGGCCCTTGCCCTTTAGAGACATGGTTTGAAGGATATAACGTCCAGGAAATGGACTTGTCACAGCAGTAGTAAGTATCATTAGGTTTATGAGTCTTGAGACAGCAGGTAACGGCAGCAGAGTAGACAGGCCCTTGCCCCTTAGGGACATGGTTTGAAGGATATAACGTCCAGGAAATGGACTTGTCACAGCAGTAGTAAGTATCATTAGGTTTTAGAGTCTTGAGACAGCAGGTAACGGCAGCAGAGTAGACAGGCCCTTGCCCTTTAGAGACATGGTTTGAAGGATATAACGTCCAGGAAATGGACTTGTCACAGCAGTAGTAAGTATCATTAGGTCTTAGAGTCTTGAGACAGCAGGTAACGGCAGCAGAGTAGACAGGCCCTTGCCCCTTAGGGACATGGTTTGAAGGATATAACGTCAAGGAAATGGACTTGTCACAGCAGTAGTAAGTATCATTAGGTCTTAGAGTCTTGAGACAGCAGGTAACGGCAGCAGAGTAGACAGGCCCTTGCCCCTTAGGGACATGGTTTGAAGGATATAACGTCCAGGAAATGGACTTGTCACAGCAGTAGTAAGTATCATTAGGTTTTAGAGTCTTGAGACAGCAGGTAACGGCAGCAGAGTAGACAGGCCCTTGCCCCTTAGGGACCTGTGTTGAAGGATATAACGTCCGGCAGTTGAATTGACACAGCAGTAGTAGTAGTAGTAAGTATAATTAGGTTTATGAGTCTTGAGACAGCAGGTAACGGCAGCAGAGTAGACAGGCCCTTGCCCCTTAGGGACATGGTTTGAAGGATATAACGTCCAGGAAATGGACTTGTCACAGCAGTAGTAAGTATCATTAGGTTTTAGAGTCTTGAGACAGCAGGTAACGGCAGCAGAGTAGACAGGCCCTTGCCCTTTAGAGACATGGTTTGAAGGATATAACGTCCAGGAAATGGACTTGTCACAGCAGTAGTAAGTATCATTAGGTCTTAGAGTCTTGAGACAGCAGGTAACGGCAGCAGAGTAGACAGGCCCTTGCCCCTTAGGGACATGGTTTGAAGGATATAACGTCCAGGAAATGGACTTGTCACAGCAGTAGTAAGTATCATTAGGTCTTAGAGTCTTGAGACAGCAGGTAACGGCAGCAGAGTAGACAGGCCCTTGCCCCTTAGGGACATGGTTTGAAGGATATAACGTCCAGGAAATGGACTTGTCACAGCAGTAGTAAGTATCATTAGGTTTTAGAGTCTTGAGACAGCAGGTAACGGCAGCAGAGTAGACAGGCCCTTGCCCCTTAGGGACCTGTGTTGAAGGATATAACGTCCGGCAGTTGAATTGACACAGCAGTAGTAGTAGTAGTAAGTATAATTAGGTTTATGAGTCTTGAGACAGCAGGTAACGGCAGCAGAGTAGACAGGCCCTTGCCCCTTAGGGACATGGTTTGAAGGATATAACGTCCAGGAAATGGACTTGTCACAGCAGTAGTAAGTATCATTAGGTTTTAGAGTCTTGAGACAGCAGGTAACGGCAGCAGAGTAGACAGGCCCTTGCCCTTTAGAGACATGGTTTGAAGGATATAACGTCCAGGAAATGGACTTGTCACAGCAGTAGTAAGTATCATTAGGTCTTAGAGTCTTGAGACAGCAGGTAACGGCAGCAGAGTAGACAGGCCCTTGCCCCTTAGGGACATGGTTTGAAGGATATAACGTCCAGGAAATGGACTTGTCACAGCAGTAGTAAGTATCATTAGGTCTTAGAGTCTTGAGACAGCAGGTAACGGCAGCAGAGTAGACAGGCCCTTGCCCCTTAGGGACATGGTTTGAAGGATATAACGTCCAGGAAATGGACTTGTCACAGCAGTAGTAAGTATCATTAGGTTTTAGAGTCTTGAGACAGCAGGTAACGGCAGCAGAGTAGACAGGCCCTTGCCCCTTAGGGACCTGTGTTGAAGGATATAACGTCCGGCAGTTGAATTGACACAGCAGTAGTAGTAGTAGTAAGTATAATTAGGTTTATGAGTCTTGAGACAGCAGGTAACGGCAGCAGAGTACACAGGCCCTTGCCCCTTAGGGACCTGTGTTGAAGGATATAACGTCCGGCAGTAGACTTGTCACAGCAGTAGTAGTAAGTATCATATTAGGTTTGAGACTGCAGGTTTTTGATGTAAAATTCACGGGGGAAAAAATCAGATACAATATTCGCCAAGTTTGTAAGGGATAATTTTCATTTTCTTCAACAATTTTATTTTATTTGGTCTCCTTAAGGATCAATAAGAGGGGCATTAAAATCATCATTAATCCAGGATTCGTTCATTTTGATGAATGTGAGTCTGTCCACATTTTCTGCAGACAGACGTGTCCGGTAGTCAGTGACCACGCCACCTGCCGCACTAAACACTCTCTCAGATAGAACACTTGAGGCGGGGCATGCAAGTACCTCCAGCGCATACTGAGCAAGTTCTGGCCAGGTGTCAATTTTTTTGGTCCAGTACTCCATGGGGTCATTACTCTCTATGTTATCAGGAGCACTAGCCGACCCTAAATAGTCACTCACCATACGGTCCAGCCGCTGGCGGTGACTACTATTGCTGCTGGTGCTGCTGCATGGAGCATTGGAAGACTCTGGCTGATAAAAGTCATAAAACATACTCAGCAAATTTTGTGGTTTTTTGGTACTGCTGGGACCACCACAAGTTTGCTGAGTACTTTGCAGAGGAGTGAAAACTGTGGCCCGGGGTGAAGGTGCGGGAAAAGCATCTTCAACCCAGCGAGCAAGGGCTTCATGGATCTTTCGCATCATGTTGTCTGCCTGGGATGGGGGAAGGAACTGCCTTAATTTCCCTTTACAGCGGGGATCTAAAATGGTGGCCACCCACATGTCCAGCCTCACTTTCAATTTCTTTATCCGGGGGTCACTCTTGAAGCACTGGATCATGTGAGCAGCCATAGGAAAGAGGTGCCTGCCAGAAATCTCCTCTTCCGGCCTGTTATCACAGCTGTCACCATCCTGCTCCAGCAGCTCATCAATCTCTTCCCACCCCCGTACAATTGCCTCTTCCTCCTCCTCCTCCTCAACCTCTGCCTCTCCTACGTCCTCTTCCTGGGCATCAGCATGATCAGACACTCCCAAATTTGCCTGTGCACTCTGATCTCCACGTCCAAGCAAGTTAAACAACATTTTGTCAAGCATGAAGATAAGGGGGAGTACTTGTGAGATGCTACAGTTCTCCATGCTGACCAACTTTGTGGCTTGCTCGAAAGGCTGCAAAACTTGGCAAACCTGACCAATTTGCTCCCACTGGTCCCCAGTAATGTAGTCCAGTGACAAATTTGAGGAAGCTGTCTCAGAAAGATAGATTCTGACTGCCATTCGCTGCTCCCACAACCTCTGCAACATGTAGAGGGTGGAGTTCCACCGCGTTGGGCAATCACTTATGAGTCTGTGCTGCGGAAGATTATGACGGCGCTGCAACAACTTCAAAGAAGCGGAGGCGGTTGCTGAGCGCCGGATGTGAGCTGACACCTTTCGTGCTGTTGAAACAGCGTCCTTTAACCCTTCATATGTTCCTAAGAACTTACTAACTATAAGATTGAAGACGTGGGCCAAACAGGGAAGATGGGTGTAGCCACCTAGACGCATAGCAGACAGCATATTAGACCCATTGTCAGAGACGACAATTCCTGTAAGAAGTTTCCGTGGGGCCAACCACTGGCGGATCTGATCTTCAAAGGCACTAAGGATTTCAGATCCTGTTTGCCTCTTCTCTTCCATCGATACCAGCTTCAGCATTGCTTGGCATCGATGGTGCTGCATGCCAGTATACGAGCGAAACTGCTTGATGGGAGGCTCATCAACTACCTGGCCTGCCACAGAACAGGTGGCAGAGGGGAGTGGAGCGGGCCTCCCCTTGACCCCACGAGGTGGCACCACAAGCTGTTGAGATACTGGACAAGATCTTCCACCATCCCCAGCACGATGTAGAGTGACCCAATGGGCTGTATAAGTTATATACTTCCCCTGCCCATGCCTGCTGCTCCAGGCATCTGTAGTAAAATGGACCTTTCCACCCACCGCATGGTCCATTGACCGGGCTACACACGCCACCATTTGCTGGTGTAGGGCAGGTATCGCTTTCCTGGCAAAATAATGTCGGCTGGGGATCCTCCATTGTGGCGCCACACTGCTCATAAGTTTGCGGAAGGGGGCACTGTCCACAAAATTGTAGGGTAGCAGCTGTTGGGCCAACATTTTTGCCAGGAGCCCATTATTTTTTACAACAAATTTGTCATTTGCAGGGAGCATACGCTTCCTCTGCAACATTTCAGGAACCGAAGGCTGGCGCTGAAAACCTAATGAGGTGGATTGGTGCACTATTCCAGCCTGGCCTGCAGAGAGAATCGGACAGGATTGGGAAGGTGCAGGCTGAATAGGGACAGGCCGAAGGCTGGAAGGAGGAAGGGGTGGGCCTGCTGTTGCTGCTGTTCCAGCCACACTCTTCCCAGAATTCTGTACCCACTGAAATGCACTGTGGTGATGGACGCGCAGATGGCTTCTCATGCCAGAAGTGCCAAAGCCGCTGCCCTTTTGGCCTCTGCTTACCGCTTTGCGGCATATGGTACAGACCACCTTGCAAACGTCCTCTGCATGGTCTGTAAAGAAATGCCATGCTGGGGATGACCTTTCTGCACTCCTACTGGTTTTTTTGGTTGTTTTTTTACCAGCATTGGAATTGGCAGCAACAGGAATTACAGCTGGAAGTTGCTGGCCAACTGGATGATCACTTTGACCATGGTGATTGTGCCTACTGCTGCTGACACCTAGGCCACGAGATGCCATCCATGTAGGAACATTAGCCTCACAATCATCTACTTCAACCACAGAATTATCATCTTGTTCCTCCACCTGCACACTGTGCAAATCAGTGGTTGTATTAAGAAGTTGAGTAGTACCACTGGTGTCACAAGCTTGTGGAGCTTTTCTGCATGACAAAAAAATGGGGGCCATTTCTGTCAAAACATCACCCACTATTTCTTGAGAGCTTGGACCCAAGGTCTCTGACAATACCTCATCAAAATCTTTTTGCAAATCCCTCTCCTCATCCTGAAATGTTAAATTTAGCTCTGGAGAAGAGCACTGGGAGGAGGCAATCACATCACAATCAGCAACTGCCGCCAGGGTTTTCGCAGCCTCACGAGGAACATGAGAACTGGTGCTGCTGTGACTGTCAAGACTACCTAACAATTCCTCAGACTGGGTACAGGGCTCCTTTTCAAAATAGTTCAGGACAGTATTGGCTCGTTCCTCATTAATAGTTATCCTGCGACCAAACACAGGGAACAAATTGCGTACCAAAGGGGATCTATTCCTGCTGCCACCTTCTGCCTGATCACGTGCTTTGCGTGATCCACCATCGCTCCACTGTCTTTTTGGAGTGAAAGGTGCATCCTGCTGCTTTCGATCCATTGCCTTTGGACTCAGTAGATAAAATAAAAATTTTATATATATATATATAAAATTATAAATATATGTATATATATATATATATATATATATATATATATATACACACACACACTCTCTCTGTCACACCACAGTAAGCTAACTATCCCTGACCCTCGCACACTACAGCAAGTACACTCTCTATCACACTACACCTGACTCTCTCTCTCTATATATATATCACTCTAAGCTAAACCTGACTCTCTCTCTCTATATCACACTAACCTAAGCCTGAATCTCTATCACACTAACCTAAGCCTACCTCTCTGATTCTCCTCACAGCAAATATTACACACTACACTACAATCTAGCTCTCACACTCAATCTACAATCTGTCACAAATACCCAGCTAACTCACTAATCCTCACTCTAGTCTAAGCTCACTCACACACAGTCTTTAAAAAGACTATTGGTTTATTATTTATACAGTAAAGTATATATCTCAAACTCAGTCAGTAACAAAATATGGGTCTGTCTCTCTCCTCTGCTCCACAAGACTGAAACCCACAAAATGGAGGACAGCCTCTCCTCTATTTTATACAAGATGGGTGGGATAAGTTGTGATAGGTCGCTAGGAAATGGTTGCTAACGTATGATTGGTCTATCTTTTTAAAGCAGCCCTATTTGTTCAGCAATTTCGCGGATTTCCGCGGAATTCCGAATTCCGGCAGTTGCCTGATTGGTTCATTCATTCCGAATGCAATGATTGGCTTAAAAATACCGTTCTGCCGGAATCGCGGAAATTCCGCGGAATTCCGTTTCCGTTAACGGAAAATTCCGCGTTCCGCGTTCCGATGCGGAAACGTAATTTCCGGCCGGAATTGCGGAAATTACAATTCCGCGATATCCGAGCGAGCAACCCTAGGTCACGTCCGCTGACTCGGCCCAGGCTTTGCTGCCCCCCTTTCTGCTGCATCACGACCACGTACAGCTGGGCGTCCTCTCCCTGGACGTGGAGTAGTCCCAGAAGTGGCTGAGGCAATTGAACTCCCTTTCCTCTCACCCCGCGAAACCCTGCCAGACATGTTGCTAGTAATGAATCACTGGATGCAGTGGGCACAGTACAAGGTCACTGAAGGGTGCACCAGGCACAGTACAACGGCACTGAAGGATGCAGTGGGCACAGTACAAGGTCACTGAAGGATGCAGTGGGCACTGGATATACAACTAGGTCACTGAAGGATGCAGTGGGCACAGTACAAGGTCACTGAAGGATGCAGTGGGCACAGCAGTGGGCACTGGATATACAACTAGGTCACTGAAGGATGCAGTGGGCACAGTACAAGGTCACTGAAGGATGCAGTGGGCACAGCAGTGGGCACTGGATATACAACTAGGTCACTGAAGGATGCAGTGGGCACACAAGGATGTCACACTGTGTAATGAGATGCTCATATGCCAGCGAGCGAGCAGTGGGCACTGGGCACGGCACAAGGTCACTGACAGAATGAATGAACAGCGCTGGCAGAGAGTGGCGGCGCCGGCGGTGTGACTGGCTGCCTGCAAATAGTACAAGTGTATAACTGTCACTGGAATATGCAAGTGAACACTGCAGCTGCACTAACCTGCCTGCCTGCACTCTACACACAGATAATCCCCACTCCCACTACACTGACTACACTGCAGCACTGAACCTGCCTGCACTACACACAGTTAAATAATCACTAGACTCCCACACTCCCACTACACTACACTGACTACAACTAACTACAGCAATCACTCACTGACTAGCTAACTGTGTACAGTATAAGATACAGTGTTAGCAAAAAAAAACGCTTTGTTTTTAACACAATAAATGCACTTGCTCAAACAACAATGGCCTGGAGATAATCCTCTCAGCACCACAGTCTAGCAAGGACAGAGCTTTTCCATCATGGCCGCCGCTTTATATTCAGGGGGAGAGGGCATAGCTCCCCTCCTGTGATTGGTTGCTAGGGCCTGGCTGGAGCACTCTGATTGGCCTGCAATGTGTCACTTCCGCATAGTTTGATGCATTTCCGCAAACCACGACTTCAGCACCGGGTTTCACGAGCGTGAATGCGGATTTCTGTCCGCATTCACGCAAAGCCGAAGTAGATTTTTGTGGTTGAAAATCAATTCACGGCTTAGCGTGTCCGAGGCGGAATGCGTCAAAATGGTTGTGAATCCACGCGTAAGCGTGATCACGACCTGGCGGTGACCACCACTGATGGTCATGACATCACACTGTAGTAGGGGGTTCACCACAATATCAGCCATACAGATGTCCCTGATGATCTATTCCAGAAAAGGTAAAGATTTCTCATGGGAAAGGGGGTATCAGCTACTGATTGGGATGAAGTTTAGTCCTGGGTTAAAGTTCTTTTCTAGATCAATTCTCACTTATGTAGCTTTTAAGGTTCGTCTTCACAGGTCTTGCGGAGTCCAGGAATCAATGGATCAGATGGGGAGGGAGGGATCTCTACAATATAAGAAAGGTGGATCCAACATTTTGGCTGTGTTCTGTGCAAAAGTGCAAAATGTTTCAGAAATGTGATCATATAAAGTATTAACTTGCAAGGGATATTGATTTGTTTATTTATGGGATTCTTCTTTAAGAAACTAGGAAGATGTTCATTAATAATTCATCCAGTGTGGGAGATGCTGTTTACCCGAGACACAGCTATGCATTGAGGCTGGGAAAGGCTCCATCCGTCTCTCCTTCTCCTGGCAGCTGAAGGTCACGAGCTGTGTCACCGTCACACAGAGCAGTGAGCAGAGTAATGTCACATCAGATGGCTCTGCAGAGGACCGGGAGGAGTGACAATGATGGAGATCCATGAGTCTGGCGGAGGCGGGGTGAGGAGATGGCAGCGACCAATCAGCGCTCCTCACTTGAGTCTTCTTAGGGTGATGCTAAGAGATGCATAACCTGCCTGACTGCAGAGTAACACAAGAAGATCAGACTACGGGTTTGGATTTCACAAACACTCACGTTAGGTTCTCCGTACATTCACACTCAGATTCACAGTAGCCCCTAAGGATGCTCTCTCAGATTCCGTGTCTCCGTGAATTCAGAAATTGGAAAGTAGAAATTGGAAATCGCAATTCCACGGAAAACCAATTTACCGCAACTCAGTAATTTTAGCCCAATCACAGAACGCGGAAGCACTGGACCAATCAGAGGATGCAGAATTTTTCTGCAAAAATCGGATCACTGCGGTTATTTTAGACCAATCACAATTGGCCTAAAATTTCCGATTTATGTTTTGTTTTTAATTTTTTGCATTCTCTGATGCAAAAAAAGGACTCCTCAGAAATTGGGAAATCGGAAAAACGGAAAATGGCATTGGCGGAAACCGGAATTTAGATCCTAATGATGCTTTACACTGTCCTCCGTTGTAGCCCGATCCAGCATTGATAGCCCCTGAAAGGCGATGCGGGCTCCAGGAACCTAAGGGCCACTACACGCAGATTGGATGCAGAATGGATGCAGAAAAATTGACTCTAATGAATGCCTATGGGAAAATCTGCATCAGAAAAACTGCGTTTAGTGGAAACAGGCCCATAGACATGCATTGGAGTCAGTTTTTCTGCATCCAATCTGCGTGTAGTGGAAACAGGCCCTTACAATCCTGAGAGACCCCCGTGCAGGCACACTTGCGGTTTACCTTCAGGCTCAGGCGTAAATAGCTGAGCCCGATCGGATCTGCTCTGCTGCGCAGGTGCCAACACCTTGCCCCTGCACAGTAAAACGGATCCGATCGTTTAACCACTTGAGGACCACAGTGTTAAACCCCCCCTAAAGACCAGACCATTTTTCATAAAAAAAGGGCCACTGCAGCTTTAAGGCCTGTGATCGGCTGTCATAGGCTTCAGCCTATGAGAGCGGATCAGCCCTGAGCCTCTGGAAGGGACAGCCGTGTCACACGGCTGTCCCCAGTACAGTGCTGCCTTAGATTGCAGCGCTGTACAGGGTTATTAGATGGCGGTTTTGCCGTCTAACAGTCTCCGAGCGCCGATGGCGGTCCTGGGGCTGCCGCCATTTCCATCGGAGTGACGCGGTTGCCAAGACTTTAAAATAACTTTTGCACTCGATAATAGAAAAAGTACCAAAAAAATAGATTAAAAAGTACCATCAAAATTATTTTCTTGCTTGCTGGTGGCTTAACCACTTTGGGCTCGATTCACAAAAGGGTGCTAACTCAGTTAGCATGCCCAAACCTTTTATTAATCGCACACAAAGTTTAGCGCTGCGTGGTGCGCGCAAATGCAGTCAAAACGTTGCACCGGGTGCACCCAAAACGTTTCACCAGGTGCACCTGAAACGTCGCACCATGCGACGTTTTTGGCGCACCCGATGCGACGGTTTCAGTTTCGCGCACACCGCACAATGCTAAACTTTGCATGTCCTTTATTCTTTAGCGCGCTAAACGTTGCGCATCCTAAAGGGCTTTAGGCGTGCTAAGGGGCTTTTAGTCGTGCTAACTAAGTTAGCACCCTTTTGTGAATCAAGCCCTCTATCTTCCCGAGATGAGTATCTGTGTCCCTGCAAAACACCACTACACGTTGCAGGGACGTAGATACTCATCCCTTGTTGCTGCGTACTCCCGCTCGCTCCCATGTGCGCTGCCACGCTCGTTTTCACCGTTGATCCTTGGTAGGGAGATTAATTAATGTAAACGCAGTTCCCCATTCATTAATCTAAGCCTCCGTGTCAATAAGATCCTGTGGTCATTGTAACTACGGTAGTAACACAACCACGCATTACTTCCTGTTCACTTACTTAGTACCCTAATAGGAAATAATGCATGAGGACATCTTATGGTGAAATAGTAAAATTACATCTATTGTACATACATACATACGGTACTTTATTTTAATAAAAAGACCCACACTTACATTTAAAAAAAACAAAAAACAAATACTTACCTTAGGGACTGAACTTTTTTATATGTCAAGACTCAAGAGGGTATATCACTGTTATTTTTTAAATCATGGGCTTGTAATTAGTGATGGAGGCAAAACTGAAAAAATGCACCTTTATTTCCAAATAATAGTGCCATAGTGGGGAAATAATTTAAATGTTGCAATAACTGGGACAAATGGGCAAGTAAAATGTGTGGGTTTTATCCACAGTAGAACGTTTTATTTTAAAACTATAATGGCCGAAAACTGGGAAATAATAATGATTTTTTTCCCCATTTTTTTCTTATTTTTTTTTCTTATTATTCCCATTAAAATACATTTAGAATCAAATCATTCTTAGCAAAAAGTACCGCCAAAAGAAAGCCTAATTGGTGGTGAAATAAACAACCTGTAGATCATTTCAGTGATAAGTACTGATAAAGTTATTGGCAGATGAATGGACACAGTGTTGAAATGTGAAAATTGCTTTGGTTTTTAAGGGGAATAATCCTTGAACATGAAGTGGTTAAAATGCATTTTATTTACAATGTAAAAAATATAATCTAGGAGAAAACTTAAGAGAAAAAGAGAATTGGATCAGACCCGTAGTCTTTAACCGCTTCCCAACTGCCTAACGCGGAATGCCGGCAGGATAGCGGTTCTCTCATTCCTCCGCGACACATATATGCTTCATCTTGTGAGGAACAAGATTTGAAGGGAGCTTGCGTTCGCACAAGTGCTCGCTCCCATCAGTTTACACAGCAGGCCCCAGCGATCAGCCTGCCAGCCAATGATCAGTGCTGGCATGCTGTTTTTTAAGGTAATTATGTATTTCTTATGCATCTTACACAGCGCTGTACAGATTGTAGTCTTGTCACTTAACTGGCCCTTTGAGGAGCTCACAATCTAATCCCTACTATAGTCATATGTCTATGTAACAGCCAATTAACTTATCTGTATGGTTTTTTTTTGACAAAATGTAGGTCTTTTTTGATATATATATATATATATATATATATATATATATATATATATATATATATACTACAAATAGCAGAAGCAATCAAATACCTCCAAAAGAAAGCTCTATTTGTGAGAAGAAAATGAGGTAAAATTCATTTGGGTGCTAAGATGTATGACCAAGCAATAAACCGTTAAAGTTGTGAAGTGCCGAATTTGTAAAAAATGGCCTGGTCACTAGGGGGTACTAGGGGGTATAAACCTCTGGGGCTCAAGGGGTTAAAGGAAACCAGAGCTCTCGAAAAGCCAAAGTTTTACACATACCTGGGGCTTCCTCAAGCTCCATAAACTCGGATCACTCCCACGCCACTGTCCTCCGCTATCTGCAGCTTCGGGAACCCTGGTCCCCTCTCACTTCTGTCAGTCGTGGGCCGTGGCCAGTCTGACGTAAGAAAACTGCGCTGTTTGTGTATCTCTCCAGCAGGCGCTGGAGAGATACGTAGAGAACGCACTTCTCCTGCATAGACTGGCCCCAACTGACAGAAGTGAGGGGACCCGGTTCCCGAAGCTGCAGACAGAGGAGGATGGTGGCATGATGGGAGTGATCCTAGTTTATGGGGCTTGAGGAAGCCCCAGGTATGTATAAAACTTTTGCTTTTCGGGAGCTCTGGTACACTTTAAGAAGATTACACATGGATAAAACACGCAGGTCAGCGATAACTAGTAAGAAGGGGGTTAACAGCAACACAGCAATCGTGGTTGGGGTGTCTTGGCACCCTATGGAAAAAAATACAGGAGACAAAAAAGGGAGCCCGATAGTGCAGTATGTCAATAATAGGGGTGTGGAGAAATCAATTGATTGAAAGGGCTACTCACAAAGGAGGGTTGCAAGGGGCAACCGACCACAGGAAGCAGGTGGAGACCATAAACCCGACTCCACTCGGGGTGGTCCTGGACGGACCTGGTTGCGGCCGCTCTCTTAAATGAAAAAGGATGGACAAAACATCAACCGTGGTAAAACAACGGGTGTTCTGTCACCACCCCTCGGACAAATATGTACGGGGGTATAACTATGCACAATAAGGGAAAGAGACGCCCTGATTTGAATAAAAGCTTTTAAAACCAGTTTAAAAATGAAAAAGAAAAATGAGGTATCTTACCTCAATGACGAAATCTCTGTAAACGTACAAAAGATTTTTATTTGAGCACAGGCAATGCGTTTCGCGGGTCTGAGCCTCCTTCCTCAGGCCAATACAGTGCCAAATGACAGAAATCATGTAGCATAGGGAGCCTCCCTAAGTCACTATGCTACATGATTTCTGTCATTTGGCACTGTATTGGCCTGAGGAAGGAGGCTCAGACCCGCGAAACGCATTGCCGGTGCTCAAATAAAAATCTTTTGTAAGTTTACAGAGATTTCGTCATTGAGGTAAGATACCTTTATTTTTCTTTTACGTTTTTAAACTGGTTTTAAAAGCTTTTATTCAAATCAGGGCGCCTCTTTCCCTTATTGAGCAACACAGCAAGATCATCTCACACCGTGGAGCAGACTACAACAGAGTAGGGTAGCTCTGCTGCATATCAAATTGAACATGCGCATTAACTAAATTAACAGTGCCATCTTGAGGCCATTGAGTACACACAATCTAAGCATGAAAGCTGTTGCATGTACTGTATATATTCCAACACCTAGAGAAGCTATACAATTTAACCTCTTGAGGACTGCAGGGCTAAACCCCCCTAGTGACCAGGCAATTTTTAGTTTAAAAGGCCACTGCAGCTTTAAGGCCAAGCTGCAGGGCCGCACAACATAGCACACGAGTGATTCCCCCCCCCCCCCCTTTTCTCCCCACCAACAGAGCTGTCTGTTGGTGGGGTCTGATCGCTCCCCCCATGTCTATTTATTTTTTAATAAATATTTGTGTTGCTTTTTTTAAAAAAAAAAAACCTCTTCCTTTAAATCCCTCCCTCTCTCCCTCCCCACAGCCGGCCAATTACGGCGATCGGCTGTCATAGGCTTCTGCCTATGAGAGCCGATCGCTCTCTTGTCCCCCAGGGGGACAGCCGTGTCACACGGCTGTCCCCAGTGCAGCGCTGCTGCTCATCGCAGCGCTGCACCTAGTAAATAGACGGCGTGATCGCCGTCTAACAGTCTCCCGAGTGGCAATAGCCGCTCCGAGACTGAAGGCGGGGCGGAGCTCCGCCCCCCAAGCAGGAGATGCGCGCGCAGCCTGCACGCGCATCTCCTGCAAAACAGAGCCCCAGGACTTTACGCCAATTGGCGTTAGGCGGTCCTGGGGCTGCCGCCGCGGCCACGCCTACTGGCGTGACGCGGTCGGCAAGAGGTTAAAAGGCATGGAATTTCTAAGAAGAAGGTAACATCTTGGAAATTGGGAAGATATTACAGGAAAGTAAATAAAAAAAAACACCTTTCTATTTTTTTAAATTTAATTTTCTACCTAAAAAAACCCCTTTCCCCCGCCTTAGAGAGCTCCATCGCTTGAAGGAGCTGAATGTTCCTGTTTACAGGAGGAATTTCTATAGGTAATTGTGTTCTGTCAGATACGATGGCATCCCCCCCCCCTTCCTCCGCGTCTTGCGGAGCGTTCAGCGCATTCACTCTCTCTCTTTGCCGTGTTCCTTGCCATTGTTCAGCGCACACTTTGTAAATCGTACCATTATAAGTGGTGTGAAGAGACATTCTTAGCTGATGATGGAGCTGACGGCAGGCCGCCTCGCTCTGTACACATGTCCCTGGAATGACAACACGTCTGTATTCATCCTCCGACTGAGAGCAGCTCCATTCTCTCAGCCTGTTGTGACACGATAAAAGTTCTAGAACATCATATTCTTCCTGTTTACAAGATGATACATATTAGAGATGGTGGCGACGATAAGAACACCCTTTGCCTGTGTGATTCTGCCTGCGTAGCCAGGTGTGGCGGAGGCTTGACGGCGGACAGGAAGTCCAAGCGCCTGCTGTGATCTGACCAAAGTGTTTCGGCTGCGCTGAGAAGCAGAACAATAGACCACAAATTGCAGCAAAAACTATGATGGAAACCATAAGTATGAATGAGGAAATACTTCTTGTCAATTAGTGCAAAATACAGTGTATACAAGTGAGGATGATGTTATCCAGTGAGTCGTAACCGACTCTTGTTGATTCTATGGGTTTGCTCTCTTCATGCTGTCCGCTCTTGTACCGTTTCCACCACTTGCCTTAAAGAGGAACTCCAGTGAAAATAATGTAATAAAAAAAGTGCTTAATTTTTACAATAATTATGTATAAATGAATTATTAGTCAGTGTTTGCTCATTGTAAAATCTTTCCTTGCCCTGATTTACATTCATACATTTATAACATGGTGACATTTTTACTGCTGGCAAGTGATGTCAGTAGAAGGAGATGCTGCTTGCTTTTTTTTTTGGCAGTTGGAAACAGCTGTTATTTCCCACAATGCAACAAGGCTCCCACAGTGTGATGTCAGGACCTCAGAGCTGTGAGGCGCTGACATCACACGTGGGAGGGGTTTGTGAAAAGGAAAAGATTTCTCATGGGAAAGGGAGTATCAGCTACTGATTGGGATGAAGTTCAATTCTTGGTCACAGTTTCTCTTTAAGCTCAATCCTGTGTCGGCTTTGATGGGGTCTAGCCAACACGTTTTCTGGCAGGCTTGTCTCCTTTTGTCACTGATCAGTCCTAGCATTAGGTCATTGTCTAAGGAATTTGATCGCATCACGAGACCAAAATATGTGAGTCTGAGTCTGGTGATCTTGACTTCCAGTGACATGTCTGGTCGTATACGTTCCAATACTTATTTGTTTGGCATCCTTGTTGTCCATGAGCCCAGCCGTGCGGTTGCATGCAACCGTTGCGCCGGTCCCAAGCCCGAATAAAGGGGGAGGGTTGGAGAATGACCCAACAACCTACTCTGTCAAAAAAAATTGCCAAGAAAATGTTATAGACAGGCTCTCAAATGTAAACAACACAATATCCCTCTAATCTGAATCAGATAAAAATTAACTTTTATTAGTCAATTAAAATAAAGACTGACTGACACTATGCATACTCTCTAGTATTGTCAGGCCTACTGCGTAAGTAATAAGGAGGTCACACCGTAACCTAGGCCTAGTTACAATACTACAAAATTATTAAAATCACACAACCCCCACCAAACAACCCGACATGTTTCACTCCTAAACGGAGCTTTTTCAAGGGTGAAGTGACATTAAAGTGCAATAAGTGATAAGGTGCAAATTTACATAATTGTACAAGTATAGAGTATGGCCGTTAGGCTCATAACATCATAGCAGCCAAACAGAGATGGCAAATGGCTCTCCTTATATACCCTGTCCCGGGGTGTGGTGGACATATCTCCTCCCTCAGAGGTCACCCTCTGGTGGGGCCAGCACTCTATTGGTTATGAGTGCTGTTCGTCATGTCCTCCACCAATTGGGAAGAAGATATATACATTCCCTGTGTGTTAATAAAACCCCCTACGAGAAATTCTGTGCCATCAAAAGGCACATGATACAGTGCTTCCAATATAGGTAGGGGCATACCTGGGCGCTGTACACATCAGCTCCCCTCAAATGCATGCAGAATGTTCAATACTGGACCCTTCCGCCGTGATGAGGCCATCCTTGAGGAAGGGACCCTAACCTCTAACTAAATACCAAATAAGCATAGTGTAAACCTGGAAGCAGCTGGCCATAAAATGGCTTACACATTTTAAAAACAGGCCGCATCTGAAATGACTACCAACAGAGGTGTGCAGGCCCCCCTAGAGGAAAATACACATCTTGTATTCAAAACAGATGCTAAACTGTGCACTAGAGCCCTAACGTCTGCATAACACCAGCAGCCAAGGAAAGTAAACACCGTAGGAACGCCCCTGGTGAGCGTTTTAAGCAGGGACTTGCTCTCCTCTGCGCGCGGCCATTCCCTGGGAAACTGCAGCCCCAGGACTTGACGCCAATTTGCGTTAGTTGGTCCTGGGGCTGCCGCCGCGGCCATGCCCATCAGCGTTTGGCGGTCCCCAGGTAGTTAAGGTGTTGGGGGGGTTGAGGGCCCTGGGACGCCTCTTAGTCCAATAGCAATGGGTGCGATAGCTGGGGTGGGAGGGATGGAGGGGCGCACTTTGTTGTCTCAGCCTTGGGTGCTGGAGGACCAGGGGCATAGCAATAGGGGTAGCAGAGGTTGCAACCGTATCAGGGTCCTTTGGTCAGAGGGGCCCCGAAGGACCCTCTCTCAACTACAGTATTAGCTCTCTATTGGTCCTGTACTCATAATGACTTCTATAGATACTTTCAATAGTGCTCCTCATCCCCTTCTTGCACCTCTGACACTGTAGTTGCCATTGGCAGGTTTTGCTTTGCCGTATCAATTGTTATGTATAAAGTGTTTGGGGGGCCCCAATGTAAAACTTGCATCGGGGCCCACAGCTCCTTAGCTACGCCACTGTTGAGGACTAGTGTCGGGCGAACAGTGTTCGCCACTGTTCGGGTTCTGCAGAACATCACCCTGTTCGGGTGATGTTCGAGTTCGGCCAAACGTTCCCCGAACGTTCGGCTAGCGCTGTGATTGGCCGAACGGGTCACGTGGTTCGGAACCGAACGCGCTCTGATTGGCCGAACTGTCACGTGGTTCGGGTAAATAAATACCCGAACCACGTCATATCTCCGCCATTTGTCTGTGGGTTTAGCTTTGGGTAGGCAGGCAGGGTAGTTCGCGCTCCAGCCACACTAGCCAGGGTCCCCCCAGTCATTGTGTCGTTGCTGGGAATAGTAGTACACCGCTCGCTCAGCCACACTATATAGCATTCTGTTTACTGCCACTCTGTGTACCTCGCTCAGCCACACAATATAGCATTCTGTTTACTGTTCTGTGTCTGCTGGGAATAGTAGTACACCGCTCGCTCAGCCACACTATATAGCATTCTGTTTACTGCCACTCTGTGTACCTCGCTCAGCCACACTATATAGCATTCTGTTTACTGTTCTGTGTCTGCTGGGAATAGTAGTACACCGCTCGCTCAGCCACACTATATAGCATTCTGTTTACTGCCACTCTGTGTACCTCGCTCAGCCACACTATATAGCATTGTGTTTACTGCCACTCTGTATCTGCTGGGAATAGTAGTACACCGCTCGCTCAGCCACACTATATAGCATTGTGTTTACTGCCACTCTGTGTCTGCTGGGAATAGTAGTACACCGCTCGCTCAGCCACACTATATAGCATTGTGTTTACTGCCACTCTGTGTACCTCGCTCAGCCACACTATATAGCATTGTGTTTACTGCCACTCTGTGTACCTCGCTCAGCCACAAACGACTACGCAACACTCCTGGACCCCAACCAAGTAACATGAACAATGACCAACTGTGATGGGTTAGCGTTTCCGGTCCCTGTTTATTGAACCTCTCATCTGTATTACATTTATGACTGCATGGCGACAAAAAGCATGTTACCTGTGCAAAGAAACATGACATTTTCCACATTTAAAAGACAGTTTTTCCTTTGAAACTTTGCAATCAATTTTCTCAAAAACTATAAGCTCTTTTTCAAATATTTTTTTTCCTCTTGTACCCACTCCCAAGGTGCACATACCCTGCAAATTTGGGGTATGTAGCATGTAAGGAAGCTTTACAAAGCACGAAAGTTCGGGTCCCCATTGACTTCCATTATGTTCGGAGTTCGGCGCGAACACCCGAACATCGCGGCGATGTTCGGCGAACGTTCGCGAACCCGAACATCTAGGTGTTCGCCCAACACTATTGAGGACCTTGTTCCGGCTCTGGCCCAGCCAGTTGACCATGACGTAGGGATTGGAGCTAGAATATTTTTTTTACTTGGGGGTGTGGCCTGTGTTGAAGGGGTGGCGTTGAGGGCGACCGGAATGCAACAAGGAAGGAAAAAGTTCTGCACAAACTCCTGTGTGTAATCGAGTCCCAATTTATTAATGCAGGTAAAAAGCCATACAGTCAAGGAGCTAAGAATGCTTGTACCTGCTGCAGGCTCCAGAGTTGTAAATCCGGCCCTGTGTGACAGAGAAAAATAACACGGGGGCACTCTGCTTACTGAACTTTTAGACAGGTATATTTATAACTGTGTTCAGAGCTGGTTTTAGATCTTTATGTGGGTGAAATTTGTATATTCTGGCGTATAAGACTACTTTTTAACCCTTGAAAATCTTCGGAGAAGTCAAGGGTCGTCTTATACGCCGGATTTCATTGATGACGGGTGATACACCCTATCCTGTTACCGACTATCAGACCTCGCTGCTGAGGACTGTAGTGAAGCAGCGCAGGCGCACATGCGTATGATCTGAGGGGCAGAGAAGGAGGTATATAGGATACAAGGTGGGCCGGAAGGGTGAAAGAGGTGTGTTTTATGGGCACAGCGCAATCTATTCTTCCATACCGCTCTGATAAACAGGTAGACAGGGAGAGCTGACCAATCCACTTAGGGAGTTGACCAATGCAACCAGTCGCCTATATACTGGGTACCACATACAGTACAGCACCAGGATCTGTTCATCATACATAGCACCAGTATACAGTGGCGGACATACGGCCGTGCAGGCCGTGCCGCCGCACGAGGGCCCCTGAAGTTCCGTTTTCTTCAGGGGCCCATTAAGTATTTTTTTTTTTTAATTTTTTGTAAATTATTTTATTCCCCGGGGGGCCCCCCGATTCCTATCCTCCCTCCCTCCCTCACCTCGGGGGGGGCCCCCTCCCGATATGCGCGGCGGGAGAGCGAGCGAGCGAGCGGCAAATGCAGGAAGTCTTCAGGGCTCTCCAGGCATCCGCTAGAGGCCCAGCCGCTTAGTCTCCAATATGTCTCCAGTTGGAGACATATTGGAGACTCAGCGGCTGGGCCTCTAGCGGATGCCTGGAGAGCCCTGAAGACTTCCTGCATTTGCCGCTCGCTCTCCCGCCGCGCATATCGGGAGGGGGCCCTGTGAGGTGAGGAAGGAAGGGAGGGAGGGAGGATAGGAGTCGGGCCCCCCACCCGGATAGCTACCCACCCGGCTACCTAACCACCTACCCACCCGGCTACCTACCTACCCACCCACCAGGCTTCCTACCTACCCACCCGACTACCTAACCACCCACCAGGCTTCCTACCAACCTACCCACCCGGCTACCTACCCACCCACCAGGCTTCCTACCTAACCACCCACCCAACTACCTAACCACCCACCCGGCTACCTACCCACCCGGCTACCTACCCACCCACCAGGCTTCCTACCTAACCACCCACCCAACTACCTAACCACCCACCCGGCTACCTACCCACCCGGCTACCTACCCACCCGGCTACCTACCTACCTACCCACCCGGCTACCTACCTACCTAACCACCCACCCGGCTACCTACCTAACCACCCACCCGGCTACCTACCTAACCACCCACCCGGCTACCTACCCGGCTAGTTACCAACCCACCCACCAGGCTACCTACCCACCCACCCGGCTACCCACCCACCCACCAGGCTACCTACCTACCTACCCACCCGGCTACCTACCTAACCACCCACCCGGCTACCTACCTAACCACCCACCCGGCTACCTACCGGGCTAGTTACCAACCCACCCACCAGGCTACCTACCCACCCACCAGGCTACCTACCTACCCACCCACCCACCAGGCTACCTACCTACCCACCAGGCTTCCTACCTACCCACCCGGCTACCTACCTACCCACCCGGCTACCTACCCACCCACCAGGCTTCCTACCTACCCACCCGGCTACCTACCTAACCACCCACCCGGCTACCTACCTACCCACCCACCCGGCTACCCACCCACCAGGCTTCCTACCTACCTACCCACCAGGCTACCTACCTAACCACCCACCCGGCTACCTACCTAACCACCCACCCGGCTACCTACCTAACCACCCACCAGGCTACCTACCCACCCACCAGGCTACCTACCTAACCACCCACCCGGCTACCTACCTAACCACCCACCCGGCTACCTACCGGGCTAGTTACCAACCCACCCACCAGGCTACCTACCTACCTACCCACCCACCAGGCTACCTACCTAACCACCCATCCGGCTACCTACCGGGCTAGTTACCAACCCACCCACCAGGCTACCTACCCACCCACCAGGCTACCCACCCACCCACCCACCAGGCTACCTACCCACCCACCAGGCTACCCACCCACCCACCCACCAGGCTACCTACCTAACCACCCACCCGGCTACCTACCTAACCACCCACCCGGCTACCTACCTAACCACCCACCTGGCTACCTACCGGGCTAGTTACCAACCCACCCACCAGGCTACCTACCTACCCACCCACCAGGCTACCTACCTAACCACCCACCCGGCTACCTACCAGGCTAGTTACCAACCCACCCACCAGGCTACCTACCTACCCACCCACCGGGCTACCTACCTACCTACCGGGCTAGTTACCCACCCACCAGGCTACCTACCCACCCACCCACCCACTCACCCACCCACTAGGCTACCTATCCACCCAACCACCCATGGGAGCTGCGCGCCGGATGGAGGCTGGGACAGGAGGTCTGCTGCTGCAGGTGAGTAAATGTTTTTGTTTTATTTATATTAGCAGGTGTATGTTCTGGGCAGGTCTGCCACATGATTGCATGTATTTTCTGGGCATATCTGCCGACATGATTGCACGTATTTTCTGGGCATATCTGCCGACTTGTTTGCACGTATTTTCTGGGCATATCTGCCGACTTGATTGCATGTATTTTCTGGGCATATCTGCCGACTTGTTTGCACGTATTTTCTGGGCATATCTGCCGACTTGATTGCATGTATTTTCTGGGCATATCTGCCGACTTGATTGCACGTATTTTCTGGGCATATCTGCCGACATGATTGCACGTATTTTCTGGGCATATCTGCCGACATGATTGCACGTATTTTCTGGGCATATATGTGTATTTTCTTGAGAAAACCTGCACAATTATGTGAATTTTCTGGGGAAAGGGTCACCAAAACTTGGGCCCACTGTCTTTGCGTTGCACTTTTCAAGGGAACCTGAGGTGAGAATAATATTGAGGCTGACATATTTCTCTCCTTTTAAGCAATACCAGTTGCCTGGCTGCCGTGCTGGTCCTCTGCCTCTTATTCTTTCAACCATAGACCCTGAACAAGCATGCAGCAGGTCAGGGGTTTCTGACAATATTGTCAGAACTGAGAAGATTAGCTGCATGCTTGTTGCTGGTGTAATTCAGTTTATTACTGCAGACAAATAGATCAGCAGGGCCGCAAGGCAACTAGTATTGTTTAAAAGGAAATAAACCCTCACCCCGGGTTCGCTTTAAGTTACAGTTAGCTTCGCCCTCATCCGGTCATTGCCACGCCCATTTTTTGCCGCGGCGCTATGCGCCGCAGGCTCTATCCACTATTTTTTGCCGCGGCGCGCTTTGCGCGCCGCAGGCTGTAGCCACGCCCATATTTTGCCGCGGCGCAGGTCATAGGGGGCCCACAATTACAATTTTGCACAGGGGCCCACTGCTGGCTGTGTCCGCCACTGCCAGTATATCATGTCTTTTTTTAATTATTTTATTTGGAGTGCGTTGGAAGAGGGGTAGTCTTATACAGCGAGTATATCCCAAACTCTATATTTTAACTGGAAAAATTGGGGGTCGTCTTATACGCCCAGTCGTCTTATACGCCGGAATATACGGTATGTATTAGTAAATGAATCCCTTCAAAAATGCAGAAAGTGATGCATAAACAAAGATTGGTGGGGGTGAAATGGCCGTCAAGATAGGGAAGTGGATCAGCAGATCTCCAGTAGAGAAATGTTTTTATAAAGTTCATTCATCTCCTTGGGTGGCTGCGATTGGCTCACTGTAAGCATTTTTTTTACTTACAGACTAATATAAGTATTTGTAATGGTTTTGTGCAGGAGGCAGGAGGGAAGAGGTTAAAGTCGAGCTGCTCTCCTCATCAACCTGTGACAAATTCTGCCCGGCCACACCAATTTCACACAGTGTTAGGAGTGAAGCCAGGCTCAGACCGCTACGGGTGCGCTGGGAACGCATGGTTGCCCATCAAGCCGAAATCATTACAGATCTATGGTGCCGACGTGGCCTGGATTTAACAAGGGGGTTTAAGGCTAGCTGGAGTTATTATATAAAATGACGTTCTGTGGTAAAGCCACACATGCAGCAATCCAATCATTTAATCAATCAAATCAGGCAGCCTAACGCCTGGTACACACCTTCAATTTTGATTGGGCAAATACTATCATACTACATGGAGCTGGTAAAATGGACCAGTCATTGGCCAATACAAATTGAAGGTGTGTACGAGGCTTAAAGTGTACCTGAGATGGGCATTGTGGGTGTATTTCAGTGGCATAGCAATAGGAGGCACAAAGTGGATGGGGTGTGTGAGCACCCTAGAGCAAAAGATACAATATAGAAAACGGGAGCCCAATTGTGCAGTATGTCAAAGTAACACAATTTGTGGAAAGAATTAAGCAAAAGGTCTACTCACAAAGGTGGGTTGCTAGGGGCAACTGACCACTGGCAGCAGGTGGAGAGACAATGAACCTGACTCAAATCGGGGTGGTCCGTTAGGACCTCGGCTGGTCGCTCTCCTTGATAAAAAGAAGCACTAGGCTCGTGTAAAAACACCGTGGCTAATGCTTATACCCCTTCAACGGGGGATGTTGAAGGGTGGATTTAGCACGTACAGGGGATAAAGAGGCACTCTGGTTGTGTAAAATATGTTAAAAACAAATAAAAAGAAACATGTGAGGTGGCTTACCTCAGAGGCAAAATTCTTATGACACAGAATTTTTAATAACAAAGCACTGGCAACGCATTTCACGGGCCTGAGCCCGCTTCCTCAGACCAATAAAAGTGCCAACAGTCTCTAAACCACTAACTTAGGGATAGTGTTGGGCGAACATCTAGATGTTCGGGCCGAACAGGCCGAACATGGCCGCGATGTTCGGGTGTTCGACCCGAACTCCGAACATAATGGAAGTCAATGGGGACCCGAACTTTTGTGCTTTGTAAAGCCTCCTTACATGCTACATACCCCAAATTTACAGGGTATGTGCACCTTGGGAGTGGGTACAAGAGGAAAAAAAAATTAGCAAAAAGAGGTTATAGTTTTTGAGAAAATCGATTTTAAAGTTTCAAAGGGAAAACTGTCTTTTAAATGCGGGAAATGTCTGTTTTCTTTGCACAGGTAACATGCTTTTTGTCGGCATGCAGTCATAAATGTAATACATATAAGAGGTTCCAGGAAAAGGGACCGGTAACGCTAACCCAGCAGCAGCACACGTGATGGAACAGGAGGAGGGTGGCGCAGGAGGAGAAGGCCACGCTTTGTGAGACACAACAACCCAGGCCTTGCATGAGGACAAGAAGCGTGCGGATAGCATGCTTTGTACCGCCATGCAGTCATAAATGTAATAAAGATAAGTGGTTCAATAAACAGGGACCACGCGGCAACGCTAACCCAGCAGCAGCAGACGTGATGGAACAGGAGGAGGCGCAGGAGGAGAAGGCCACGCTTTGTGAGACACAACAACCCAGGCCTTGCATGAGGACAAGAAGCGTGCGGATAGCATGCTTTGTACCGCCATGCAGTCATAAATGTAATAAAGATAAGAGGTTCCATAAACAGGGACCGGCAACGCTAACCCAGCAGCAGCAGCAGCACACGTGATGGAACAGGAGCAGGCGCAGGAGGAGAAGGCCACGCTTTGTGAGACACAACAACCCAGGCCTTGCATGAGGTACCGCCATGCAGTCATAAATGTAATAAAGATAAGTGGTTCAATAAACAGGGACCACGCGGCAACGCTAACCCAGCAGCAGCAGACGTGATGGAACAGGAGGAGGCGCAGGAGGAGAAGGCCACGCTTTGTGAGACACAACAACCCAGGCCTTGCATGAGGTACCGCCATGCAGTCATAAATGTAATAAAGATAAGTGGTTCAATAAACAGGGACCACGCAGCAACGCTAACCCAGCAGCAGCAGACGTGATGGAACAGGAGGAGGCGCAGGAGGAGAAGGCCACGCTTTGTGAGACACAACAACCCAGGCCTTGCATGAGGTACCGCCATGCAGTCATAAATGTAATAAAGATAAGTGGTTCAATAAACAGGGACCATGCGGCAACGCTAACCCAGCAGCAGCAGACGTGATGGAACAGGAGGAGGCGCAGGAGGAGAAGGCCACGCTTTGTGAGACACAACAACCCAGGCCTTGCATGAGGTACCGCCATGCAGTCATAAATGTAATAAAGATTAGAGTTGGGCCGAACGGTTCGCCGGCGAACAGGGTTCGCGCGAACTTAGGTGGTTCGCGTGCGGGTACCGCACGCGAACCTTTTGCGGAAGAAGTTCGGTTCGCCCCATAATGCACCTGAGGGTCAACTTTGACCCTCTACATCACAGTCAGCAGGCCCAGTGTAGCCAATTAGGCTACACTAGCCCCTGGAGCCCCACCCCCCCTTATATAAGGCAGGCAGCGGCGGCCATTACGGCCACTCGTGTGCCTGCATTAGTCAGAGTAGGGCGAGCTGCTGCAGACTGTCTCTCAGGGAAAGATTAGTTAGGCTTAACTTCTTCCTGGCTGCATACCTGTTCTGTTCAGTGAGCCCTCAGCCCACTGCATACCTGTACTGTGATCCTGCCACTGCATACCTGTTCAGTGATCCTGCCACAGCATACCTGTTCTGTTCAGTGAGCCCTCAGCCCACTGCATACCTGTACTGTGATACTGCCACTGCATACCTGTTCAGTGATCCTGCCACAGCATACCTGTTCTGTTCAGTGAGCCCTCAGCCCACTGCATACCTGTACTGTGATCCTGCCACTGCATACCTGTTCAGTGATCCTGCCACAGCATACCTGTTCTGTTCAGTGAGCCCTCAGCCCACTGCATACCTGTACTGTGATCCTGCCACTGCATAGCTGTTCAGTGATCCTGCCACAGCATACCTGTTCTGTTCAGTGAGCCCCCAGCCCACTGCATACCTGTACTGTGATCCTGCCACTGCATACCTGTTCAGTGATCCTGCCACAGCATACCTGTTCTGTTCAGTGAGCCCTCAGCCCACTGCATACCTGTACTGTGATCCTGCCACTGTATACCTGTTCTGTTCAGTGGACCCGCCACTGTATACCTGTTCTGTGAACCCGCCACTGTATACCTGTTCTGTTCAGTGGACCTGCCACTGTATACCTGTTTAGTGAACACGCCACTGCATACCTGTTGTGTTCAGTGAACCTGCCACTGCATACCTATTCTGTGAACCCGCCACTGTATACCTGTTCTGTTCAGTGGACCCGCCACTGTATACCTGTTCTGTGAACCCGCCACTGTATACCTGTTCTGTTCAGTGGACCTGCCACTGTATACCTGTTTAGTGAACACGCCACTGCATACCTGTTGTGTTCAGTGAACCTGCCACTGCATACCTATTCTGTGAACCCGCCACTGTATACCTGTTCTGTTCAGTGGACCCGCCACTGTATACCTGTTCTGTGAACCCGCCACTGTATACCTGTTCTGTTCAGTGGACCTGCCACTGTATACCTGTTTAGTGAACACGCCACTGCATACCTGTTGTGTTCAGTGAACCTGCCACTGCATACCTGTTCTGTGAACCCGCCACTGTATACCTGTTCTGTTCAGTGGACCCGCCACTGTATACCTGTACTGTTCAGTGAACCCACCGCATCAGTGCGCATACCTGTGCAGTTAAGTGAACCCACCTACCTACGTGAGTGCACGCAGTGTGATATACCACTCCGTGCATACCCGATATGGACAAAACAGGTAGAGGAAGAGGAAGAGGTAGTGGCAGAGGCAGAGGAAGGCCACCCGGCAGGTCTGCGCGAGGTCGTGTAAATGTAATTTCGTGTGGACCTGGCCCACAGTACAGTGCTCGGAAGAAGGCACGTCCCATCACCTCCCAAGATTGTCAGGACGTGGTTGAGTATTTAGCGACACAGAACACCTCATCTTGCTCAGCCACCAGCGCTACTACTAGCACCACTTCCGCTGCATTTGACACTTCGCAAGAATTATTTAGTGGTGGTGAAATCACTGATGCACAGCCATTGTTACAGCCAGATGAATTTTCACCAGCTCATATGTCTGCGTTACGCGACAACACTATGGATGTAACGTGTAAGGAGGATGAAGGACCTACACATTTGGATTTTTCTGAGGCAAGCGAAGCTGGGCAGGATGATTACGATGATGACGATGATAGGGATCCTCTGTATGTTCCCAATAGAGGAGATGAAGAGGGGGACAGTTCAGAGGGGGAGTCAGAGAGTAGTAGGAGGATAGAAGTTGCTGAAAGAAGCTGGGGAAGCTCTTCGTCAGAAACAGCTGGTGGCAGAGTCCGGCACCATGTATCGCCAGATTCGCCACCTATGTACAGCCAGCCAACTTGCCCTTCAGCATCAGCTGCTGAGGTCCCCATAGTGCCCACATCCCAGGGTGGCTCAGCGGTGTGGAAATTTTTTAATGTGTGTGCCTCAGATCGGACCAAAGCCATCTGTTCGCTCTGCCAACAAAAATTGAGCCGTGGAAAGGCCAACACTCACGTAGGGACAAGTGCCTTACGAAGGCACCTGGAGAAAAGGCACAAACAGCAATGGGATGGCCACCTGAGCAAAAGCAGCAGCAGCACACAAAAGCAAAGTCACCCTCCTTCTCCTCTTCCTCCTTCAGGTGCATCATCTGCTTATGCCGCTCTCTCCCTTGCACCTTCACAGGCACCCTCCTCCACTCCGCCTCTGCCCTTGAGCGGTTCCTGCTCCTCTGCCCACAGCAGCAGTCAGGTGTCCGTGAAGGAAATGTTTGAGCGGAAGAAGCCACTTTTGGCCAGTCACCCCCTTGCCCGGCGTCTGACAGCTGGCGTGGCGGAACTGTTAGCTCGCCAGCTGTTACCATACCGGCTGGTGGACTCTGAGGCCTTCCGTAAATTTGTGGCCATCGGAACACCGCAGTGGAAGATGCCAGGCCGCACTTATTTTTCCAGAAAGGCCATACCCCAACTGCACCGTGAAGTTGAGAGGCAAGTGGTGTCATCTCTTGCAAAGAGCGTTGGGTCAAGGGTACACCTGACCACGGATGCCTGGTCTGCCAAGCACGGGCAGGGCCGCTACATTACCTACACAGCCCATTGGGTGAACCTGGTGGTGAACGATGGCAAGCAGAAAGCGGCGGACCAAATTGTGACACCTCCACGGCTTGCAGGCAGGCCTCCTGCCACCTCCTCTCCTCCTGCTACATGCTCTTCGCTGTCCTCCTCCTCCTCCTTGGCTGAGTGGCAGTTCTCCTCTCCAGCTACACAGCCCCAGCTCCGCAGGGCCTATGCTGCATGCCAGGTACGACGGTGTCACGCCATCTTAGACATGGCTTGTCTCAAAGCGGAGAGTCACACTGGAGCAGCTCTCCTGGCTGCTCTTAAGAAACAGGTGGATGAGTGGCTGACCCCGCACCACCTGGAGATAGGCAACGTGGTGTGCGACAACGGCAGCAATCTGCTTGCCGCTTTGCATATGGGGAAGCTGACACACATACCCTGCATGGCACATGTCATGAATCTGGTGGTTCAAAGATTTGTGGCAAAGTACCCTGGCTTAGCGGATGTCCTGAAGCAGGCCAGGAAGTTCTGTGGGCATTTGAGGCGCTCTTACACAGCCATGGCACGATTTGCAGAAATTCAGCGTAAAAACAACATGCCGGTGAGACGCCTCATTTGCGATAGCCCCACTCGCTGGAACTCGACCCTCCTCATGTTCTCCCGCCTGCTAGAACAGAAGAAAGCCGTCACCCAGTACCTCTACAACTGGAGTAGAACGAAACAGTCTGGGAAGATGGGGATGTTCTGGCCCGACAACTGGACAATGATGAAAAATGCATGCAGGCTCATGCGGCCGTTTGAGGAGGTGACCAACCTGGTGAGCCGCAGTGAGGGCACCATCAGCGACTTAATTCCCTACGCGTACTTCTTGGAGCGTGCTGTGCGTAGAGTGGCGGATGAAGCTGCGAATGAGCGTGACCAGGAACCGTTACGGCAGGAACAGGCATGGGACCAATTTTCATCAGACCCAGCTGTTTCCTCAACACCTGCGGCAGCACAGAGGGGGGAGGAGGAGGAAGAAGAGAGGTCATGTGCAGAAGATGAGTCAGACTCAGAGGATGATGAGCAAGGTGTTTCTTTGGGGGAGGAGGAGGAGGAGGAGGGGACAGCGGCAGGAGAACAACCGCAGCAGGCGTCGCAGGGGGCTTGTGCTGCGCAACCTTCCCGTGGTATTGTTCGCGGCTGGGGGGAGGAGGTTGACTTACCTGACGTCACTGAGGAAGAGCAAGAGGAGATGGAGGGTACTGGATCCGACTTTGTGCAGATGTCGTCTTTTATGCTGTCCTGCCTGTTGAGGGACCCCCGTATAAAAAACCTCAAGGGGAATGAGCTGTACTGGGTGGCCACACTACTAGACCCTCGGTACAGGCACAAAGTGGCGGACCTGTTACCAACTCACCGGAAGGTGGAAAGGATGCAGCACATGCAGAACCAGCTGTCAACTATGCTTTACAATGCCTTTAAGGGTGATGTGACGGCACAACGCCAGCAAGGTACCACTGCCACTAATCCTCCTCCCGTGTCCACGCAGTCAAAGACAGGACGCTCCAGCGATCTCATGGTGATGTCGGACATGCGGACGTTCTTTAGTCCAACGCCTCGCCGTAGCCCTTCCGGATCCACCCTCCACCAACGCCTGGAACGGCAGGTAGCCGACTACCTGGCCTTAAGTGTGGATGTAGACACTGCTGTGAACAGCGATGAGGAACCCTTGAACTACTGGGTGCGCAGGCTTGACCTGTGGCCAGAGCTGTCCCAATTTGCCATCCAACTTCTCTCCTGCCCTGCCGCAAGCGTCCTCTCAGAAAGGACCTTCAGCGCAGCTGGAGGCATTGTCACAGAGAAGAGAAGTCGCCTAAGTCACAAAAGTGTTAAGTACCTCACCTTTATAAAAATGAATGAGGCATGGATCCCGGAGGGCTGCTGCCCGCCCCAAGACTAAGTCAGTCCCCGCACATACAGCATCTCTGCCTGCACGCCGTGTGACTGGCTGCCTGGCCTGCCCCAAGAAGACTAAGTCGCTCCCAGTCCCTCCACACAGCATGTCTGCCTGCAGGCCGCTTCACTACCTTCTCCGCCACCACCAACAGGGTCCGGGACTCCAGGCGGATTGCTGAATTTTTTAGGCCGCTGCTAGCAGCGGCCGCTGTAATAATTTTTCGGGTGCGTGTACATGACTGCCTAATTTTTCTGGCTGCACTGCGGGCAGCTGCAACAACAAAAGAAAAGGCATGAACATGCGCCCATTCCCCTTCGTGATCATTACCTTGCCGTGGTGAAGGGGCTTGCGTATCACAATGGAGCAATGACCGGCGCCTAGATGAGTGTCTCGGGGGGCACACCCACGATAATAAGGTCGTTGCCTCATTGTGGTCAGACCAAATTTGATCAGCTGGACAGTCACTGTTCTGTCATTCAGCTACATCAGCCAGGTGACTGACCATATGGGCTGTAAAGCCACCAAAACCTGCACTCTCGCCATGGTGCGCACCAGTCCAGCACGGCCGTCACTACACAAACAGCTGTTTGCGGTGCGTTACACGATGAGTTTGGTGCGTCAGTGTGAAGCAGTACCTTAATTACACTACCTGATTGATGTATACACATGCAAGATGTTTGAAAGCACTTTAGGCCTGTCATTTAACATTCAATGTGATTTCTGCCCTTAAAACGCTGCTTTGCGTCAAATCCAGATTTTTCCCGGGGACTTTTGGCATGTATCCCACTCCGCCATCCCCCCCTCCAGGTGTTAGACCCCTTGAAACATCTTTTCCATCACTTTTGTGGCCAGCATAATTAATTTTTTTTTTCAAAGTTCGCATCCCCATTGAAGTCTATTGCGGTTCGCGAACTTTAACGCGAACCGAACCTTTCGCGAAAGTTCGCGAACCCGGTTCGCGAACCGAAAATCGGAGGTTCGGCCCAACTCTAATAAAGATAAGTGGTTCAATAAACAGGGACCACGCGGCAACGCTAACCCAGCAGCAGCAGACGTGATGGAACAGGAGGAGGCGCAGGAGGAGAAGGCCACGCTTTGTGAGACACAACAACCCAGGCCTTGCATGAGGTACCGCCATGCAGTCATAAATGTAATAAAGATAAGTGGTTCAATAAACAGGGACCACGCGGCAACGCTAACCCAGCAGCAGCAGACGTGATGGAACAGGAGGAGGCGCAGGAGGAGAAGGCCACGCTTTGTGAGACACAACAACCCAGGCCTTGCATGAGGACAAGAAGCGTGCGGATAGCATGCTTTGTACCGCCATGCAGTCATAAATGTAATAAAGATAAGTGGTTCAATAAACAGGGACCACGCGGCAACGCTAACCCAGCAGCAGCAGACGTGATGGAACAGGAGGAGGCGCAGGAGGAGAAGGCCACGCTTTGTGAGACACAACAACCCAGGCCTTGCATGAGGTACCGCCATGCAGTCATAAATGTAATAAAGATAAGTGGTTCAATAAACAGGGACCACGCGGCAACGCTAACCCAGCAGCAGCAGACGTGATGGAACAGGAGGAGGCGCAGGAGGAGAAGGCCACGCTTTGTGAGACACAACAACCCAGGCCTTGCATGAGGACAAGAAGCGTGCGGATAGCATGCTTTGTACCGCCATGCAGTCATAAATGTAATAAAGATAAGAGGTTCCATAAACAGGGACCGGCAACGCTAACCCAGCAGCAGCAGCAGCACACGTGATGGAACAGGAGCAGGCGCAGGAGGAGAAGGCCATGCTTTTTGAGACACAACAACCCAGGCCTTGCATGAGGACAAAAAGCGTGCGGATATAGCAGCAATGCTTTTTGCCGCCATGCAGTCATAAATGTAATACAGATGAGAGGTTCAATAAACAGGGACCGGAAACGCTACACCATCCCAGATGTTCATTGGTCATGTTACTTGGTTGGGGTCCTGGAGTGTTGCGTAGTCGTTTCCAATCCAGGATTGATTCATTTTAATTTGAGTCAGACGGTCTGCATTTTCTGTGGAGAGGCGGATACGCCGATCTGTGACGATGCCTCCGGCAGCACTGAAACAGCGTTCCGACATAACGCTGGCTGCCGGGCAAGCCAGCACCTCTATTGCGTACATTGCCAGTTCGTGCCAGGTGTCTAGCTTCGATACCCAATAGTTGAAGGGTGCAGATGGATTGTTCGACACAGCTACGTCATCTGACATGTAGTCCTTGACCATCTTCTCCAGGCGATCGGTGTTGGAGGTGGATCTGCACGCTTCCTGTTCAGTGGGCTGCTGCTGCATGGGTGTCAGAAAATTTTCCCACTCCAAGGACACTGCCGATACCATTCCCTTTTGGGCACTAGCTGCGGCTTGCGTTGTTTGCTGCCCTCCTGGGTTTGCGGAAGTCAGTCTGTCGGCGTACAACTGGCTAGAGGAGGGGGAGGATGTCAATCTCCTCTCTAAAGTCTCCACAAGGGCCTGCTGGTATTCTTCCATTTGACCTGTCTGACTCTTTCTTCAAGCAGTTTTGGAACATTGTGTTTGTACCGTGGATCCAGAAGGGTATAAACCCAGTAATTGGTGTTGTCCAGAATGCGCACAATGCGTGGGTCGCGTTCAATGCAGTCTAGCATGAATTGAGCCATGTGTGCAAGAGTCCTACCAGAATCCTCATCATCCTCTTGTGAGCGTTGTGATAGTTGTTGTGATGCATCATAGTCGTCACCTTCCTCCTGGTCTGCTTCTGCTGACCATTCGCGCTGAATTGTGGAAGTCCAACGTGCACCGCTCTGGCCCTCGTCAGTGGTGGCATGAAATTCCTGCTCCAAGCGTGCTAGCATGTGCAGCGTAGAATTCCAGCGTGTAGGGACATCACACAGCAAGCGATGGTGGGGGAGATTGAAGCGCTCCTGCATCTTGGCGAATGCCCCCGAAGAAGTACTGGAATTTCTACAATGTTTGGCCACTCGACGCACCTTCAACAGAGGATCGGCCACGCCTGGGTATGTCCTCAGGAACCGCTGAACTACTAGGTTCATCACGTGCGCCAGGCAAGGGATGTGTGTCAGCTTAGCCAACCTTAAAGCGCGAATGAGATTACTCCCATTATCACACACAACCATGCCCGGTTTCAAGTCCAGCGGTGCCAGCCACAAATCCGTCTGTTCCTTTATTCCCTTCCAAATTTCCTCCCCTGTGTGCTGCTTATCCCCAAGGCAGATCAGCTTCAGCAACGCTTGCTGACGCATGCCAACAGCTGTGCTGCACTGCTTCCACAATCCTACTGCTGCTGGGTTAGCGTTTCCGGATGAGGTACAGCTTTGAGATGCGTTGGAGGAGAAGGAGTCAGAGAGGTAGGTGCTGCTGTTGTTATCCAGTGGGAGGGACGGCGGTGCAGCTGTTTGCGGCGTGGGCAACACCCGCGCCGTAGCAGCTGAGGAATCGCTGCCAGGCTCCACAAGGTTCACCCAGTGCGCGGTAAGGGAGATGTATCGACCCTGTCCGAACGCACTCGTCCAAGTGTCAGTGGTGAGGTGAACCTTGCAGGCAACGGCATTCTTCAAGCTTCGGGTTATTTTGCTGACCACGTGCTCATGCAACTCAGGCACTGCAGAGCGCGCAAAG
The DNA here is from genome assembly GCF_040937935.1 of Hyperolius riggenbachi. NCBI lineage: Eukaryota > Metazoa > Chordata > Amphibia > Anura > Hyperoliidae > Hyperolius > Hyperolius riggenbachi. The sequence continues at coordinate 452,728,113 of NC_090649.1, read as the reverse complement.
TGGTAGCGGCTGGGAACCACGTAACGTGGGATGGCCACTGACATCATGCCCTTGAAGCTGTTTGTCTCCACCACTCGATATGGCAGCATTTCGCAGGCCAGAAGCTTGGCTATATGCTGGCTGTTACTGCCACGGCCCAGGGGTCATTTGCTGGCAATTTCCTCTTGCGCTCAAACATCTCCGACACAGACAACTGAACCGTAGCGCTGCACACGGAAGGGCTGTTGGTTGTTGTGTTTGATGAACACTGGGAGACCTCAAGAGCACTACTCCGGAAAGTGACAGTGTCAGCGTCGTCTGATGTTTGTGAATGTTGTGAACCACGCAATGGCTGGGCTACTGCTGCTGCTGAGGCGGGTCTGGTGGTGAGTCTGATGAACCCAAGGGAGGCAGTGTTGCTGGTACCCTGTCTTGCCGCGTTTGCCCACAGAGTGGGATGTTTGGATAGCATGTGGCGGCTCATGCTGGTGGTGGAGAGGTTGTTAATACTTTTCCCCCTGCTCAGGTGGGTCTTGCACACCTTGCAAATCGCCATGGTAACATCCTCAGTGCAATCTTCAAAGAAAGCCCAGACTTTGGAGCACCTGCCTCCTTGCTGGCGATTTCTGTTTGCTCCTCTTTTGCCTCTCACTTGAACTTCCACGCTTGTGGTGCCTGAAATTGCGCGCCGCCTACCTTGTGGCACAAGGCGAACTCGTGCAGCAGTGGGTTCTTCAACAGACTCATCTGTGCTGCTGCTACGACGGCGATGTTCTCGTTCACAAACAAAATCTGGGTCTCTGTCCACATTGTCCATACCCTCCTCTTCCATCTCCTCAAACTCGTCATATGTCATTGTGGGGGGCCGCCGCCGTGGAGTAGAGCTCCCCAGAACAACCTCTGCGCAGCTCACTCCAACGTCGTCTTCCAGATCTTGTCGGCCGACCTCCTGCAATTGCAACCCCTCCTGCCCAACTTGCTCTGGGATTTGGGTTTCCGAGTCCTCCTCGGACTCGCCTTGTATTTCAGTGCGCGGTGCATTTCCCACAGTTAATGGTTGTGAATCCGGGCACAACATTTCTGGCTGTTCCTCCATTGACCTTTGAAAGGTGGAAGTTTGTTGGGCTGGGAATAGCTCCTGCGAATACCCCATTGTGTCCTGAGGTAATTCATCGGACTGGTTATCTGGCAGTTGTGTGCGTGGTGTCGCTGCCGGTTGTGTCAGCTTTTTGCCCACTGGCTCCTTGTAACTGGCTGAGGACTCGGACCTCGTGCGTGATGTGCTGGTGCGCGTACATTTGAATACGGCGCTGGTAGACTTGGGCGCAGGATCCAGCTGTTAAATGGCTGGTCCTGCTTCTGCACAAGTCCGGGGCGTTTTAATTACTATTCCCCCTCCAGGCCGACATGGATAGTGGGGGAATGAAATAATTCGGCTTCCAGCGATTGCTGGAGGCCGAATTATTGTGTTTTTTAAGCAACTTCGGCTCCGTCTTCTGACGGAGCCGACCTTCCTCACTGAGCGCCGCTATAGACTGATTCCCATTACAGTCTATGGCGGCGCTGGCTGCGCCCAAATCTAGCAGCGCTGAAAAGCACTGCTCCGGCTGGTGCTGCTTAACCTACTGCTGGACGCTTAAGAGGTCATCCAAGGAATTATCTGGTCCTGTTCTTTTGGATCTGTGAGGGTTGTTGTCCTGGACAACATGGGCGGTATTGAGTGGGTTTTCTTGGGTGCTCCCCTGTGGCCTGTACGTGAACCGTCAGGGGAAACACCTCTTCCCTTGCCCCTTCCTCTTTCACCGGATTTCTTCATCATTTCACTTATCCTTACAGTACACGCTGACTGGCAGCAGTACAGTGGCAGTACAGAAATGCTATACAGTACCACTATTCCCAGCAGCGACACAGAGCACAATGCTATACAGTGGCGGGTGAGCGGTGTACCACTATTCCCAGCAGCGACACAGAGCACAATGCTATACAGTGGCAGGTGAGTGGTGTACTACTGTTTCCAGGCCCAGCAGACACAGAGTGTCAGTAAACAATGCTATATATAGCGTGGCTGAGCGAGGTGCACAGTGGCAGTACACACAATGCTATATAGTCTGGCTGAGCGGTGTACACACAGTGTCAGTAAACAATGGTATATAGTCTGGCTGAGCGGTGTACACAGAGTGGCAGTAAACAATGGTATATAGTCTGGCTGAGCGGTGTACACAGAGTGGCAGTACACACAATGCTATATAGTCTGGCTGAGCGGTGTACACAGAGTGGCAGTACACACAATGCTATATAGTCTGGCTGAGCGGTGTACACAGAGTGGCAGTACACACAATGCTATATAGTCTGGCTGAGCGGTGTACACAGAGTGGCAGTACACACAATGCTATATAGTCTGGCTGAGCGGTGTACACAGAGTGGCAGTACACACAATGATATATAGTCTGGCTGAGCCGTGTACACAGAGTGGCAGTACACACAATGCTATATAGTCTGGCTGAGCCGTGTACACAGAGTGTCAGTAAACAATGGTATATAGTCTGGCTGAGCGGTGTACACAGAGTGGCAGTAAACACAATGCTATATATAGCGTGGCTGAGCGAGGTGCACAGTGGCAGTACACACAATGCTATATAGTCAGGCTAAGCCGTGTACACAGAGTGTCAGAAAACACAATGCTATATATAGCGTGGCTGAGCGAGGTGCACAGTGGCAGTACACACAATGCTATATAGTCAGACTGAGCCGTGTACACAGAGTGTCAGTAAACAATGGTATATAGTCTGGCTGAGCGGTGTACACAGAGTGTCAGTAAACAATGGTATGTAGTCTGGCTGAGCGGTGTACACAGAGTGGCAGTAAACACAATGCTATATATAGCGTGGCTGAGCGAGGTGCACAGTGGCAGTACACACAATGCTATATAGTCAGGCTAAGCCGTGTACACAGAGTGTCAGAAAACACAATGCTATATATAGCGTGGCTGAGCGAGGTGCACAGTGGCAGTACACACAATGCTATATAGTCAGGCTGAGCCGTGTACACAGAGTGTCAGTAAACAATGGTATATAGTCTGGCTGAGCGGTGAACACAGAGTGGCAGTAAACACAATGCTATATATAGCGTGGCTGAGCGAGGTGCACAGTGGCAGTACACACAATGCTATATAGTCAGGCTAAGCCGTGTACACAGAGTGTCAGAAAACACAATGCTATATATAGCGTGGCTGAGCGAGGTGCACAGTGGCAGTACACACAATTCTATGTAGTCTGGCTGAGCTGTGTACACAGAGTGGCAGTAAACACAATGCTATATATAGCGTGGCTGAGCGAGGTACACAGTGGCAGTACACACAATGCTATATAGTCAGGCTAAGCCGTGTACACAGAGTGTCAGAAAACACAATGCTATATATAGCGTGGCTGAGCGAGGTGCACAGTGGCAGTACACACAATGCTATATAGCCAGGCTAAGCCGTGTACACAGAGTGTCAGAAAACACAATGCTATATATAGCGTGGCTGAGTGAGGTACACAGTGGCAGTAAACAATGCTATATATATAGTGTGGCTGAGCGAGCGGTGTACTACTGTTCCCAGCAGCGACACACAATGACTGGGGGGGACCCTGGCTAGCGTGACTGGAGAGCGAACTACCCTGCCTGCCTACCCAAAGCTAAACCCACAGACAAATGGCGGAGATATGACGTGGTTCGGGTATTTATTTACCCGAACCACGTGACCGTTCGGCCAATCAGAGCGCGTTCGGGCCCGAACCACGTGACCCGTTCGGCCAATCACAGCACTAGCCGAACGTTCGGGGAACGTTCGGCCATGCGCTCTTAGTTCGGCCATGTGGCCGAACGGTTTGGCCGAGCACCGTCAGGTGTTCGGCCGAACTCGAACATCACCCGAACAGGGTGATGTTCTGCAGAACCCGAACAGTGGCGAACACTGTTCGCCCAACACT